>NW_023595962.1:10400144-10511743 GCF_011947565.3 Pollicipes pollicipes | reverse complement strand
ATGGCACAAACATCACCCCCTAAGTATGTATGAGAGTGAGCACGTCGGGGCGACGGTAATCACGCTGTTTAGTCTCAGACTTTATTTTGAGTACCTTTCGCTTGTCCCGGGCCATGTAGAGTTACATTTTCTTCCAACGCGTGCATTAACTGCCCTGTTTATTATCTCATTGTGGCATGTCTGCTGCTAAATACTCCTCATCAAACACCAGGCACTGCAAATGTCTATTTGGCACGTCCAACGTTAATTTCTTGATTGCTGTGTAACATATCATTTCACTTGACGTGATTGTCGGCGAGGAAGAACAAGTCATCCGGCGTACAACACGCCGCCACCAATCGCCGCCTCGATATCAGCTGCCGCCACCGGGCGGACGGCGATATCGGCGAGACCGCCGGCCCGAAGCCTGGTCCGCGACCTCACGCTGGCCGCCGCTCGACGCGGCCCGCCGGGCGAAAGTCGGCACCTGTCAGCGACAGTGGGCGCGCGGTCGGCCACCTGTCAGCGACAGTGGGGCGCGGTCGGCCACCTGTCAGCGACAGTGGGGCGCGGTCGGCCACCTGTCACGACAGTGGGGCGCGGTCGGACCTGTCAGCGACAGTGGGGCGCGGTCGGCCACCTGTCAGCGACAGTGGGGCGCGGTCGGCCACCTGTCAGCGACAGTGGGGCGCGGTCGGTCACCTGTCGCGCGCGGTCTGTGCGCAGGTGGCCGATGCGGCGGGCACTTGCGCACGGCACGGCCGCGTGTGCTCAATCAGCTTCAGCGGTGGCAGGTTCCAGAGGTGGCCAATGGCGTCAGGCCGGCTCCAGAGGCGGCAGGCTGGTGGTTTGTCAGACGGCTCCAGAGGCGGCTCGTCGTGACAAGCGCGGCAGCCCTCGCCCCCCCCCCCCCCCCCCCCCTCCCCTCGGCATGCGGCCGTGCTGCAGCTGCCACTGCCAGGATAGCGTCTCGTTGATCTTACATGGCCCACGACGCCGCTACGCGGCCATCATCTGGCGCTGATCTCGAGCGAAACGATGATTGGCTTCTAATTTGTCGAGTTACGACGCCGTCAAGACCTATGATCGACTGCGAACATGAGACGTCGGTGGAGCTAATGGAAGATGTGTTGGGCAGAGCGACCAGCCCTGGTGGGACAGGCAGAGCGAACTGGGCTCGCTCTTCCGAGCTTGGATGCCGGCAGAAGGATTCTGCGGCATCCGTTGACAGCCAGTAGAGGACGCCAGGCAGCGGCAGATAATTGTAATGATTTGTCGAGCTTGGTTGCCGGCGGTCGGGCTCGGCGAAATCCGTTGACAGCCAGTGGCGGACGCCAGGGAGCGGGATAACTAGTAATGTTCTGCCGGCAGACGGACCCTGCGATATCCGTTGACAGCCCGTGGCGGACACCACGGGGCGGCGGACAGTGGTAATGTGTCTGACCGAGTCGAGCGTACCAGGAAACAGTTCACGCGCGGGGGTGTCCGCGTACCAGGAACTGTCACGCCGGGGCTGTGTCCGCGTACCAGGAAACTGTCACGCGCGGGGCTGTGTCCGCGTACCAGCGCGGGGCTGTGTCCGCGTACAGAAACTGTCACGCGCGGCTGTGTCCGCGTACAGGAAACTGTCACGCGCGGGGCTGTGTCCGCGTACCAGGAAAACTGTCACGCGCGGGGCTGTGTCCGCGTACCAGGAAACCGTCACGGGCGGGGCTGTGTCCGCGTACCAGGAAACCGTCACGCGCGGGCTGTGTCCGCGTACCAGGAAACTGTCACGCGCGGGGCTGTGTCCGCGTACCAGGAAACTGTCACGCGCGGGGCTGTGTCCGCGCACCAGGAAACTGTCAGCGGGGCTGTGTCAGCGTACCAGGAAGCCGTGACGTGCGGGCCCAATTAAGTCGCCACATTAAAGGCCTCCGACGTGCGTGACAGCTATGTCAACACGCCAGAAAGCCGTGACGTGCGCGACCGAGTCAGGCCGCCACGTCTGCAAGTGGTGACGTCTTTGGCGGAGAGCCCCCACGACCTGGCGCCTTCTGAGCGGGGAGGGGGGAGGGGGGGATGATGCCGGAGCTCTGAGCTGGTGGTTGACATGCTGGAGATGAGACTCCTCACATACGCCTCTGAGCTTGGTAGCATTTAACATAGGCCTTCCCACATGCGCCTCTGAGCCTGATAGCATTTCACATAGGCCTCACCACACACGCATCTGAGTCTGGTAGCATTTAACATAGGCGTCACTATGCGCCAGCACCAAAAATCTCAAGCCAGCGCCAGAACATCACGGAATGCAATAAACAAACGCACGGTGAAAGGGAGAACCCGCACTTCTTAACGACTCATCGCTGCCAATCCCAGACGTCGGGACTGGCAGCCTGGCGTCGCTTATGCCGTCGTGTAAACCGGCCTGAGTCCGCCCCTGCCCAAATCACCATCGCCGAGCTGTTAGCGACGGTTTTTTGCAGCGGCGTGGCGAGTGCGGCCGCCGCTGGCCATGGCCCGGCGTCTACGAGAGCCATGGCGGAGAGCGTGCTCCGCCTATAGTGAGCGCCCGGCACAACACAGCACGTGCACCACAGTAAAAATCATGTGATCTTGCAGGCAAGCGCACAGCAAGGACAATGTGACGATGTGGTCAGGTGAAATGAGGTGTCCATGACCTTTTCCGCTGCCACATCTCACGCGATTCATTACACTGTTTCTGGCGGTGGCTTCAGGGAAGTCTTCGGTTTGCGCTGCGTATTCCAGGTTTTCCATCGCAGTGGTCTAAAGTATACGAATGAGAATCAAGCCAGGCCGGGAAATTTTGCACTGACCAGCTCAACTCGCCTTCGCAGTAGCACAGCGGCTTATCCGCCCCGCCAAACCCCAGTCCATAAGACTACGGCATGGCGGGGGACAGCATCGATACAAATCTCGGCAGGGCTTGATCGGGCTTCAGGTGGGGAGTTCCTCCACCACCTAGGCTTTACAGGCTTCTGCGAAGCTGCAGGTCTCTCGGTGGTATTCCCGTGGATGTTAATGACGATTGAGGTAGGGATATCTATGCTTAACCAGGACGGAAAGCACGGGTTTGGACACGACCGCACAAACCCTGCACCAAAACAAAAAATGGCACAAATATGGCAGCATCATTGTGCGCCGAGGGCAGCAGTCTGCGACCACTGGGGAGCCCAGCCGATGTGTACAAAAAAGACAGGAACGATTATCAATGATCGGATGACTGGATGATTGCTGGACACCGACCGGAAAGCTTAAGCCGAGCGTTGCCGCGTGGCCGACCAGATTACGGACCGACCGGGGTCTGGCCCCCTCGCCGTGTCCTCCGCATCAGTAGACCACCCTCCTAGCCGAGGCGACCAGACCACTGACCGACCAGGGCCTGGCCCCTCTCGCCGACTCTCCCGGGTCCATGTGTAATACCCCTCCTGAGCCCGTCCGTAGCATCTACTCTCCGCCGAGCCGACCAGACACCGACCGGCCAGGGTCTGGTCTCCTCGCCGCGTCCTCCAAGTCCCGTGGTACTACCCTCCGGCGCCCGTAGTATTACTCTCCCAGCCGAGCCGACCAGATTACGGACCGACCAGGGTCGGCCCCCCTCGCCGCGTCCTCCGCATCAGTAGACCACCCCTCCTAGCCGAGGCGACCAGACCACTGACCAACCAGGGTCTGGTCTCCTCGCCGCGTCTCCGCGTTCGTGGCACTACCCTCCGGCGCCAGTGGTATACCCTCCTAGCTGAGCCACCAGAACCACTGACCGATCAGGGTCTGGTCTCATGGACCCGCCAGGGTCTGGTATCCTCGCCGCGTTCCCAGCATTCGTAGTACTGCCCTCCCTAGCCGAGCCGACCAGACCACTGACCGGCCAGGGGTTCTGGTCCCCTCGCCGCGTTCCCCGCATCCGTAGTCCTTCCCTCCTAGCCGAGGTGACTAGACCACGGACATGCCAGGGTTCTGGTCTCCTCGTCGCGTTCCCCGCATACGGGGTACTACCCTCCCAGCCGACTCGCTCAGCCTCCAGGCGACGGGCTCAAAAACAAACACAAACACACCAAACATGACTGCCGTTTGATAAGCAACCAACTGAAATCACCGGAACGGAAGTGAGAAGGATTCGCCAGAGCCTGTGACCTGCAACGGGGATGTTTCCCAGGAACAAGCTCTTGGCGGGGGCAGTCCACATTAAGCATCACAGAGGGCCGCCTGCACCTTATGGCAGGCATCAACATAGCCGACTCTGCAGCCAGGTCTGATGCAGTCAGAGTCAACCAGCGGATACATGGACATACTAGTCTACTCGAAAGTCATCTTTGTTCGCGTTAGTCGATAAAACATATGCGGAGTGTATATATAATATACGAATATATATATATATATATATATATATATATAATATATATAATATATATATATATATATATGATGCCACGGCAAGTTATTGAATCTGGGACGGTGACCCATTGTAGTTTCAATCTTTGCTGTCACCACGTTTCCGAGATCAATATTTTGCTCATCTTGAACCTTCAGGTGCTGTCTGATTTTTTTAGACTTACTGACACTTATACGTTGCGTGTCTGAGCTTAAAACCCTTCGCTGATGTCCATACGTCGAACAATTAATTACGATTATCATCATGACACTCGAAGATGTTTCCGTGCGTTCAAAACTTTAATTTCACTGATCTGCTGATTGTTACTTCCCCACAACTGACCTACGAGCAGCGTTTGACGCGCTATTCAGGAATCCGGATCGCTGAGCCTGAAGCCGACATTTGAACGGATTGCGTTTTGGTCAAAATGCATGGCTCCATACCGGAAGACCAAACTTCGGTGTGCTCTTTCATCCAGCCTCCTCCGTCTTCATCTTATGCTGAAGGTGTTGCCTCCGAAATGTTCACGGTTAACTTACCGTTCAATCACCAGCCTTCATCCAAAGTCCCGCCGCTAAGACAGGGCTGTTAGCCTTATTCCTCGGAAAAACCAGGAGAATGGAGATATAGTTTATAGTTTATGGAAATCTTATTATTACATTGTTATTTATATAGTTTATTTTCCAATTTTTGTTTTTGTTTTTTAGCTTAATTTTTTATTAAAAAATATATACATATAGTTTCTTTTGTTATTATTATAGCTTCAGATATAGACCTTTGGCTTCATTTTCCTGGCTTTTCCGAGGAATAAGGCTAATACTAACGTCTTATCCGTGTGACTTATGTTCCTCACTAATGCACTGAACAACTTACAAAAGTCCCCGCCCATATATTCTGTAGGTTCGTAAGAACTCTCCGCTCAGTGAGCAGCGAGCCACACTCCCTGTCCTGAATCTACAGACCTCGCCCCATCCTACCATGCACAGGAGGCCTCTCATGACATGAAAAGTGTGACCAATGAGGTCAACGGACAAGACCTGACCGGCTTCACTGGTCGGGGTCAGCTGGAACCCCGAACATCCGGGACAGACGGCCAGACTCCCGAACACGCGGGACAGATACACGTCAAGACTCCCGAACATCCGGTACAGACAAGTGTCTAGACTCCCGAACATGCGGGATAGACATGTGTTCAGCCTCCCGAACATCCGGGACAGCTAACAGACGCACCGAATCCGACTCACGACCGACGAGAGAGAACTTCACAAAATACCGCATGTCGGCTTATGCGTGCCACCTGGTGGGAAATTGCATGCGGTTTCCTGACCTCGGTATGTTGTAATGGCCGCTTTGAATTTTTTCTGCCTGCCAATACCACGAATGCGTGCTTCGCCCCGCAAAGAAGGAATGCGTCTTCATGCGTGCTGCATTGCAAGGTGTGTTTCGAATAACAGGTTCGTTCCATGGAATGTTCGTTTCGCGCGATCGCGTGCTTTCTGCTTAGTATGGGCATTTTGACCAATCACAAGCGGTCGTGAGGAAAGTTCCATCTCCTGATTGGTGGCTGCGAACGCACCTGTAATCGGAGCGAAAAGACTACGTAATTCCGCCCGCGTAGGTATTTCGAGCACGTTGGATACGCACGAACACGGTAGTCTCCTGTTGCGAATAAAAAATTGCATCCAAAGATAAATCAAAGCATCACCACAGCTCAATGACAAATACTTATACCCAGACAAAATATGGCACACGACGGAGCGGCGTCATACATGCTGTTTTCCATGCGTCATGTGTTTGGCCATCATAAGGCATTCACTGAAGGATTGGATCGGTGACCTTTGATATTGTTCACTCTTTAGTAGGTCCCGACGGGGCATGGCAGATGACTAGATGTCTGCAAAATTGGCCTTAGCGTGAAATGAAAAGCCCCCAACTGGTGCAAAACACACCACGGAAACAATTCCGCCTTTGCTTTTAAGCGGTACACACATGAGAGATATTATCCTATATTATAATATATATATATATGCATATATATATATATATATATATGTATATGTATATCACATGATAATATAATATTCGTCGTAATATTAACCCCTGGATGTTATGGTCATTTTGCTTTTCGTAGTTCTCAGATGGTTTGGCTAACACAGTTCCATTTAGGCGCCTGGGAAAGACAGGAGCACACTGGGCTCCAGCTGTTGCTTGGCAGCCACATCTCCGAGTCCAATCATCTGTGAGATATCGTTCCATGTTGTGTGGTCTCCTTCACCCCCTGTATTCAGCTATGGCCGGCCAGGAGACATGCAAGAGAACTTACGCGGATGTAGCTGAGGATATCAACCCGTCTGAGAGGGCTGGAAGCCACGGACATTTTGAAAAGTTGAAAAAACATACTTTCAGACTCGGTCACTACCATGCAGCGCCTTAGGTCATAAGATGACTGCTTAATATAAGTCATCTTGTCCGCCGTAATATTAGCCCTCATCGGATAGGGGAGGAGGGGGAGGGGGTGAAGTCTGCCGAGGTTTTGTTGAGATAAACTGTTGAACCCCAACTCATGATGCTGACACGTTCACTAGCTGAGCTGTGAACTTTGTTCATGCTATCAGACAAATACAGGTGCTATCTATCATCGATCGCAAGTCATCACTGCCTTTCAAAGTGGCGAAGACCGCTTGACCGAGGTCAGGTCTTTAGGCGCGCGATGTCGCACGCTTAATGACTTCCAAAGTGGCGGTGACCGCTTGACCGAGGTCAGATCTTTAGGCGCGCGATGTTGCACGCTTAATGACTTCCAAAGTGGCGGTGACCGCTTGACCGCGGTCAGGTCTTTAAGGGCGCGATGTCGCACGCTTAATGACTTCCAAAGTGGCGGTGACCGCTTGACCGCGGTCGGTCTTTAAGGGCGCGATGTCGCACGCTTAATGACTTCCAAAGTGGCGGTGACCGCTTGACCGAGGTCAGGTCTTTAAGGGCGCGATGTCGCACGTTTATCGCAGAATATGAGCCCCAAACGGCTGTTGGGCATTTACGGGGTGCATCGTGACATACTACGCATGGTGCTTGTTCATATCACGCGAAGCGTGCAGGACATCACAGGTCGAGCTGGCTAAAATGAGTCAGATGAAGAAACCTCTATGGGGATGCTTTGGCTATCATCAAGTAGTTCAAGAAGGCTTAGGCTATACAAACAGATACTTCATACACTTCGAGAGGCTCGATTGCGCGCGGTCTGCACTGCTCTCGGACGACGCGGAGTTGTTGAGCTGACGGAGGCAGAGCTGTTCACACTAATCTCGGCCGTGCGGACTGCTGGGCATCGCATGCCACACCCAGTGGCTTTGCTCCCATTAGCTGGTTTGGCCGATCGAAAGCAACTTATACCGCCGCTCCGGAACACTGGCTTAATACAGCTAAACGCCGCAGCGCCGGTGCAGCTTTCGTTGCCACAGCCATGTCAATTCTGGGGCGGGACGGAAATTCCGTTCGACCGCGCAGGTGTGAGAAGCCCGCCCGAAACCGACCAAGGTTCAATCTGACGCACGGTGGAGCTACCCCCCCCCCCCCCCCTCCCCGCCCTTCCACTCCCGCCCTTCCCTAACTGACCGCCACAGGAGAGCGCGTTTGCTGGCTGTGGGCGGATTACGTGGATTGCGGGGGAGGTGTGCCTCTGGCATACCTTTGACTCCACCTAGGACCCACCTCGGCTGAGCCATGATGCCATGCACACCGTGAGAAGAGGGCTGGGTTCGGCTTCGACCCCCCTCTCGCACGCCAGGCGGCGCCGCGGGGTGCCGGCGGCCTGTGGAGTGGCCGGCCGGGTAGCCGGGGGCGGAGTCATTGGCTGTCTGGAGCCAATGGCGCTGTTGACTGACGGTCTGAGCGGGGCCGGCTGCCTGTCTGGAGCCAATGGCGCTGCTGACTGATGGTCTGAGCAGGGCCGGCTGCCTGTCTGGAGACAACGGAGCTACTGCTTGACGGTCGAGAAGGGCCGACTGCCTGCCTGGAGCCAATGGCACTGCTGATTGACGGTATGAACATGACCGACTGCCTGTCTGGAATTAACGGCGCTCCTGATTGATGGGCTGAGCAGGACGTTATAGCAATACAAGCATTCATCTCTATCCTGGCTTTATCCAGGTTAATAACACCATGCATGGGCCTATGGGAAAGAGAATGCATTGCCACTGCGTTTTGATAGGCTTGCATGTATGAACTAACATTGCAGCAAACGAATGTTATTATTGTTGTTGAATGGGGTCCACGACTAAATAGATGCACCACTTCTGCGGCTCTGGTGTGCGGTGTCACGTATTTCAAATAACGCGAGATGAGCACGCCGTAGTTTCAGGGCCAAGAACCTATAACAACCTTGTACATTCGGCCGGTTGTATACGGCCTATCCACTGGCACACCCTCTGATTATGTGCGCAATTGTAATATTTCATATGGATACGACTTTCATTTGCCTTTACCAAGCAGCGAGCTATCTGACGTTTTATGTGTATGTCATCAATGTGTGGGGCATGAATGTGGTAAAGCGAGCTTTCAGAACGGCCGTTTGCCGAAGGTAAAACATAATAAGTCATAGCCATCTCAACGAAAGTCCGTGTGTCCGGTTCCACACCTGCCATATCGCGGTCTTCGCCAACGGTGTAAGTACACATATACACTAACACCGCCCGCCTGGAAGCGCTGAAAGGCGCCGCTGCCCGCCACGGCCAATGCGACCGGCACCACCGGTCGGAGCCGTCGATCGCTAAGGTAAACAGAAAAAGCCGAAAGGAGATAAAGTCAGCGTACCAGGTCGCCTGCACATGACAAACAGCGGCAGAGTGACTAGGGCAGCGCCGAAGGAGATTAAGGTCAGCGTAGCCCGGTCGCCTGCCACCTGACGATCACAGCGCAGAAGTGACTAGGGTGCTAGCGCCGAAGGAGATAAGGTTCACGTAGCCAGTCGCCTGCACATGAACCAACAGCGCAGAGGGACTAGGGCCAGCGCCGAAGGAGCTAAGTCAGAGTAGCCAGGTCGACCTGCACATGACAACAGCGCAGAGTAGTGACTAGGCCAGCGCGCCGAAGGAGATAAGTCAGCGTAGCCAGGTCGCCTGCACATGACAACAGCGCGGAGTGACTAGGGCCAGCGCCGAGGAGATAAGGTCAGCGTAGCCAGGTCGCCTGCACATGACAACAGCGCAGAGTGACTAGGGCCAGCGCCGAAGGAGATAAGGTCAGCGTAGCCAGGTCGCCTGCACATGACAACAGCGCAGAGTAACTAGGGCCAGCGCCGAAGGAGATAAAGTCAGCGTAGCCAGGTCGGCACCAAAGGAGATCAGGTCAACGTAGCCAGGTCGGCACCAAAGCTTGGCCAGGCCGGCGCCAAAGGAGATCAGGTCAGCGTAGCCAGGTCGCCTGCTCATGACAACAGCGCGGAGTGACCAGGGACAGCGCCAGTGAGATCCGCGCCACGCGTGAAAGGAAGTCCCCACTCCTCCGCGCTAGGGGTGTTGACCGCGATAATCGCACAGCGCTTCAAATGTGACGAGGAGAAAGCAGCCGACCTGCGATTCAATCATCTCGTCAGGTTGATGATGTCCGATGGTGTTATACGTACGGTAGTTATTGGTCTGCATCCGGGTACGTTAGTTATTGCTCCGTATGCAGGTTACACCACTGACACTGACGGTGTTACACGTACGTCAGTTATCGCTCTGTGTGTGGGTTACTACCAGGATGCGACGACAGGGGACAAACGATGATCTGGGGGAATACATAAGGCGGTCAGCCGATTGCTTGGGTGAGGTTCGAACTGCTCAGACAATGCGATCGCCGCTGTCACCAGCCGGCCCATGCTGGACGCTGGGGAGACATAACATCCGGTGTCTCCCCCCCCCCCCCACTTCCGTCCCCCCCCCCCACTTCCGTTAAGGAGGGACCCTGAACTACACCGATACAGAGCGTATGTATCGTAGTACGTTTTAGGTGGGAGGGACGGCAGGGCTGAGCACCTTCCTCTCATCCCCTGCGTGCGTTGACGTCGGCCGGCTGCTCAGGCTCCTAGCGTCAATATCAAATTAATGCAGTCAAAATTTGCCTCGCATTTGGAGGATATCGAGACTGGCTCCTTCCCTACACTTTGGGAGGCTCCCCAAAGCTGCTTCGTTACGAGCTTGCGCCCAGGTGCGCTTGGTGGCGCCGGGCGGCCGCCTCGAGGCCCGCTGATCGCGAGTACTGACCTTCGTCAATGGCGAGACCGCGAAGCCAGTCCATCTCCGGCGCGGCGCGCTCCTCTGCAGCGCGACAGACCACGGAGCAGAGCTGCAGCTCACGCGCCACCGCAGACGTCACCGACCGAGTACCAGTGACGTCACCGACCGAGCGCCGGAGACGTCACCGCAGTGGCGGAGCGACTGCGCCAATAGCGGGCGACGGAGCGCGGCGGGCGGCTATTCCCCACCACGCGGCTTTGGCGCAACTGACCGCCAGGAGGCGGTGCATCCACAGATATCCTCCACTGCCCCCCCCCCCCCCCCCTCCACCCCCACCCCCGCTCGAAGACGCGTACATGCCGCGCCGATCCAGCGGCTGAGTGCAGAACCGCGGATGTTCCAGCGCGGTTCTTCAAACTGGTCTATTCCTGGCCGGGCAGCGGGAGCATCACGCCCTGCACGGGGCGCTGGGCCGGCTCGCGCTGTAAACACAGCTCAAATCGACCGGTGTCGTGGCCGCCTCGGCCCGGTGGGCCGCCGGCGCCGACAGGACAGGTCGGACATCCCCCACAGTGCGGACAGGGGCAGACAAGACGATAGGGAGAGCCCGACGGAGCCGGACACGTACGCACGACGCACGCACGCGCCCACGCACGCACACACGCACACACGCGCACACACGCGCACACACGCGCGCACACAGATACGCACAAAGACGGGATACCGGTGGGATACAAGCAGACAACAAGAGCGAGGAGCACAGCACAGAGTCAATGGTGAGCAAATTTACTCAGCCCCTGTGAGAACAGCGGAATTGCTTGGCCCTTTCGCCCCCCCCCCCCCCGCCCCATTCCCCTCTCCCCTAGCTCAACATGGTCAATGGATGGGAGGGAATACGCATCAGCGCTCAGTAACTCGGCTCCCTTACTCCTAACTCCGGTACCTAACTCGGCCCACTTGAAACGGTTCCATGCGGTCCTTCTGACCACCTGTAAGGGCTCCTCGTGGCCTCTGAGCATCTCTAACAGCTCCTTGCGGGTCCTCTGAGCACTTGTAACGGCTCCTTGTGGGCCCTCTGAGCACTTGTAACGGCTCCTGACGGACCCTCTGACCACTTAAACTGACTCCTGACGGACCCTCTGACCACTTAAAACTGACTCCTTACAAACACTCGCCACTGACATCATTGGCGATATGAAACTTAATGGCATCAAATAAAACTTAATGACATCAAAGATATCATTAAGTTTTGATCCGTAATGAGCCGCCACTGTTCTATTTTCGCAGCGTAAACATAGACAGCACACTACCGATGAAAGCAATCGCGGAACTGCGATGGCGCAGACCACTTCAGCGGCACAGATGATTGGTCGGGCATCTGGGATGTTGAAATCGAAACATATGACGTTTTACGCGGGCGTCAGCGCGCTGCAATTTACGACGTCCATGTTGCAAGCGGTTTCATATCTGACGTGATGGATAGACGACAGCAAACATTTGCTTACGATCGCCAGAGCAGGCTCGTGCAAAAGCGATGTTTGAGGCTTGCACTGCAATCGCGAACCTTATTGGAGGACTGGGACGGCCTAAATCAAGCCCGTTTCGTGTTCCAGGAAACTTATCGCAGCCCAGCCTGCACGCGGATGCTGGAAAATCTCCGTACGACACCAGGCAAAAATAGCCCACCGGACTCACAGCGCTTCCAGAAATACCACCAATTCGTGCGCATGCGTCCTACGAAAGCCGTCTAATTGGACACGTTCCGAACTGGCTAGGGGTGTTACGGCTCCCGCTTTGAAAAGCGGCAGCGTTCAAAAGAAGCGAGTCACTCTACCAGGTGTCGTCGGACTGGTCATGAAGCAAGTCATGAAGTGAGTCTCTACACTAGTAACGTCAGCGAATTAAGTCGGTGAACGGAAGTCTTAGTCATACTACTCTGCCGTCCAAAGGTAAGAACCCATATGTTCACTCATGGCCGTTTTTCGTTTTTTATGTCAGCTGATTCGTCTTTTCATGCCGCGTGCGGAATTCAAACCGACAGTTGAAATTTTTACCAACTTTTAGCGGGAACAGGGCTTAAGCTCGTGAAAATGTTAACTGATTGTTTAAATAGCCTAAATCAGCATGAGTAAACGAAACAGATGACATAAAAACGTCAAATGCCCAAAAATTAACATATGGGGTTTTACCTTTGGGCGACAGCAAATTGTCCCATCAACAAACAAAGTAGGAACCGTTTGCCGCGAATGAACCCAGCGACACCACTTCCCGGCAATTGCAAAACATAAACAGCCGGACGACGACCCGCCCAGCCACTGTCGGCATAATCTTGCTATTCAGCTGGTGCCGTAACACAAGCACCATCAACTGTGAGTTACTGACGTTTATGAACGGCCGTAACAGCCATCAGCGGGAGTTTAACTCCGGAATCTCGCCGACGGGTCTCGGTGAGATCATCGGTGCTAGCGAGTTCAGGGCACTGAAGGGTGCCCTTCACTGCAGCAGGCATCGCGAGAACTCCACCTGCTCTCCAATCTGCTCCCCGATCTCCAACCAACGCGTTCTCTAATCTACGATCAATCAACTCCTCGATCTCCGACCAACGCGCTCCCCAATCTCCAACCAATGCGCTCCCCAATCTCAAACCAATCCGCTCCCAATCTCCAACCAATGTGCTCTCCAACCTCACACCAATCAACTCCCCAATCTCCAACTAATCTGCTCTCGCGCTATCCCCAGTGCGGCGTTTAAAGTAGCACCATTGTGTGCCTAGTTGGCCGCTGGTGTCCCGAGCCAATGACCCACGCACGGAGATGGCGGAGCCACGCGGCCGCTGGGGAGATCAGCAGCCCGGCGGAGATCGCCGCACGTTCCGCCACGCCGGAAGCTGGGAGACGCGTCAAGAAGTGGCAGCCGCACACGGCGTGGGCTGTTGCGTGCGGAGTTTAGACCAGCTCGCTCGCTCGCGGAGAGCGGTATGTTTAACAGACGTGGTAAGCCCCCTGAACAGACCAGTAACGTAGGAGCGGCATATCGATGGCGACTCCAAGCTTGCCATACATTGCATGCATTATCTTCCGGTGAAACATGTCGACATCTGGGATTTTACGAAGGGCATGCAGCGGGGCATTACCGCAACTCCAATCCACGGCGGATTGTTGATTCAATGCACGGATTATCGGCGCTTCCACGGCGTCCGACTTGGCGTCCAAAAGTGCTCGTGCGTCGCGAAATAAAGCTATGAAGTCTAGCGCCAGGAAACTAGCCACACGCGACAAGCGCGAACACAGCAGGGAAAAATGAGACGATTCAGAGCGTGCTAGAAACACCCGATTGCGCGCAATATTCCAGAGCGTTCTCCACTGAAAAGCTAGCGTGCCCGCTGTGTGGAGAGCTACCATACCACCCCAGCAACATCTGCCAAACCCACTTTGGATTTGCGCGTGGATCTCCAGAAATTTTCCTGATTGGATGCGTTCCCACGGATCAGACATGCGTATGGTCATCCGCTGGGCTCTCAGGCTCAAGCTGCGTTTTCCGGCAGCATACTGCACAGACCTCTGACGCATTCCTGCCCCCCCCCCCCCGAAAAAACCGCCTCGTAAAACCAACCCATACTATGAGTCGGCTCTCGCTACCGGTGAAACTCGTCCGGCGACGCGCCCGCCGTGTGCTCGGTGCGCACTGCAGCCGGTTCAAACCGGTTATGCGTATCCCATCCTCACCGTCCTCCAGCCCGCGGCTGCCCCGTCCCGACCCAGCGTCTGCGTCACATCCGCCACCGGACACGACCGAGTTCCCGCGGCGTCCTCATCCCACGTCATCACCACCTCCATGGCCACCAATGCCACTGCCATGGCGGCGCGGCGCAACTCTGCCTGAGGCGTCGTTCGTCGGCCTGCCGCGTGTTCAGCAAAGCCTCGCTCGGTTTTGGCTGCGCACGCCGGGCGTACATACACACAGTCGCGAAAATAGCCCCGGATTGACGTCGACTCGTCAAGGGGCGCCTCCCGCGTGGCGTCTGGCGAGAACAACAAAGCAATCCACGGCGTCGTCCAGCGACGTCACAAGGTCAGGCGCGCCGTCACAGGTCTGGGACGTTCCGCGGTGTCTATCGTGCACCACCTGATGTCACGCGGCCGCCCGGCTACTTCACAAGGTCAGGCGCGCCGTCACAGGTCTGGGACGCTCCGCGGGGTCTATCGGGCTCCGATCCGTGCCACCTGATGTCATCCCGGTTGTCCGGGACGTGTCTGGCGGCGCCGCGCTGCTCGCTGGAGGGCGGGACCGGAGATCACGGATGACAGGCCCTACCGGGAGCATTCCTCGGGCGGTTAGCTCACTGCCACTCCCGCCGGCGCGACAATCTGAGTTCACGAGCGGCCTGAAGGGAAGGGGAGAACTGGTCCCTTCAGCGCCGGCGAGGTGACGCGTCTTTGGCGGGAGGAGGGAGGGGCAGGGGCAGGGGCAGTGCCCCGGTGTCTAGCGGGCGGAGCGCGGGCGGGTGGAGGAGAGCAGCATATTGCCGGCGCGCTGACGGAAGGAGAGTGCGCTGTTGGCTTGACTAGCAAAGATGGGCGACTCGCCGCCATACCAGGTGCTGTACAGTCATGCTGACTAGTGGGTCACGCGGACCATACCGTGCACGCTGTTGTTCATTGCTAATGCCGCACTGGTCACCATGATAGCCTCAGACCACTTCAGTCACAATCAATTAAAATATCCTTCCGAGCTCGGCATTCTATTCTTCGTCCACTACTGGTTTGAGCCTTGTCCGCCGCGGGTCTCCTGACCTGGTGCCGATAGTGCAGTGGTTAGCTGCGCCTCTGAGAATCCAGAGGTACGGGGTTGAGCCCGCCAGCCAGCCTCGTGCTAAAGCTGTCCGCGTGATTGCTCGTCCTCTCGCGACCGGCTCGTCCAGCCTGTCGGCTGCGCGCCGGGGGCATGCACCAGAGCCCTCGAGCCCTCTCACGGCCGGAGAGGTGCGGGGGAGCCGGGGCGCCGCGGCCGGCCGGCAGCAGACCGAGCCGCTGGCGGGCGGTACTGAAGCGGCGTACAAAGTGCGATCGTGTCCCTTCGCTGGTCCGGAGGCTGTGTCCCTCCGCTGGTCCCCCGAGGCCTTGTCCCCCCTGCTGACCCTTCGCTGCCCCCCCCCCCCGAGGTCGTCTGCTCCCCGGAGGTTGTTTGCGGAGCAGCGGCCGCCTCATCTGATTGCCCGGCTGGTGGGCTATCAGCAGGAACCAGCAGATTGAAATCCGAGATAGTTGATTTCAAGTTTTGAACGATGCGTCAACTACGAGACCACCCGCGACTGCGGGCAGACAGAATTCCTTGTCAAAGGCAAAAACGTCGTTTATGGCCCCCGATTCGACGCTATCGGAGCGAGGTGCACCGCTGTAGCCTGACGGGTGTGGAGGGGAGTTTTGAAAAGACCTGCAGGGCATGAAGTCTGGCGCCATATCCGTCGGGGATTCCAGACCTGCTAGACATGAAGTCTGGCATGGAGTCTGGCATGGTATCTGGCTGAGGCCAGACCATCTGCTGTCACCCAGCCCGACCTCGTCCCCAGCGAGCTCAATTCAGCAGTGCGCCACTGACTCTGAACTGAGTTGACCAATGCACTGCCAGCAGACGCAGTACCTGGCCGACATCGCCTTACACGACCGGTTCCACCGGCCGAACCCCCGGACAATGCGGGGATGATGGCATTCTGGAGACACATCCTGCAGCACCTGCCAGAGGCGACCACTAGTTTACGGACGGTGGACAGCCGGCTGAAAAAAACTACATACAAAGCTTGTCAAACGCCCCCCCCCCCCCCGTAAAAACCGGATCGGTTATAATGCCGTAAGCCCCACCCGTTGTGACGTTATGATTTCATTGGATATTATTGATCGATCAGTTCCAAAGCAAATCGGTAAGTAGGACATAGCGCTATTATCAACTATATTTTACAAGAACAGGCTCTGCACCCAGGAGGCCTCGGGATAATCGAACGAATACGAGAGCGAATACGAATACGAGAACGAACCTGATTTCAATCAGTCTCAATCAATCAATTTCAATCTCCCCCGCTGCGCGCCCCCAGCTGACTGCGCAGGCCGCGCGCCGCGCAGTTGGCGGCGCCGAGATCAGCCGTGCCGTGCCGTGCCGTGCCGTGCCGTGACGCGGCATCCGATGCGGCAGACCGGTGCGGCAGATCGGTGCGCTGACAACGGCGCGGGCGCGCGCGGCCCGCGGCGGGGCGCGCCGCCCGCCCAGATCTGCCATTCCCCGGCGCGCACTGCTGCCCTAATCTCCTCTCGATTATCCTGATTCTGAACCCTGACTGGCCGGTCGGCACCGGAAGGCTTTCCTCGCCACGCGTCCGTTCCCAATGACCTCAGCAGCGTGACGGCGTGGGAACGAGCTGCTTACCAACGAGGCGTTCGGGGACCGGTGGCGCGGAGCACATTTGTCCCTGAAGTCCACGCGTCGCGTTGAGCATCGTGAGGTAGGATGCAGAGGGCGACGAGGCGGAGGGCCGAAATCCTAAATGAGTGGCTGAACTAGTGGGATGCGTGTGTGTGTGCGTGTGTGTGTGTGCGTGTGTGCGCGCGCGATCTTTTTCTTGAAGTCGCTAATGACGCACTGTAGCAAGGGGTGTACTTGACGTTTCAATCACACGCTCGTCCGCAGCCTACTCGCAGCAGTTCAGCAATAATCTGGTGACCCTCTCGATGATCTGGCTGCACTCTCCAGCGATCCTCAGTCCGATGGCGAGTCTGGTGACCGCAATGATAGCCTGATGATGTGTCTGAGGACCTGCTCGACCTGGTGACCTGATGGCCTGCTCTCTGGTAACCTGACACTAGACCTGACTGATGACCTGCTTGACATCATCACTGCTGCGGCACGACTAATGACGCGCATACCACGCGGCTCTTGGTGGTTTGAGGTTGAGAATTGTTGTCAGACGGACACGACTGACACAAATTCCGTTGTTTCCGTGGATATAGAGTCATTCCTAAAAATAATTTCGTCTGGCAGCCCTAAACGATTGACCCCGGGGCTTAAGCGACTGCAAATTGCGTGCCAGCTTTGCTCGCCGCGCACAGCTTTTCAAAATCACCATTGCCATTCGTTGGGAAGTCCGGGAACTTGAATCTGGTCGATCATAACGCGAGGTGAGTTTTGAGTCATGGGAGCTTCCTTCGATACCGTAAGTCGGAACTGCTGGAGCACAATCCGACCATCTGACAAGTTGCGCGGAATTCTCCGGGGGACTGACACGCATTGATCGTGTCGACAAAGATCTCGTACTGTCACGCACATCGTCCGAGAACTCAGTAATATTTCGTCAGTTTTGCCTCACAAGACAGTGCTGCCAAGTGCTCAGTCCACGTTATCCTTTCACTATACAGAGGAAAGATGAAGGAAACATGTTAGAAAGTATTTCGGTTCAAAGCACTGGTGATCATTCGTGCCGATGTTTCTATTCTGAGGACTGGTACTGACCGGCAAAAAGACGGATCAAATCCCAAAAGCACGAAAACTCTATCCGTATCTGCACGCCGTGCAGATAATTCTACGAGCCCCTAATTTTTTCTCTTTTCTTTCACTGCCTCAACAAACTCATGTCGCCGTTCCGCTAGCGCGTCAGGTTGCTCGGCAGTTGAGCAGTTCCTGTAGCTAGAGCGTAGTCCACGCCGACCAGCGGCTTCGCGTCCTAAAGGCCGAGATCACGTCCCTCTTTTGCGATGTCCAGTCGACAACCGGTCAAAAGAGTTCTGACTGAACAGCGCGGCCGCTGCACCGGGTTACATGTCACACTACTCACAACACGTACCCGCCCGCTGCATCGGGTTACATGTCACGCTACTCACAACACGTACCCGCCCGCTGCATCGGGTTACATGTCACACTACTCACAACACGTACCCGCCCGCTGCATCGGGTTACATGTCACACTACTCACAACACGTACCCGCCCGCTGCATCGGGTTACATGTCACGCTACTCACTACACGTACCCGCCCGCTGCACCGCAACTGAACTATTTCAATTACGAGGAAAAGATCGTCACAATCAACCATGCTCGCAGGCGCCGGTGCGAAACATTCGGTCAGCTAAAAACGGATGATGTTTGCTTTCGTAGGGCAGATTCATCGCCAGGAGCGGCAGGCAGACCACGGATCAATAAACACCGTACCACGGCGGCACATGAATCGCCTGTCTCTTCAATGAAGCGCATTCGAACGTCTGCCGTCCGATTTCGCAACAAATTCACGGGGAAGGCCAAGACGTTTGCTCATCTGATGGTGTAACGGGAAATGTGGTAGAGGCATTCTCACTTTTTGAGGTGAGTTGTGTAGGTGTACAGCATGTCTAGCGAGCACAGGCGGTGCGTTGTGGAGAAAGTCGGGTTAGTCAGTCAAAATGGGCTATTTTACCGGTTGAATCGTCAAAATGGCCTAATTAACCCACCTCTCACAGTAACCACGTATATCCGTGATGGTGTCACCGCTGCTGACAGGTATTCCGCCTCTAGTGCTAATAGTGACAGCCGAACTTAGAACAACCGGCAGCTGCAAGGATTACTAACTCTGTATTGTCCCTACATTGCTGTCACACGAGTGTAACCAGAGCAGGGCATCTCATAGATCCGTCCCGCGCAGCGGCGTGGAACGCCCAGGAACTAGGAGAGGAGACAAAGCTAATTTTGAAAATATCGACTTTTCCGTGCATCGTAAAATCACTGATGTTAAACATTCCGAAAAAGTGGGGGCCATGCCTCATCCCACTCCACCGGCGCTGCTGTGTGCGGCGGGTGTCCACCTGAGCCATCCAGCCCGCTCCGGCCCGCGGGCGACGCTCCGCAGGCGTCGGGCCCGGTGGCCCATGTGGCGACACTTGCGTTGCGACAGGGTCGGACTGGGAGCGCGCCCAGCGCCGGTGAAAGGGCACGTGGTGGTCCAGCTGTCCGGCTGGCGGCGCCGGGGGCAGGAGCCGGTCAGCCTTGGCGGCGCCACCAGCTGATGAGGAGGGGCGAATATGGAGGAGGAAGGAGCTAGGTCCATCCGCTTCAGGCAACTTTTCATCGCCGTTCACGCAACATTATTCGCCAGAGGCGCGTGACGCTTGACTTCGTGCCCCCCTCCCCCTTGTTTGTTTCTCCGGTAGTCTCGCCGCCGTCGAAAGCCACGAGAAGCCAGCCTGGCACCAAAGGACAGCAGACACGCGCACGTGACTGCCGTTCCTGTCTGCGCCCCGGTGCCGCGTGCCCGGTACACGTGATCGTCCCAGACAGCAGACAACAGACAGTACACGGTAGACAGTGGACAGTTTGCGCCTCGGTGCCGCGTCCCCGATACACGTGATCGTACCAGACAGTAGACAGCAGACAACAGACAGCAGAGCAGACAGCAGGCAGCAGACAGCAGACAGCACACGGTAGACAGTAAACAGTCTGCACCTCGGTGCCGCACCCCCGATACATGTGATCCTCCCAGACAGTAGACAGCAGACAACAGACAACAGACAGCAGACAGAAAACAGCAGACAGCAGACAGCAGACAAGCAGCAGATCGCAGACAGAAGACGCCACGGCAGCACGAGATTCGTGCCGGGCGCCGTTTTATGCCGGCCCGGAAGCGAACTAAAGCGGTTAGCGACGCCGCGAACGACCACCGATCAGCCGCGAACGAGCCACAGAAACCGCCTGCGGCCGTCAACGACGTCATTTAGTGGTGCAGTGAGCCCCGCGTGCGGTCCGCCACCGCCGCCGCGGCGGCAGCAGCAGCAGAAGCGACCGACAGCGGTCACAGCAGCACGTGAGAGTGGGTAGGCTGGAGTCAGACGACGAACGTGCGATGCGGGGAATACCGGGGGGTCAACAGAGCGCCGCCCCGGCTGAGGCGGCCCAGACTCGGCGCCGGGCGGCTTCTCAGCACTGCTGCGTCCGCGACTATGGCTCTCAGCACTGCTGGGTCCTGGACTACGGCTCTTAGCACTGGCTCTCTGCACTGCTGCGTTCTGGACTACGGCTCTCAGCACTGCTGCTTCCTGGACTATGGCTCTCAGCACTGCTGCGTCCTGGACTACGGCTCTCAGCACTGCTGCGTCCTGGACTACGGCTCTCAGCACTGCTGCTTGCTGGACTATGGCTCTCAGCACTGCTGCTTCCTGGACTATGGCTCTCAGCACTGCTGCTTCCTGGACTATGGCTCTCAGCACTGCTGCTTCCTGGACTATGGCTCTTAGCACTGCTGCGCCTTAAACTACGAGTCAACACAAACGGACTCGGTGTCGCGCGACTCTCAGCACCACTGCGCCCTGGACCACGGGTCAACAGGAACGGACTCGGCGCCGGGCGGCTCTTGGCAGCACTACGCTGGTGACTACGAGTCAACAGAAACAGCGCCAACGGCCGATAAGGCGAGACAGCGACAAGCAGCATGACTCCGACAAACCTGTATCGGCCACAGCTCCCAGCCGAACATCAGACGCCGCCGGGGTGGACCCAAAGCTCCAATCACATAAAAAGAGCCTGCACG
The DNA here is from genome assembly GCF_011947565.3 of Pollicipes pollicipes. Taxonomy (NCBI): domain Eukaryota; kingdom Metazoa; phylum Arthropoda; class Thecostraca; order Pollicipedomorpha; family Pollicipedidae; genus Pollicipes; species Pollicipes pollicipes. The sequence continues at coordinate 10,490,645 of NW_023595962.1, read as the reverse complement.
TGCCTTCGGAGGAAAATGCGATGCTGGCATGACGGCAAATTAAGTCGCGAGGCGCGCCCTAATGCCGCAGAGCGTCACCACCGGTGCAGCGGAGAGCGCTGATACGGGAATGCCCGCGGCTGTGAGTCAACTGTTGGTAAGTAATGGCGCCGGCGCATACAGACCGGCAGACACGCAGACAGACAGACGCCCGCGCGCAAGAGCTTTTTTGATTGCCGCGTGGCAGAATTGATCGTTGCATCTCCCATGTGTTTGTGTGCTTGCCCATTATCTTGTCAGCTAGATTAATCGTCATAAAAAATGGGCATCAGCTGTTATCCTTGGGTGACCTCCCGCATAATTAACCTGGCTTGCTGCCAAGTATTTGACGTCGACATCCGACACTAACAACTCCCATGATTGTGTTAATAGTGTCCTGATCATTGTGATCCAATTATCCCATGCACACCGCGTGGGAGTGGAAAGCATTAACTTGACGCAGAGATCACTTAACAGCATGCGGATATTGCATCACACTTCAAGACTTTCAATTGAGTGCAAAATATCTACATGTGACAATTAAACGTTTTATTAGACTTGCGATCAGTTGCGATACAAATTATGTCTGGCAACACCAAATGATACCTCAGCCCAATCAGCAAGCACTAAGTGTTTCCCTTCTTGCATATGTAGCAGATAACTGTAATTATGTGCATTACTCCTGCCAGATCACTGTTTTCATTGAAATTCCAGTCCACACATTCGACTTTTCAGTGGGCTTGCACTGTCTGATCATACTAGGAAGAGTGGAACAGTTCTGCCAGCTTTAAACCGCGCTGAGCTGGAATGCTAGATATTGCCAGATCCCTGTGTTTCGCTTCTGCCAGCGCCGGAGATTAGCATACAGATAACATGGTTTGCATGCGGCCAGCACGAACAATCCCATCAATCGCCTTGCAACACTTCTGAAGGCTAGCTCATGGCATATAAACTAACCGTTTATATATAAACTTTATATAAACTGACTGCGCCGCGTCAGTTCGCTTCCACTTCGTTGTGTACAATCTGGTGATTGGTAATCACTTAGGGGATCGTAAATACTTTACAGATCTGGCAGTGTTTTAGCGTCACAGCGCACACCAGCTGTTCATCGTCACACAATGCTCCGCGGCCGCCTCTTACGCAGAAATGTGGGGTGCCCCATACTTCCAAGCTGAGGAAGGCGGGACATATGACACCTCATACATGTAGCTCCTTCATATTGCGTTCATACTGGTCCCTGCCGAGGTCTTTGGTGCCTGTTGTGAACGTGCATCTTGCATATGAATTAGGATCAGAGCTGCTCAAAGTTGTCGCGGTGCCGGTAGTAGTCAAGGCTTGAACTCAAACACAGCCGCAGTGACTCAAGGTCGGAGCGCACTGCGCAGAAGCGGGGCAATCTCCAGTCGGGTCCCAGGTCAATGACCGGATCACCGCCGCTGCTCAGTATGTCAGACAGCTAACCGTGACCTTACCACGATACTTCGCAGTACTACACCCCGCATTAGGACTTGCGTGTCCTGCGCACCAGCAAGCGTCTGAAACTGACAGCGAATGAAAAGAGATGGCAAAGAAGTGTACGAATGACCACACGCAGGATTACAAAATAACTGACGTACGCTACGTCGTGCGACGTTGTGGCGTCATTGCCCACACCATCGAGGCGCCAATAGCGTATGATGATATACGTCACAAACGCCGACCACATCCTCATTGGACGCGGCCGACGCGCATGCGCAGCCGGTATCCGCTGCGACAGGTGCATCGCATGCGCGTCACAGCCCGTGCCGGCGCCTTCTCGCAACCGGCGGCGCGGCGTCCGAGAAATGCACCAGGCGGACGTTTCGTGCCGATGGCGCCGTTGCCGATCGCCAAGTGGCTACCCGTACGGACGCACCGGCACGAGACCGTGCGCTTCCTGTACTGCTGCGGCAGGAATTCCGGGCAGCGTCGGCCAGCGGTTCCAGCAGCGTGCAGCGGCGCCCAGGTCTGGGGCGGATCCTGCGGCTCTGCCCCGAGCGTTATCGCGCGGGCGCCGCCGTAGTGCTGCGCTGACGTCCGGGAACAGGCCGCCGGGACTGTCGTCAAAGCATCCGGACCGAGGCAACAGCAGAGCCCGCACCGTGAGGCACGTCAGCGGGCACTGATCTTAGGCGCAGTGGGAGCCGGAGGGGTAGGGATAGCGCCGCCTCTGCCCACCCGACTTTTATTCCTTAACACCGATTTTTATTCCTCCCATCTTCGTAAAGAATTTAGCCTTAGCCCTACAGCGTTGCACGGTGAATAGCCGACGCAGAGGGCGTTTTGAATGCCGCGACAATTCGTGGGCTCCGGCACCAGTGCACGATGCACCACTGCTGCCAACAGCGGCAGCACCGACCCGCCATCATTCGCTGATGCCCGCCTCCACCGTGACCGCACGGAATACGTCACCATCATCGGCTGGTGCCCACGCGCTTCTGCCTTCCGGTCTTGCAACAACAGGAAGGAGACATTTCCAGGCTCTGGACCAGCGAGCCTGAACAGGTCAGCGGAGAACGATGTTCTCAGAGGACCTGAGATGGGAACCTGAGACAGGGACCTGAGACAGGGACCTGAGACAGGGACCTGAGACTGGAACCTGAGACAGGGACCTTTGTCAGGTACCCGAAACAGAGACCTGGCACAAGGACCTGACACAGGGACCTGACATGGGAACCTGAGACAGGGAACCAACACAGGGACCTGACACGGGGACCTGACATGGAGACCTGAGACAGGGACCCGAGACAGGGACCTGAGACAGGGACCCGACACGGGGACCTGACAAAAAGACTTGACACAGGGGCCTGAGGCAGGGACCCAGGACAGGGACCTGAGACAGGGACCAGAGACAGTGACCTGAAACAGCGATATGAACCTGCCCCGCAGGACAACGACTGAAGGCAATAGACGGCGCCGCAATCGCGTGACGCCCGCACTTCGACTGCCCGCACTTCCACAGCCCCAGCCGCAGATGGCGTGGGTGACCTCAGACCTGCGGGCACCGGCGAGGGCCCGCGTGTTTAAGGGACGTGCGCGTGCGGAGCGCATCGATAGAGGCAAGTGTGACGGTATGTAAGCCGCGGATGACGGCTGGCGCCCATGCTTATTTCCACACCAGTTCTCAGGTCGAGCAAGGCTAAGCTCGGCTCCGTTGCGTCAGGCAATTTGAAGAATGCGGGTGGTTTAGGCTTCGTGGTTTGTAAAAATGAACACCTTACGATGTTTGCATGCCCTTCGCGTTTCCCATGAGTGGTTTGCCTCACTGAGGTGGCACGGAAGTGATCCGCTTTACACTATACGGCATGACGGTCCCCGACCAGACAAGGATCATCCCTGGCCTGACAAGACTGCCCTCGGCTTGACAAGGGGCGTACTGACCTGACAAGGACCGTCCCTGACCTGACAGGGATCGTTCCCGACGTGATTACGACCGTTCCCGATTGACATGGACCGTCGCTGACCTGACAAGACCGCCCGGCCTGACAAGGAGCGTCCCTGGTCTGACAAGGACCTTCCTGACCTGACAATAACCGCAGTCTGCCTACTCCATGGAGTGCGGTGACAGTGGCGTTTACAGTAGCGTCCGTTGCTCATGGTCGTAGCCAGGATTGAACACAAGCATCCCACTTGGTCATCCCATGCTCGTCCGCGTGATCATCTGCACCGCCTCGCAGTCGGCTGCAGCTCAGACCTGTCTTCGTGAACTCCCCGAGCCCCGCCTCGATGCCTGAAGTACATATTGAGGAGCTATGCGTGCCTGCGCGCGCGTGTGTGTGTGTATCGGGACACCGTAGCTGTCTGGCTGTTCTGTTTTGCGGCGGTCTGGCTGTCGGCGACTCGGTGAGCAGACCGGCTCGCGCGCCGCCGACAGTCCCGGCTCCGACAATGTTGGCACCGGTAGGGCTCCGACAGTGTCGGGACCGATCGGGCTCCAACAGTGTCGGGACTGGTAGGGCTCCGACAGTGTCGGGACCGGTCGGGCTCCGACAGTGTTGGGACCGGTCGGGCTCCGTCAGTATCGGGACCGGTCAGGCTCCGACAGTGTCGGGACTGGTCGGGCTCCGACAGTGTCGGGACCGGTCGGGCTCTGACAGTCCCGGCACCGGTCGGGCTCCGACAGTCTTGGGATCGGTCGGGCTCCGACAGTATCGGGACCGGTCGGGCTCCGACAGTATCGGGACCGGTCGGGCTCCGACAGTATCGGGACCGGTCGGGCTCCGACAGTCTTGGGATCGGTCGGGTTCCGACAGTCTTGGGACCAGTCGGGCTCCGACAGCCGAGGGACCGGTCGGGCTCCGACAGCCGAGCGCTGCCTGAACAACGGTCTCAGTCAGACTTGGTGCCGGCAGGACCATCTGCGTCGCCCTGCCACCAGCGCAGCTCCGTAGCCCACTGTGCAAGTCGGGCGGTGGGGTGACCAGCCAGCTCGACGCACCCAAGCAGGCCCCGCCGCCGTGCGCGCCCCACCGGCTCCGCGCTGGGGGCCGTCCGCCGCCTGTTCCGCAAGGCGTGGCTGATGAAATAATCAAGCCAGTCGTTAGTTTCGCCACAGGCCGGGTCACGTCGGTGCCGGCCGATGGTTCGGCAGGCACTTGTGCTGCTTACGAAGTAATTTGTTCCACACCCGGGTATTAGTCCGTCGTTACTTCGGCGCATGCCTGGCGCCCGCGCCGCCGCCAGCCGGGCCCAGCGGCACGCGCTGTGGTACAGGCTGTTCATGGTATGTATTCAGAGTGAAGCTGTTCTGGAAGAAGTTGGCAGCCGGACTCTGTTGGCTGGAAAGCGCAACTTTCAGGTCCAACGAGCAGCGGTAAGCACAAGCTGTTTTGTACAGACACCCAAAACATGTGTGAACAATCCGCGTGCTGTAAGCGAAAAAGGCTAAACATTCCTGGTCTTGGCAGCTGTCGCATGCCGGGTCGGTTCCTTCGCGTGTCTCGGTGGCGGGCTGCCCCACATCGGGTCACGTTGACTGCCGTGGCGGCTGGGATGCCCCAGCGCCCGTTTAGTGGAGGTCACGACACCGGGCTACAGGGCACGTGGCCTCCTGGGATCCCCAGCCACCGCCACCGCCACCGCCACACAGCGGGCTTCAGGGCAGGTGGGACCCTGGGATCCCCAACCACCGAAACTGGTCACACACCGGTCTACAGGGCACGTGGCATCCTGGGATCCCCAGCCACGGCCACCGCCACCGCCACATAGCGGGCTAAAGGGCAGGTGGGACTCTAGGAACCCCAACCACCGACACCGACCACACACCGGGCTACAGGGCGGGCGGAATCCTGGGATCCCCAGTCACCGACACCGGCCACACAGCAGGCTACAGGACAGGTGGGATCCTGGGGTCCCCAACCACTGACGCCGGCTTCCCAGCGGGCTGCAGGCCGGGCGGGATCCTGGGATCCCATCTGTCGCCACCGGCCACGCAGCGGGCTCCAGTCTCCGTGCGAAATTTTCACGCTCGAGCTCGCTCGCCCGATTGGCTCTGACGACTTCCCGAGCTCGTTCGCCCGGTTGGCTCTGACGACTTCCCGAGCTCGCTCGCCCGGTTGGCTCTGACGACTTCCCGAGCCCCCTCGGCCGGTTGGCTCTGACGACTTCCCGAGCCCCCTCGGCCGGTTGGCTCTGACGACTTCCCGAGCCCGCTCGCCCGGTTGGCTCTGACGACTTTTTACCGACGCCCGAGTTAGGGGCCGGCTGGCAGCCCAGCGCTAATGGCCAGCGCTGACTGGAGCATCCGCACACAGCCAACAAGAACACAAACTGCGGCGGCCACACAGCGCACCTGCACACTAACACAGCGCTGTATCGGGAGTGTGTGACGCGGCGGGACGGGACGCTCTATTGGGACTGTGTGAAGCGGGCGGGACACGGCGCGATATCGGGACTGTTTGACGCGGGCGGGACAGCGGCGCTAGATCGGGACTGTGTGACGCGGGCGGGACACGGCGCTCTATCGGGACCGTGGGACGCGGGCGGGACGGGAACGCGGCGCTATATCGGGACTATGTGATGCGGGCGGGACGGGACACGGCACTATATCGGGACTGTTTGACGCAGGCGGGACGGGAACGCGGCAGACAAGAATGCGGTAGCATTTAGTTTCAGCCAGCTGAAATGTTTCATTCTGTGTTGCCAGCCAAGCGGCTGCTACGCGACAGGCCATATGAGAACCATGTCCCCAGCGATTTCCCTTTTTTACCTCCCTCCTCTCATTGAACACGACCACACGAGTGACAAGCGGGAGGCATGGTCCCGTGGCAGAACAAGTAAACCTATACCAGGGCAGACAAACCGCAGGGATTGGTGCACCAGACCAAACCATTTTTCAGACCAAACGATTCGTCAACAAAATTTCCAGCGGGCGCGGGCGGCAGACGGGCCACTGGGTGGTGTTGCCGGGCCGGGCGTCCGTCGCCCGCCCGAGGCGGCATGTGTGTAGACGGGAGTGGCGGCGGACGCCTGGCCCGTGTCGGCTTGCGGATCTGGCGAGTGGGCGGTGTGTCGTGGGTTCCCTGGCGGCGATGACCATATCTTGTCATTGTTAGGAGAGGCGCTCAGATTTAAAGCGTTTCGCTTATGCACCGATTCACTCTTCATATCATGTAGCGCTCTATGTCCATAATCGAAAATAAAGATCAAATCGAATTTAAAAACACAGCTAAGAGGCAGCGAGACTGTAATCTGCGGCATGGCATCATACTGCCGGCATGGTCGATGCCTCCGACCCCTGCCCTTTCTCATCAGGCACCTGGTAGCACTAGCAAAATCAGCACAAACGGCCCCGTAGTTTCGAAAGTTCGTCGCATCTGATAAAAGGCGTACGGCGCGCCTGGGTGCTAACAACGCTTTCTGCTCGAAGCGGCACGCACGCGAACGACCCAAAACCGAACAAACCATTTTCGGTTTGTTCGGTTTTGACATTTGACAGACCTGGAAGCCTCATACCGCCGACATGTGATGTCATAATCAAGAGCAGTGCACCGAAGGCACGCAAACTGGGGTGACACCGCCGCGGCTGATATTGACGCTCATAGGGCGCATATTGACGCCAAATCTAACGGCAGCGATCATCAGTGAGAGAGTGGGCTGGCAGCTTCATCCAACTCTGGGCCTTACTAGCGCGTTCAAGGTCACAGGGCGTGAATGTCGCTAGGTGTCACCTCATCACTTGCGCTCCCGTGACATTTGCGTCTGCCCCAGCGACCTATCAGGCATCGCTCGATAGCTGTGCAGTTGCAGCCGGCTAGCTGGGGTTTACCAGCCGCCGCGCGTGCTATCAACAAACTCCGCAGAATTTGTGCAACTTTCCGCCAAACGCGGAGTTACGTCTCCGCGCTATGGTTTGCATTAGCGGATGTGGACCGAGGCTAGCACGCATGCGTCCCCCTGTCCACACTCATCGCGAAATCCCGAACCTTCGCAATGCCATCACTCCCGGGGGGCAGCTGCAGCCCTCAGCCTCGGGCTGGCTACGACTCAGCCCTGGTGGGAGGAGCTCCCGCTCAAGCTCAAGCTCAAGCTCAAGCTTAAGCCCAAGCTCAAGCTCAAGCTCAAGCTCAAGCTCAAGCTCAAGCTCAAGCTCACGCTCAAGCTCAAGCTCAAGCGCAACCTCAATCTCAAGCTCAACCTCAACCTCAACCTCAAGCTCAAGCTCAAGCTCAAGTTCAAGTTCAAGCTCAAGCTCAAGCTCAAGCCCAAGCTCAAGCTCAAGCTCAAGCTCAAGTTCAAGCTCATTAACAAGCTGAAAATCGAGCTCAATCTCAAGTTCAAGCTCAGGCGCCGGCGCAAGTTCCAAAGAGGGTCCCTGCGCCGGCTGTGGTCCGCCAGCGGAGGTCCCCACGACGGCCGCAACCTGGCCTCGCCATTCACCTTTCTCCTCCAGCCCACAATCCTGGAACGGCCGCTGCTGGTCGACAGGGCTCCAGCCCCAGACGTGAGCCAGTGAGCTTAGTGAGCCGCCTCGGCCCCTCCGCGGCAGCTCACCAGTGAGAGACGACCGATGCCACTTTTACACTGCAGGTGTGTGTCATATGATACGCGTCTAAGGGTGAGATGAGAGATGAGATGAGTGAGAGTGGGATGAGCGTGGTATTCGTCATTGATGAATGGGTCGAGTCGGTGGCGCTGCGGACTTCCCACCGACCTACCTGAACCGTGCATTTAAAAAACCATGTAGGCTGCAGTTTAGCTTATTTGACTGCCCTTTGACCACTTGGGGTCATCCTCATTAGTAGATGTTAAACTAACCTGCTAATCAGCTGCTCCGGCATTGTAAATGTGATGTCACAGACCAAAGCTGACGAAGTCAAAAGTACTGCCTTTGCAAACGCATGCCACTTTTAACGAATTTCCCCAAAGGGTATGTCTAAACGAGCTGCATGCCGTGACAAAACGGGACGGCAGCCATCCGAACAGTGTAAATCACTGACAGGTCGATGGGACAGCGGGGCCATGTCCCCCCCCCCTCCCCCGCCTGTTCCCTTTCCGCGACCGCTGAACTTAACACTAAACTAATATTTGTTTCTCTGAAGGCTGGGTTTTCGAGTACTTGGCACTGTATTCGGGACTAATCTCCTCAAAGATTCAAAGCTGGGTCCGCTGGTGAGAAATGTACGTACCACGGGCCTACAGGCCGTTCCTGTGATGTGACTGAATGTCATGGCAGCGGCGCCGTCCCCAGCATTTGGCCGGCGTTTCTCTTCACGCAATGGCCATCTCTCGTCTGGTCTGTACACTTGCCTTAACATCAACGTAACAGCACACCAACCGTCATCATGGCGCAGATGAGGCCCCACCAACAGCGCACCAACCGCCATCATGACGCAGATGCCGACGCACGAGGCCCCAGCAACAGCGCATCATTGCCCGCTGGTGGAGAGGGGGAGGGGAGGGCGGTGTTCGCCCCGCCTCCCGCCCATTGGTGACTTTCACAACGACCTCCAGCGCCGCGTCCTTTTGCGTCGACCGCCCGGATCGCGCCGCGAGCGGCCAGCGGAGATGTGATTTCCATTTCACGGGCATTGTGAGCCAGCAGAGGGGAAAGTCAGATGCCGAAGAGCTTATCTGAAGCCAGACGACTGGCAGCCCGGCGCTGATGGTGTGGGTGCTGAGAGAGATGGCCGTGTGTGGGAGGGCGGAGAGAACGGACGTATCGGGCGGGATCGGTTAAACTTCAGCGATATTTCTGGCCGCGTCCCATCACTGAGTCCCGACACGGCTCGCCTGCTCGGCCGGGTCTGGGCACTGCATCTCCGTAAGGCCCGCCAGATTAGGGTCGGGGTCTCGGCGCAGCCACTGGCGGAAGGTCAGAGCTTGGGAGAGGACCCGAGCAGAGTCTCGGGTGCGATCTCTTGGCAGAGACCGCTGCGGAGCCCGAGATCGCGTCTCTCGGGGAGGAGCAGCACGAGTGCGTGGACACGATGACCTGAACGAAGCCCGTGACACGCGGGGGCCCCATAGCTTCTCTCTCTATCTGTCGCTCTCGCTCTCTTTCTCTCTCGCTCCCTCTCCCTCTCCCTCTCCCTCTCCCTCTCCCTCTCCCTCTCCCTCCCTCCCTCCCTCCCTCCCTCTCTCTCTCTCTCTCTCTCTCTCTCTCTCTCTCTCTCTCTCTCTCTCTCTCTCTCTCTCTCTCTCTCCCAGCGAGCACACACCGGCCCGCTGCACCCCTAGGCACCGACCTCAGGCACCTGACACAGCAGCAGCGGGGCGCTGTCAGCCGACGGCCACGTCCCACCCGGAGCGACCCTGAGCCGGCGGGGCGGCCCTGCCCGCCGTGAGGCCCGGGTCAGGGTCGCCGGCGGCGGAAGCGGCGCCGGTGGCCGGCAGCGGGCGGCACGCGTGCCAAGGCGACCAGCCGGCCGGCGTTGTCCCGCTGCGACGGCCGTGCAGCGCGGATCCCGAGTGGGCCCGGCCACCACTCCGGCACGGGCTCAGCGGGGTACGTCAGATGTCGTGACTGTCTGCCTATCGGTTAGTTTTGCCCCGCTTCTGACAGTGTCACAAAGGTAGCGTTATTTCTTTCTTCTATTTCTTTCGTCATTTCTATTACTTCAGGATGCATGTGCGTGCAACATTTCCAAAACCGATTTACTATCTAAATCGGACTTCAATCGACTCGACAACGCTCCTCATTTCCGCCGATGGGATGTTCCGAATACCTTTAAGAAGACTGCAGCATGAGAAATGCATGTCTCTGCGTGGAAGTCTCTGCATTTCAATGCATTGTAGAAGGGGCAGTAAAGCATAGTCAATCATTATCGGGCACGGAATAAAATATCGTGAATATCGTGACAAAATATCGTTAACACTTCACATTTACATAATGCTGTTCTGGTATCAGTATGGTGGTACCGACTGTCTGACTGTAAAAAGAACGCCATTTCAACAGCAGCAACATCCATAGGAGAACACCGCCATTGCATTTCTGCGAGTCTGTACCAGTTTGAACAGGTGAAAACCTGAAATAACAGAAGGCGGCACAAACTAGTTGCAGCCGGATGAATTGTCATCCCTGAGTACCACACTACTAGTAAACGATAGCGTTACCATAATTTCCTGTGTGACAAGCCAACAGAAGAGGCGCCTCGAAATGGACATGCTGACCAGGCGTGGGATTGTCAACTCGCAAAGCTTTCCTAACGGAGGCAGTTGACATCTTACATCACTCCTGCTACGCTGACATATGACAGCAACGGCACAAAGATGCTCCGCTGTCCCTGGAGCATCGTTGCATTGTAATTAGCATATGTAATACGTTGTCTACGGGCATCCAGTTTCAGTGGTAATGAACCCGTCACGTATACCACGACAAACTTATCAAGTATTTGATTTCGGCAAGCGTTATTTCGCTCCGCGAACGCGCCTGAAGTCGAGAGGCTTTTACTGGTAATATCAGCGCCAGTAGAAGGCATGTCAAACGTCCAGCGTTCGGTGAAGCAGTCCAATCTCCAGCTGCCGCTGGCTGATGGCAAAATTAATTTAAGTCTGCGGTCTGGAGGGCAGACGTCTGAAGCCTTGTAGCATCTTCGATGATGATGATGATTTGGGCTTTGGGGCGTACCGACTACGTTGGTCATGTGGCTTGTAGCATCTTCAGCTGGGGAGAGGAACGCATATCGACAAGCGGTTTGTCGAGGTACGCGAGAGAGCCAGCCATGCCACGTCCCCGTGTGGATCAGTTCAGAGTGTTTCAGGTCCGCCACAGCGTGTCAACCTAAGCCACCGTGTTACTCTGGACAGCAGAAAGTCATCGTGAGGCTCGCGCAGCACGCAATGCGGCCCAGGGCTCCCACTGGGCCCAGGACCCTCGGAGACCAAGGGCTATCTCTGGTTTCGACTCCGGTTCGGCAGCTGGTGTCTAGCTGGGGTCAGATCTGCGCATTTCCAGCTGTGTCAAACACATCAGATTCAAACTGTGGCAAACATATCAGATTCTACGAGAGTGTAACATTGCAAGCAATGGCGCGTTTATTTTTACGTCTCGCCTTTCAGCATCAGGTGCCTGCGTTTAATGTGCCGGATGTTGGCATAACATGATATTCCGTTTGTTGCACTAACAGGAATGTCTCCTGATCACGGCAGGCAGGTTGGCCGGCGCTGTCGGCCGGCTCGGACATGACACACTTGCCTGACACCACCACAGTCTCCCGGTGACATCAGCGACCACAAAAAAGTTACAGCCAAATTCCGCAGCGGATTCTCTTTCCGTCAGTCGCAGGTTTCCTCGCGGCCAGAGGCCTCCCGCTTGTCCCTCCTGAACACGCCCGTGACCCGACGTTTTCCGCCCGCCAGAGGCCTTCCGTTTCTCCTGACCTGAGTGCGCCTCTGCCCTTTGGGCCGACAGCGCGGCCGACCGCAATGGCCAGGCATCACGCGAGCCCCAGTTCAGCGCCGACAACACGGGCTGAGGACAGACCCGATTCGAGGGCACCGTTTTTAGGGGGCACGGAAGGTGGCGGCTGGGCTCACTGATCGTCAAAGAACGGGCACGGGTGGTCAGCGAGACAGCGCAAGCGTCGCTGGGATGCGGCAGAATGTTGCAATGGCGCAAAATAATCTTGAAACTAGCCAAGTGTAAGAACACCGCTTCGCTGAAAGTGGTCGAGAAGGCGATGCGTAGTTTGTCGGAGATTTTACACCATTGTAAAAATACGAACTCGTATATAGATGATATTTCGCAATACATTGTTGTACTGTTGACTTTAGGTACATTGTACACGTGGATGATCACAGACGCATTGATCATCATCCGCAGCCGCTGTCGCCTACTTTTGGGAACATCAAAACCCATTCACTAGCATTCTGTCCATATATGTCATCGGCGAGCCCTAAGCATCAACGAGAGGACGCGGGTTGATGGCGTAATGCTTTGCGTTGATGCACAATGCTTTGGGTTACACTCTACGCCGTGGAGCGTCAGAAGCTCATTGTCACTTTTTCGTCGAGCGTGAACGCCCGATGGCGTAAGACTTTTGTTTGGGAACGGCACGGACCGTGACCTATGACGTCATCGCACCGGGACTAGAGTCCAGGAGTCCATACATCGTCAGGATGGGCTGGCCGCCGGGTCTGCGTTAGCTGCGCCTCAACTCGCTTCGCAATGCTTACGAGCATGATAATAATACAAATAATATGCCCGAGTGCGGTCCGTCACGCCGCCTTGACCATCAGATATCACTGGTGAAACCCAGCCGGGCCGGGGCCAAAACGCCCAGAGTCCGTGCCGCTTCTGAACGCCCGCCAGCCGCCAAGTCGGCTCGCGTCCACGCGGGAGCCTCAACACCCGCCAGCCGCGGGAGGTGAGCCAAGAGCGCGCCGGGCGCAGGACACGGGCCGGGGCGTTGCACCTACCCATGTACTTGCGTCTCCGCTGCGCGGGGTCTTGCTGTGGCGCTGGCACCTCGGAGCGGTGCCCCATCACAACCATGGCGGCCGTCTGGTGCCGGTCTGACGCAGGCGTCACCACTCCGGCCTCCTCGGCGGACCTCGGCTCACTGCCGGCCGCCGCCGCCGCCGCCGCCGCCGCCGCCGCCGCCGCGAGCTGCTATTGGCTGGCGCCGGCCGCCTGCGGAGAATGGGCGCAGAGTGGCCTGGCCGGCGGGTCGGCTGCGCGGCTGGGCCGGGGCCGGGCTGGGGCCGGGCTGGGGCTGCGGGCTGCGGGCTGAGAGATGAGGGCTGCCTGTGCGGCCGCAGGCTCGGAGCTAGGCGTTGGTTGTGCGAGCCGTTCTTGACGTGCGACGCGGGATTGACTTGTTTACTTCAGCCGCGTGCGTCGGCCGTCGAGTGATGAACGGTGTTTGGCCCGTGAGAGCGATATGTGGGTTAAATCCCGGTCGTAGGAAACTTCCACCTAGCGACAGTATATGCCATAACAACGTTGAAGCCCTGCGCAGTATCAGCGCCTCACCTAGTCACCATGAAGCAAAAACCTCCGAAAACGTGTCGACCTATTACCTCCGTGACACAAATTCCTTAACCGTTAACACCTGGGCACGGGGTAAAAACTAATCGCACTCGCATTGGACTGCAAGCTCATGCGCTAAACGCGCCCGCGAGAGGCCTTCGCCTACTACGCACACGACATTCTGCAGCAGCGCCCGCTATACGGGAATGCGTTTAGCTCGCCCAGCGGTCCCTAAAAGTCGTCTCAGTTTTGCGTCGCATTTAGCGACAAATCACTGCGAGCATGTGGCTCCGAGGCCGACACCCTGGCGACAGTCCCGGAGGCCGACACGCTGGCGACAGTCTCGGAGGCCGACACCCTGGCGACATTCTCGGAGGCCGACACGCTGGCGACAGTATCGGAGGCCGACACGCTGGCGACAGTCTCGAAGAGCTCTCGCGTTCATGGCAGCGCTCTCGCAGGCGACAACTCCACGCGCTGAGACTGCCGGAGCACGGCATTGTGCTCCGAACTCCCGAATCAGGTGATGTGAGCAATGGCCGCATGTAATCCATTGCCGAATGGTTACAGGGCTGGACCTTCGTGTGGGGACGGGGGTGGGTTCACATCCCGGTGTCGCCGTGGCTCCTGAGCGCTGATATGACAGTCGCAGTCGCTGGCGCCTCATAAAATGATCGTGACGACGTGCGTCACGTTTCCCCTGTAAAAGAGAACTCCTGGAGTAGAAGCGTAGCACGCTGGAGCAGCTGGGCAGCAGCGGGACGCCACGGCTCGGTGACCACCCCGCACGTGGTCTGCCGGGCTGGCGGCCGACGGGGCACCAGCTCAGCTCGAGCCGCGCTCCCCCGCGCTGGGCGAGACTGGACGGGCTACTGAAGACCACTAGATATTGCCGGTGATTAAAATTAGCGATGTTGCGGCATTGACAGATCCTCTGAAATGATTTGTTTGTTTTGTCTGAAAGTCTAATCCTCGTCGCGTGACTGCGCGTGCACACGCGAAAGGGGCTTCGGGTCATCTAAGCCACGGAGAAACGCATAATACGCACACCATATTCCACAGCGCCACTTTTAAACGGGTTCAGACTAAGTACAGGTGATTTACAGCAGCGAGAACAGAGTTGGCAATCAAGTCATCTTGAACCAAAATGCTGAGAGAATGAATGGCTTTTGTGGCAGATTTTGATGGCTTTCCCCAGCTATTTTTAGTTTAAGTTGATACCCAATGACCTGGCGCGACACGGGATCAGCAGTGCCAGATAAAGAAGTTCCTTCCGGTGTCCATTAGGAGATGTGCTGCGCCGCTGCTCTCTCGTGCAGGAAACCCAGTGGTCATTAATAAACTATTATCATTTGTGTCAATCACAGTAGGAGCGGTCCGGCTTGTTTCGGCTTTTTCAGTCCGCGATCTCCGTACGCATTTGCTACTAATATACCAGGCGGTACCAGTTAAACGGCATTATTAAGCGGGCGTGATCAAACTGGTAACATTCAACGCTTCGAAGCTATATTCACCGTCACCTTTGAACAAAATTAAAAAGTAAAAATAATGTTAAAAAACTGAGACACGCAAAACACTAAAAATGCACGGAATCAGGGCAGACACTGCCTTTAAAAAGGCACAAAAATAAGATATAATTCCAACTTCAATACGCTAACACCCGATACACGGCTCTCCAGAAAGGGCCGCACGAAACGCGGACGGCTAAGCCAGAGGATTATCATGACCCGTACCGAGTAAAGGATTAGAAAATTGCTTACGGCGAATATCAAACATCACGAACATTACACGAGCATCACGAACGTGCTGGGCATTCAGGACGTCAAGACTAACACCCGATCCACTGTACTCTGTTGAGAGTTGCTCAAAACACTCACAGCTTCGCCGAGCGGTTTCGGTGACGCGTGATGAAGGATAACGATATAAGGCAAATTGCGTGATAAGGATAGAAGGCAAGCTACTCGTTTGCATCAGAGTTTGTCGAAATAAATGGAGTCATCTGTAAACGTGCACAATCTTAACAACGTTGTTCGAACTCGATCCGTTTTTGTGTTCAGCCTGGGATGTAATTCACGAGTGTGCACCAATTCGAATATCTTGGGATCTACGTCATCGTTTGTTGCTGCTTTCGTTTGAGACAGAGAGGGAGAGAGAGAGAGAGAGAGAGAGAGAGAGAGAGAGGAGAGAGAGAGAGAGATAGAAGAGGAAGAGAGAGAGAGAGAGAGAGAGAGAGAAGAGAGAGAGAGAGAGAGAGAGAGAGAGAGAGAGAGATAGAGAGAGAGAGAGAAGGAGAGAGAGAGAGAGAGAGAGAGAGAGAGAGAGAGAGAGAGAGAAGAGAGAGAGAGAGAGAGAGAGAGAGAGAGAGAGAGAGAGGAGAGAGAGAGAGAGAAGAGAGAGAGAGAGAGAGAGAGAGGAAGAGAGAGAGAGAGAGAGAGGAGGAGAAGAGAGAGAAGAGAAGAGAGAGAGAGAGAGAGAGAGAGAGACGAGAGAGAGAGAGAGAGAGAGAGAGAGCAGAAGAAGAGAGAGAGAGAGAGAGAGAGCGAGAGAGAGAGAGAGAGAGTAGAGAGAGAGAGAGAGAGAGAGAGAGAGAGAGAGAGAGAGAGAGAGAAGCAGGGACAGAGACAGAGGGGTGTCGTAAGACGTTTCCTCCTGTTTTCACTTGGACAAAGACCTCCACCGTGAGCCGTCAGTGCGGCTCACGGTGGAGGCACATCATTTCAGCCTTGCAAGTCACCAGCTCAGGAAAGGACTGTGCCTGTGCCTGCCTGAAGCTTGCCTGTGTGCCTGGTGGTGCATGAAGGACTTCAGACAAAGCCACTTAAGACACATACATACCACAATAGAAAAGAATGGTACCTAGAACATGTCGCTTCAGCATATAACAAGCAATGATAACGTCATGTTTTCACTTGGACTATCCGATGCATGCAAACCTTTGTTCTTTCAAAGGAGCTTCAAAGTGTGCGTCAAATTTTTATGTTTGCCTAAATAAAGGTCACCATCAGCGTAAACCTGGTCTCATGTAGCTAAAAACTAATGTATTACAAGTCAACATACATGTATATAACATATAACATATAACATGCATGTATAAAACGTATAACAACATAGGTAAAACAAGTCAACATTAATGTAAACTTGTGTATAACTGCCTGAAACTACGTCAAGATCAATGTATACTTGTGCGTATGCACGCGGAACAGTCGTTTTGTTTTTGTGTGCATCACGTGATGTGTTTTTAAAAATGGAGTGCTTCCGTGAGTGAGTTTCTGCTTGCAGATCGCTTACGGCGTGCATACACAGTACACTAATACGCATAGCGTATTACATTTAGGGAGTCATGAAAATCACTAACAAGCGTCGAAGCGCTACCTCTTGCCTTAGACTTACTACAAGTCTAGACATTTCAACACATGTCATCAAAGGAACTCCAAAATTGAAGCTACAGAGACTGGCAATTCCTTCCTCCACATTCACGGCGTTCGGCATAACTCTACCGTCTTCCCAACACCGCAAACTGAACATTCAACTTACTCCCATTGTATCCGCCTGTAGCGACCGTTGAGTCTAACTGCTGTGGCTTCCCAGCAGGATTGTAATCCAGATACCGCCTCTAATCCCAGCTCACCTCCCGACACGGAGCCGTATCAGGAGAGCGCGGAGGACATCTCAGCAACTAAGCCTCTCTCAAGCAGAGATGGATTCATCGGGATGTGACAAAGCTGTTTGGCGCCTTTCCCCAAAAATATATACGTTATGTAATGGACACAATCAGGACAGACTGGATAGAGCATGCCTATTTGATGATAGCACGGTTAGTTGTGCTAAACCGCTATTTAAGTGCTATATCATGTCATAACGTGTCGTGTCAATCATGTCAATAACGGCTAAGTGCGCTCCGGAAACTCAGCACGTGAACAAACGAAAGACGTGGCCATGGGCAACAAATGTGAACCACCCCTAGCAACAGCGTTTACGCGCTGACTTTGAACTCATGTTTGTTCCTACCAAAACATGGCCTTACACTAATATTGCATTACAGTACATCGCTTACGTTTTGGACATCTAAGCCCATTTCAAACTTTCCAAGCTGTCCAGTCGAGTGACATCACAAATTAGGTGAGACGTAGTCGATATCACGCTGCAGTTTTTTACGCGATATCGACGATTCACGTGGCGCAGACGAAACAGTACCACGCGGTATCGACGTCCATGTAAAATCGGCGCTTTTTATCTCTCGGGAAATAATTGAGCAGGTTGATGAATGACGGAATGATGACAACGATGAATGATGGAATGAAAATATAGTTCCCATTTTTCATGACTTGCATTTTGTTCTGCAAACGTCCACACTGCAGAGGCAATGCTTGTTTTTATTAAGTTTGGTCGCTGGTCGCGCAGCAATAATTCGCAATACCGGTCTGCAAAATGTAGTTGATGTTAGCTGTCAGTTTGGAGACATTGACTCATCTTAATTCACTAAGTAATGTCTGGACTCAGCTTACTTTAAAGACCTTATTGTAATGTATATCCGTTTTAGAGTACATTTCATTAAATATGAAGTTTGAAGAGCATACAGATAATACTGAGAGCCGCAATTCAGGCGAAGCTGCAAAGAAAGCCCGCAGCAACAGGCCACACACTGGTGACCTGCGTCCAGTCCTCAGCTTCTACAATGACCAGATCTACAGCACGCATGGATGGCAAATAACATTTTAAAATACCATCAAAATGGATGGTAAATTCGCACATCAAGATCAGTCGTGTGCAATCTTGTAAGGAAACATACCACCTAAGCACATGCAATGAAATGAAAAAGTCTTAACCAGATAGATGCGTAGGAAAACGTAATGTATCAGCCAGCAGCCTCAAGCATTCTAGACATCGGTTATTTGCTGGAGCATGATCTAAATCGGTCAGTGTCTGGTCGAAGTGCCTGCGAGCGAATCGTCATCAGCTTGGACAGTATTTTGAAACAGCTCACATCCGACGTCACCTGCCGACACGCAGCCTAAGGCGCAACTGCTGCATGCGTAGCGCCCGGTCGGCCAGCGGCGCGCGCGCTGGTCGACACGCAGCCTAAGGCGCAACTGCTACACGAGCAGTGTCCGATCGGCCAGCGGCGCGCGCGCTGGTCGACACGCTCTAGCGGTGGTTGGCTGCTGCGGCATCAGAAGACCGTCACAACGCCGGTGAGCGGAACAACGCCGTGACTGCGAGGGTTGCCTTCGATCACCCACCACCGCCTTCGCGCTGCGTCGGCACATTCAGCGGCGCGAGAGCTCCACGATGGAGGAGCGTGGTGGCCGACAGAGCATAACTGTGGACTTCCACACGGAGTTCCTGATTGGAATCATGGTTGGGCCATCCGCGATCACCCCCACCACCGCCACCACCGGAGTACGAAGGAAAACGAGGTTGTGTGACGACGTGTCGCGGTTTCCTTGACAAGAAGTGCCCTGTTTCGGCCAGGACCGGGAGTAGCATATTGCGAACTTGGTGTAGGGGTCAAATGATGGCTTACATTACCAAAGAACCAAAGATAGGTGGAGGGGGGGGGGGGGGGGAACGAGTGCGCGTGCTCCTGGTGCTTCCTGACTGCGCTGAGCTGAACCAAAGCGAAGTCGTTTGCTGGATCACGTGAGGTAGTCGTAACCACCATTGCGTTGTCCAGTAATGGTCAGCCTGTTTGGTCAGCCAAGGTGGAACAAACAGTTGAAAATACTCTGACCAGCTCAACCCGAATCTTTGCTGTTTGGCCATGACGCCACTTTCGAGCAGGGATTCCTTGTAGGTGTCTGTTATGGCATTTCTCTCATGGAACGTGAATCGTATTTGTACAGACATAGTAGGTTACAAGCACTCATACGAGCCATTATGAAATCATTCTGAACACACCTTCGACAAAAGAGATACTTTGTCCGCGTGTAGACACAGCCAAATCAAGTTTGGTTCATAGACAGTTTTTATGGCGATAATATATCTGACTAATGACAGAATTCCTCAGAATCGATCCTTCGAACGCGACGGCTGACCACTTCACCACCAACTGCAGAAACACCGGTTTGGTGACCAAGATCGGAAATGCAAAAGACTTCAGAGGTATCTCTACCTCTGGTCCAACCTAAGCTACTATCGCGGCATGTGGTACAAACCCCAGAGCTTATCTCCTCCGCATTTGTACCCCTTGCTGCGAGACCCCAGAGGGCAGAAGAACAAGCCCCCAGCGGGTGCAGTGAACTGCCGCGGCCAACTGCTAGGGACAAGCCCCCAGCGGGTGCAGTGAACTGCCGCGGCCCAAACTGCTAGGGACAAGCCAACAGTGGGTGCAGTGAGCCGCCGTGGCCCAACTGCGAGGAACAAGCCACCAGTGGGTGCAGTGAGCTACCGCGGCCAAACTGCTAGGGACAAGCCACCAGCGGGTGCAGTGAGCTGTCGCGGCCCAACTGCGAGGGACAAGCCACCAGCGGGTGCAGTGAGCTGCCGCGGCCCAACTGCGAGGGACAAGCCCCCAGCGGGTGCAGTGAGCTACCGCGGCCAAACTGCTAGGGACAAGCCACCAGCGGGTGCAGTGAGCTGCCGCGGCCCAACTGCGAGGGACAAGCCACCAGCGGGTGCAGTGAGCTACCGCGGCCCAACTGCTAGGGACAAGCCACCAGCGGGTGCAGTGAGCTACCGTAGTCGAGCACAAGCAGCCCTCACACGCGAGACTTGTCGCAGCGGATCTCATGCCACTCAGGTGCGCGTTTTTGTGCCGCTCGTATCGAGCCGACATCGGGGGCGCCGCGGCCTGATGTACGCCACCCGTCACTCTCGGCACATCCCGCCTCCGGACATCGGCCCCGCCGATCCGGGTCAGGCATGTGCACGCATACACGACTGCGAGCTTAGAGGCATGGCGGTGGGGTTTTTCTGCTGCGTTGGCAACCAGGCGACGCAGGCCGGCGGACAAGATACCTGGCCGTGGAGAGAATAATGCCCTGTTGATGCATCTGTCCTGGATTCCATTCGTTCCATCTTGTTTTGTTTTGTTTTTTAGGTAGGCAAAATAGCATGTAATGCCTATGCATGAATATGCATCAAATAGCATGCAATGTCGTTGTAATGCCTAGAAAATGAAGGTGAGTCTCCTCCACGCCAGAACTATGCAGAAAACCTGCGCAGGTCAGGCAGCAATAGCAATAAGTTGTAAGTTGTGATGTTGAGCACAAGCGTTACAGCTTACAGCAATTGAGCACGCAGAGCACACGTTTAAACTTATGGAAAATATTGGAACAACAGTATCCTGGTGTGTGAATTCACACGTCAATTACTAGTTGCATAACGCTGCATGTTATGCGTAGTAGCAAAACTAACAGGTGTCAAACATGTTGTGCTTTCAAAAGGCCACTTTCAAGGATGCCATCAAGAACGTGAAGTGCAAACGATCTTATCCTGTCATGAAGATACGCGCGAACACCAAAGGTGGTGTGCATTTTGCATACAAGCGTGCGTTGAGGAGCCCGACTTGAGCGTTTGAACTCATTCAGCCGCGTAACGAGCCACGCCTGGAAGGAAATTGTAGTCCACGATTGTTCAAGGCCTCAAGGAAATTCGGCGAAACCGGTCTTGCAGAGGTTAAGCATGCGTTATCATTTGCCCTGCCTCAAGACTCAACAGTAAGGAATGAAGACGTGCTCTCCTTTCCTGGAGCTTTTCTCCCACGCATCCGATATGCGGCGATCTTTCTGAGTAAATTATCTCCATATACATATACATATATATATAATTACATCGATACAAAATGTTGCCCTATTGTATGGTTGTTTCAGTTTCGATAAATGCAACCCTTCACATTATGCTGATTTTTATCTCGCAAAGTTTGAAAGCACTTCAGTGGGTTAACGAGCTCCTCGTCAGCAGAGTGACGAATGTAGAATTTTCGATTGGTCGAATCCGTGGATACACACTCCAACAGTTGTAACTTCTCTATTGGCGAAGCCAGACAGAATGGCTTTCGAAAGCTTTGAACTCGCCACTGAAAAAGTCCAGTGTCATGGAGGAACAGTTCAGCGTCCATGGTTTTGACAATTTATGTGTCGCATAGCACAGGAATAAACAGCAGACCAATAAAAGCAATTAACTCTACAGAATAACATATAATGCTGTACACACACACCTACCCCCCAAAATATGAAACCGACATTAGGTCAAGCATTTCGCTTCGTACAACCAAACATGACAGTCAGCCACCTGAAAGCAGAAATTTTGACAAAGCCGAAATAAATTATGTTGCATGGACCATTTAATATCATATATGCCTACAAAGTAATGTGTAGGCACCTCAATATAGGATAGCATATCAAATGCAAAATATCCATCATTTAAAAGTCACGAGTAAAATTATCATAAATGAGCTAGAAAACAAAATAACGGAGGAAAATAAATGAGGCTCATCCTTACATGGGTGTCGCGTGGTCCCCCTATCCCTCGTTAAGCCCTGACCGCCTGCCATGCGAGCCGTCCACGAGCCGGCCGCTGTGCACGTTCGTAATCTCTAGTCTGATCCGTGTAGGAAACGCGCTTACTTGGCTTAGCGCAGAAACGCCGGCAGCAAACCTTTACGCCAACCGGTGAAGCTGTGAAAAGATTTTCCTTTCGGTTTCGCCAGGTGGTAGGGTTGAACGCCCCAACTCCACGTGTTACTTTGTGGACAACGGAAAACAGCGGAAGGCGAGACCGTAAGCCTTAGTATGGTGGATGACACATTCAGGACGCGTGTTTCGCCTAAAGATCCGGTCGAGGCAATTGGACTGCGACCGTTACCTGAAGTTTTGCAGAGCTTTACCATAAATGTATTTTCCGTCCAGTGGAAATGCATAGTTCCATTGCTCACAGTATAAGTGTAGAGAGATAGTTCAAGAACACGCTGGTCAGCCCGATAAGTTACGGGCACTTAAGGGCAAGTCGACCTCTGAATGTGGTTGACCTGATTTGGCAGGCTGTTGCTTGACACCAAGGTGTTAAACTGGGCGTGGTTTGATGAACAAAATACCAGGCTTCACGCAGGGCTTGGTTCCGTGGTCATAGATCGATTTTTAGGAAATGACGGGGGATACCGTTGCGTAGAAGGCATGGTGACACTTTTCTACATAGCATTTTGGTAGTTTATGCCGGCGTTGGTTTTTGGCTTATGCACTCCTCTCCGATGACACAACCGAAAATAGATTCCAACCGACTTGAGTTAACAACAACTAATATTACATATTTCTAAAATTCATAATTCAACAAAAACATATCTTGCAGCACATGTTGCAAGTTTCTGAACCACGTCCTTTGAAACTTAGAGGGAGATGAAATGAACGATAAGATCGGTGAGAATTCAAAAGAATTGATGTGGAAAAGAAATGAATCTCGCGATGGTAGAGGCGAAATCAATGTCACACAGTAAAATTTTATAAATTTTGAAGGACATTGACACGGGCGTCAACTGGAGACAAAAAGGTCGATTGACCGGCCAAGAGTCGTTAATATCAAAGAGCTGACGGAGTCATTCTTTTAAGGCTGGTTACAGCTAATGCAGTTCAACGGATTTTAATCGGGGGTGGCCTGTACACATCATCTGTCGTATCATCGTCTTTCCTGTAAATCCCATTTCACTTACGTTTCGTGAAAACAGGAAGTCACCGTCGTCGCAACGACTGGCTTTCACTGATTTGACAGGGAAATGGTGTTGTGTCACAGCGCTCGCCATTACCGCCACCAGCGTTGAAATGACAACCGAGACACAAAACACCGCTACCGCCAACGCCAGCGGATCATTTTCCAGCAAGTAACGACGGCTCGGCACCATCTGCCGGCGTCGGTTCAGCTGATCTAGCAGACGAAGGCAAAGATCCACCCTCGGGCGAGCGCAGCAGAGGCATTACGGATAGGAATCGTTTTACCAAATCCATACGCTACCAGTCGGGTTAGGTCATCACATCCGCTGCCCATTATTACTTGCCTTGACCCAAATGGTAAAGCATCTGGATGACACGGATTACTTTTGCAATCTGTTGACCGCCAACGGCTTTAGTTTGAAATAAGCGTAGAAATTATGGAAATGCATCCCCTTTGTGGCTCACGAACACCCTTGGCTCGGACAGGCCAGCCCGGGAGCGACAAAGACCATGCACGGACAAGTACGTCTGCGTTTTTGCGATCGACAGAAGGATTATGTTACGAGCCAATCTGTAACTGTCAGCTTTGTGGGGCAGACGTGGTCACTGAAGTCGTGCCGAAGCCCGGGCCTCAGCCCGCTGCAGGCCATTTTTGTGGACCTCCTTCCCGCCTGTGTCCAGCTTTTTAGGCGAGCGTGACGTAATGCCTTCCATGCGCGGCATTACGTCACCCGAGAGACACGCTGCTGGCTCATGCTCGCTTTTGTTGGCGTCGCTGTGTGTATCGCGTGGATCTAAGCAGTAGCGTGGCCAGGATTTTGTCCGCACCCGACGGATTGATAGGATCGACTGATCGTTCCCCAGGGTTGTTTCAGGTCCATCTTGAGACTTCCCAGTGTGATATCAAGCGTGACATCTTGGAGTGTCATCGTGGGTGACACTTGGATGTTGGAGAGGCACGTCCCGGGGCTACTCTGCTTTGTTCAGCTCTACTTTGTTTGTAACTGCTCTGTTCTGGTCTGCTCTGCCTTGCTCTGCTCCGCTCTGCTCTGTCATGCCGTGTCCTGCCCTACTCTGCTCTGCTCTTTGCTCTGCCCTACTTGCTCTGTTCTGCTCTGTTCTCTGTTCTGCTCTGCTCTGCTCTGCTCTGCTCTGCTCTGCTCTGCTCTGCTCTGTTCTGCTCTGCTCTACAGTTCAGTGTGGCGATACCATCTTCCCACCAAATGGCGGCGCCAGACATGCCATGACTTGCTTTAAATGGTGCTCGTCCTGTTATTAAGGCGCCCAGCCACACACACACACACATGCACCCCCCCCCCCCCACACACACACACAGCCGGTGCCGGTGGAAGGTCACAGCCGCCGTCGGCGTGCCAAGCAGAGGCCTGCGTGACTCCATCACGAGACTTTCTAGAGATGCGTGGTTCATTACGAGAGAGGCCGCAGGACGAGCTTATAGTAACGTCAATTAACCGGAAATATGATGGTTTCCAGAGCTCGGCTCCACGCGGCACGCTCTCGGGCCAGTTACGCTTGTCACAGACTGATGTCTTTGTAAACGCTGCGCATACCGCCATGATGTTTCCAGCGACCGTCAGCACGCTTCTGTAAAGCTGTGCCGTAATATTTTCAGGGTATTTGCATGTGAGCTGATTGATCGGGCGGGGATTTCTTGCAACACTGCAATATCGCAACTTCACCTCCCAATTAAATTAGCAGGAGGAACGTGAACTTTGCAGGTTGCAAAGAGGCCGCCAAACCTGTGTCGACTCCTTGTCGTGATCACGGCAGCCACAGTTGGCAACGATACCAGACGAACGCCGTTCGATGACGTGGGAGACGGTCGATCACGGCACAAGATATTGTGGTTCGACGTGCGCAGCTTGACATGCGTTTGTCAACGTACCAAGGCGTTGCACAATTCACGCACTCACTTTTCCATTCAAGCACAATGAATCCACTCGTTTTGAAGCGCTTCTAACGCCGTCATGACGTCAACAGTCGCGACGTCGAATAGCGGAAGCCGGAGACGAAAAAGTCGTGAAGCAACGGCATGGTGAATGAGAGCATACCATCTACCAAATACAAAGCAAGCTCAACGCCGTCTGATCCATCAAGACACCATCGATCCACAAAGAAGAGGGTAATGTAGTTTGCTTCGGAACGGTTCCGACTAGCAAACAATGGGACCTCAAGCGACAGCTGGCCCATGACAAATACCGGAGTCTAGTCCATTTTTCTGCGTGCACAGTCATCCATTCCACAGACATGCCACAAATATGTTCTTCTCTGCCATAGCACTTCGTGACCATAGGTCGGGCAAAGTCAACGAATATATAAAGCATTCTGAAAGCATCGATTCTTTCCACCCCAATACTCAGGGTTTAACGGAAACCGCTTACCAAGCTACGCCTTTCGTAACCTCGCAAGCTGAAGCAAACAGCATGCACCAACCAACCCCCCTGACCGCATGGCTCAGGAGTAAGGAACGCTCAAAGCATTCAGAAGTGAACACTCCCAAAAGCTTAACTTACTTATGCCTTGGTTGCACCTGACAATGCCGCCCGTGTATGTTATCATTGGGCTTCTCCCACGCCGCGAGAGACGTCTGTCTTGTGAGTAAGGGTCAGATGTCTATTAATTTTCTGGTGAGTAAGGTTCAGGTGCATGTAACCTTTTTGGTAAGCAAGGGTCAAGTGCATATGACTTTTCTGGTGAGTAACGGTCAAGTGCATATTACCTTCCTGGTGAGTAAGGGTCAAGTGCATATGACCTTTCTGGTGAGTAAGGGTCAAGTGCATATAACCTTCCTCGTGAGTAAGGGTCAAGTGCATATGACCTTTCTGGTGCGTAAGGGTCAGGCGCATATGACCTTTCTGGTGAGTAAGGGTCAGGCACACATGACCCCGTTTCCCGAGTTACAGTCTCAGGAGGCTATCCAGACTGACCGACCTGCGTCATGTCAAAGAGCCTCCCTGAGCAGCTTTGTGGCCTGATCACCCGTCTGAGTCAGCCAACCTGTCCAGGCTCTGCCGGCGTTGTCTGCTGCCAGGCCTCCGTAACCGCTCCCCCCCCCCCCCCCCGCCTTCCACTAAGTTTCCATAATTATCGGTTCCGTGTGCCATACCGGCCGTTCCGGGCAGCCTCAGGCGGGGCTCGGCACCTGCCGTCGGCGGTGCGCCATCGGTTCCGTGTGGGCTCTGGGTGAGGCCGGGCGGCATACCGCGCCCGAGCGCCGCCCACCGAAGGCACGCGCGAAGCCGCTCGTGATCTCAGCTGCGGCGTGGGACGAGAATCCTGTTTAAATGCATGAGGCGTGCATGGTCGTAATGGAGCCGGTATGCACCGCCTGACACGAAGCCACGTAACTGGCGACCAGCGGTAGAGGCGGGAGGCGTGACCACGGCGTTTAGCGGGGAGGGAGCTGCGGCAGGGTCGCCGCACGTGGCCAATTGGCACCCCGAAGACCGGCGACACACTTGTAGTTGTCCCAAAAGTGATTGTAAGTGCTCAACTGCAAACAGCCTTTCGAATAATTCAGTGTATCCTCTCACGTGGTCGCCCAAGCGTTCACGTGTCTGACCCGGTAATTACAGCCGTTCAAGGGCTGGTGGACTTTCCGCCACTGAACTCGTGCTGCGTAGTGGCGGACGGAGCGGACGTGGCTCAGTCTACCTCTGATGCTGAAGGTTACAGCCCACTCCCGGACGTCGTCTTTGGAAAACAGGATTGGACGCGGCTATGCCACACATATGTTATTTAATATATATATATATATATATATATATATATATATATATATATATATATATATATATACTGTATCAAATCAATAAAATGAAGGCATGAACAGTAGTCCCCCACACATCTTAGAATACATATTTGTCTAAATACCATTGCAGAAAAGAATTTCAACTCCAATGACGTTTCTCGAACTGATCAGATGATCCCTGCCTCCAATGGGAAACCCGAGATGCTGCCTCGGTGGACGCGCTGCAGACGTGAGAGGGACCAAGACCAGCTTGTACAACGGCATGGGTGGCAGGCAGTAGCGCAGGCAGAGGGAGGCACAGAGGACACGTGCCCTCCCCCCGCCCCTCAGGTCCCGAGAGGCCCAAAGGGTCCCTCGTAATCTAGGATTAAGGGCCCGATCTGAGGGGCTGGCCGGAGATCGCATTCAGGGCCCTGGCCCGCGGGGCCGGGCACTCCAACGCCAGCCAGAGAGCCCTGCGTGCTGATCGGGGACCCTGTGTCGATAAGGACCTAGTATGTCGGTCAGACACCATCAGAGACGCACAGTTGGGTTAATGTCGGCAGTAGGCTTCGTGTCGTTCGTGCGACGCCTGACGTTAAGGTTTTGTTGTCAAGACTTGCGAGCGCGCATGCTCAAAACTACATGGCCTGATTTGTTTTAGTAATCAATTCTGAATGAATGCTGAACATTGCCAGACAAAGCTGACTTGGCTACGTTAACACAAATTGCTGACCCATTTCGATCCGCATTCGCGTGGTCCTTCATATCTCTGTTCACTCCAGATAAAGATTCCGACAAAGCTCCTGAGTTCTGTCGGTTTAGAAGGCGTCCACTAAACCATTGTAAAATGAACAGCGCCGGTGATTTATTTGATGCAGTCATCTAAAGCATGATTTCCTCAATTGATTGGCTATAAAATTCAGGCAGAATTGATAACGCGGTAGCTTCTGTTTGCTACCCCAGTTAAACAAAGTAAAATTTAAAAGAATATCCAAAAAATTGTCATCATTAAGAAATAGGCGGTGATTTCTTCTGGGCGGTGGCTTTTACTACCAAGGGCCTTTTGTCAACTTTGTGCCCCTCCCTTGCCATGGCTCTGGCTGCGCGCCTGGTGGTGGGCGAGTGCGCGCGGGGCTGTGGGGCCGGCGACCGCAGCCATCGCACGCGCGCACACAGTCGTCAGCGTGCTTACCAAGCTAAATGGTCAAATTGTGGGGGGGGGGGATGAGAGAGGTTAGAATGGCAGCGACGCCAAGTTGCACGATTGCAGAGGATTCGGAGATAAGTGGCCTCAAGCATGACTCTGTGATGACTAAGTGGTATTGATCAGGGATTAAGTGGTATTGATTGCCAAAACATCGCGAACATCCTTCAGATATCTTAATTTGAATTTGAGATTTGAATTGTAACTAATTGTAATTGTAACTAACTGTAACTAACTGTAATTGAATTGAACTTAAGACTTGAATTGTCGCCGTAACACCGCACGGCAAACTCAGCCGATCACGGAGCGCGCGCAACGCGAGTTTACACCGAGGGCTCCGCCGCGACGGTGCGGCGGCCTACGTTTTATTCACGAGCATGCTGCCACCTGCTGGCTAAAAAACACACTTCTGTTGCTGTATCTCACCGCGCGCGACACTCGCCACCGCGGCATGGACGAGGAGAGAACAATGGTCAGGGAGGAAGGAGACGAAAATCAATTCCAGAAGGTCAGCCTGATGCCCGTAGTCGATTACCTCGGAGTTGCAGAAAGAATGATCGCTCGTTGGGAGCCTGATGAACAATCAAACCAATAAAGTGAAGTATCCAGCATCGGTTAATAGATCAGTGCTAATGCTTTCCACGCGCCTCGTGGAGGCGTCCGTGCATCCTCTCAAGCATTCACTTGTATCTGGCTGGTTTTAAAACAGGTGATGACTCCCTGGCCAGTTTTCTAGCCGATGCCCTTCAATAGCTGGAAACCAGGCAGACGTTCGGAGCATGATGTAAGTTATCAAATAAGGCTGTGATCACCGTCCCTAACGTGGCTGCCGGTACGACGACTTTGTCCAAAGCGCGTGATGCGCATGAGCGCTGATAGCATACGCTTGGAAGAGTGCGAAGCGTTTGAGTCGCTCAGTGTGAAAGCAATAATGTCCATCAATCAGAAATGCACCACCGAGTTTGCATTCGTTCTCGTCGAGTTCGCCCTCATCACTGCCGAGTTTGCATTCATCACCGCCGAGTGTGCACTCATCCCCACCAAGTTTGCATTCATCACTGCCGAGTTTAGACCTCACGGTAGTCATGGAGCTGGCTCCGTGCGGTCTGTAAGCGATGGCCCTTGTCTTTGTCCAGAGGCTAGCCGGCGAGAGGTCTACGGCAGATATGTTGATTGATGCCGGCCATCCACTCCGATTCTGCGTAACCACTGGCACCTGATGACGGCACAGAGGAAGCCTGCGGCAAGGTCTCGCGGGCAAGAATTCCTGTCGAGTGAGCGACGTGCTGACCCGGTGAAGATCGCTTCATTTGATTGCAGCGACTAGACAATTTTGATTGGAGAACAGTTCCGCGGTTGTTTTTGTTTTTGTTTCCGTCCCTGTTCATCTGGTCCCCAGATCGTATCGCAATCTCGCAGCACGAACAAATGTAACCATGGTTACTCTCCGGATCAACCCGAAAGGACTGGGCTACTCGGGTGGCTGGGCAACTCGGAATATGGTCGGCGCTGCGCAGAAATGGGGGCGAGTGAAACATAAATCACGGCCAACATCGAGTGTTGTCACCAGCAGCAGAGGGAGGCCCGTTCATGAAGTCCCTGACACATGAGGCTAGGCAAGGGTGCTGGAATTTTGGGACAGAAACCTGTGTACGAATAAGCAGTGGATTTCGAGAGCGGAAAGAAAACGACAGCTGCTAACTTTCAGCGAAGAAGATACGTCTCCATCCAGCCGCAAGATGTTGACAACCGGTGTCGGGGGCAGGAAGAGGGACCGAGACGTCTTCTCCATCGACTTGACTCCACTTGGCGCAGCGCCCCGTGGCAGGAGGCAGCAGAGACGGCGCTAGCGTTCGGAAGCTGACAAAGCTCAAGAGCACTCTAGCACGGAGCATGCCATCAGGCAGACGCTTTAAGCGCCGCATCGACGGCAGGGGTCGACGCCATTTTGTCGGCTCAGAGCTAGCCGGTAGATGGACCGGGTGCAGCAGCTGCGGCGCCCAGGGTGGATAATAATCTGAAAAACTGTAGCCTCAATGCTTCCGGAGCGATCCTGCTTCAATGGGACCACGCTACAAATAGCTAATTCCAATGACAGTTGTCATAACCGCTGCCTTACCACGCAGACCGCATTATGTACCAGCGGCATCATAAAACAAAGAGGAGGCAACAAGGGGAAGCTGCTGCTGACCAACTGGAGGGAGGGAGAAGCGGCAGCGCTAATAGAGTTTCTGCTGAGCGCGGAAGCGCCGAGACCGTCCTGCTGACGGCAAAGAGAGGTGGCTGGTGGACATCTGGGCCTGGTTTGAGGTTTCCACGCGAGATGAGCAGCTGGCTTATAAAAGGGAAAGTACGCTTCTCAGGTGATCGTATAAGAAAGACCATTTTGGGATAAAATCGTAATGTTGCAGAAAACCAAGTCCACTTGAAGGACTTGCCTCAAAAACCGAAAAAAAATGCTAAGCACATCCTTTAAAACTCCTACATTGTTCCCCTTCTGTTGAACAATGCATATCAGGCATATCACATATCATATCGCATCACAATGCATATCCTATCAATGCAATGCAGGAGCATATCACGAGCGGTCCCAGACGCATGGATGAAGTGAGCATATCACGAGCGATTCCAAACGCATGAACGAGGTGAGCATGTCACGAGTGATTCCAAACGCATGAACGAAGTGAGCATATCACCAGCGGTTCCAAACGCATGGACGAAGTGAGCATATCACGAGCGGTTCCAAACGCATGAGCAAAGTGAGCATATCACGAGTGGTTCCAAACGCATAGACGAAGTGAGCATATCACGAGCGGTTCCAAACGCATGGACGAAGTGAGCATATCACGAGCGGTTCCAAACGCACAGACGAAGTGAGCATATCATGAGCGGTTCCAAACGCATGAACGAAGTGAGCATATCACGAGCGGTTCCAAACGCATGGACGAAGTGAGCATATCATGAGCGGTTCCAAACGCATGAACGAAGTGAGCATATCACGAGCGGTTCCAAGCGCATGAACGAAGTGAACATACCACGAGCGGTTCCAAACGCATGAGCGAAGTACAGCCCCAAACCATTCACGTAAAACTCTCTTGGCCTGCGGCGTCACTAACCATGATATGCACACAAACAAAAAAATTATGTAATAAAAGCAAAGCTTCCCAACGCCGCCGGTTGTCACTGACGCTGACCGCCGTAATGCGACGAGTGAATGGCATAACGTGCGTCACGTGGCGGTCTGGGTGGCAGTCCGCACCACTCCGCAGACGGCAACGTCTTTAGAGAAATCATATAGGAACTCTCAGGTCTTTCAAGTGTCGTGCTGGAGTCTGCGTCTTTGAAATGCAAGTAAGGCTGCTCAGCCAAGCCCTACCGGACGAAGTTGAAATTCAGGCAGATATTCTGTCGCCTGGCGGTGTCGCGGTATGTCTTCGAGACTGAATCTGCGTCTGGGCAAATGGCAAATACATCTTTTAATAGCTGGCTCTCGCATTCCATGCTTGTGCCGCTGGGCTCTCCTTCCGGGCCTTTTTGAGCATTCCCAGAAGGAAAGAGCAATCAATACATGTCCGTAAACGAGGAAATACCAAGCGAGCGATTTTCGACGGCTCCATGCGGCATACATTTAGTGCGTCACTACTGTCTCATTCAGCCTCCCCCCCCCCCTTCCCGCCAGAGGCACACACTCACACCTGCTGATAGCTTCAAGCTGAGCCTCTGATAAGGACAAGTCGCGCATTCCAACACGTCACATGATACCGCATTGCTGAGCGACGTGCATCGCTCGGGTATATATATATATATATATATATATATATATATATATATATATATATATATATATATATGCATATATATATATATAGCATTCTTTTGGAAATTCGGAGAATGCGGTCCTGCTTTAGATGGACCCACCTGGTTATCAGGACTTTTGGAAAACTTTTGAATGGAGGGACATTCTAACAATATCATGAATCCCAAATATGGATTCCCGTAATAGACGTCCCAGTTTTGATTTCATCTCGGATTTATGCCACTTATTCCTGCGTTCAGACAAAGAACGGCGATCAAATGCAACGGATTCGCTGCGTGATATGATGGGGCTAAGACGGGGCTAGAACGGAATCAGAACAGCAGTGAGGGGGCAGGGGAAATCTGATCGGTGGGGGGGGGGGGAATCTGGCCGCACGTGCCGCACGTACGGCACGTGCGGCACCCGTGCCCTTAACATGTCACCAAGTTCTCTGGCAGTCTTCGTCGTCCACTTGAAAAAACTTTTAACTGCATCATTAAAACCCCGGTGCGCCGATGACGACGTGGACCTGATATCTGACGCTTCAACGGCACGGCCGTTTGGTCTCGTGTGCTTGGAAAGGATAATGACGGCAGAAGTCCCTTGCAGATGCTTAGTGACGGCAGGCGGCTGTCAAATGAATTGGCGTGGATAAGGCTGGCAGTGGGACGTGAAGTTACTAGCCTATGCAAACGTCGCTGTGTTCAGCATTTCTTTTCACCGAAAACCTTGCACGGATGCGTTGGAGGGCGCATCTGTGTAATCCGAATCTGCCTCTTTTCCCAGAACACACACAGCCTCTGATGAAAACCACTACCAACGAGAGCTAAATAGCTCACTTGGTACTCCTGGCAATACGTATCTACGACAGCGTTTAGTGCTCCAATGTCCGAGACAGTCACAAGACGTAGTGTACGCCCAGTTTCAGCGACGCGGAAAGCATGCACAGTATGAGAACGCGTCTGAAACAATATATCTGCTGCACAATGCTCTATCCCTTCCAATCAAGCTTTTAGCACGAACTTTTTCTAATGAAGCTTTCATCACGGACTTTTTATTTCAAGCTCAAATCGATAACCAGCTGGCGTTAGCACCGCTTTCACTCGCCCTGAAGCGCCTCTCAGCCTGGAGCTGCGCAGCTCCGGCGCTGACCACAGCTCCGGCCGGCCGTCGCGGACGAGCCGCTCCCGCGCCGGAACCGGGACCGACATCACTGAGTCCACGTGGACAGCGTCTGAAGGCAGCTTCACCCACCCAGTCCCGCGGCGTGGCGGGAGATGTTTATGGCGGGAGATAGCGAAGTCCGTCCCAGTCGCCGCGGAGCCAAACCCTATCCTACATACCGCCTTCAAGATAGCGAAGGCCCCAGCTCCGCGTTGCTGGTTGTACCACCGCTGCTCAGGTGGTCATGTGTCGTGCTCAGGCGGTCAAAGACAGCGCCAGCGATGACGCCGGAAGCAGCTGCGCCGAGTCTGGGAGTCGTCGATATCGACTTAGGTGGGGTCCCTCCCGAACTGACAAACACGGGCCCGGCCGGACGGAAGAGCCTCTGCTACTGCTTACTGGGGATTTGGGGATACGGAAATGACTGTCTGGCTTTTCTCAACGTCCAAATGTTTAAAATTCACAATCAAACAGAAACTTACCCTTCTTGCTTGTGCAATCATCCACATAAAAACCCAAAACATTATGCGTTGAACTGTTTTCGCTATAATCAGACCAAAATTCCAACGTCGCGTAAAACAAAACTCGTCATCTCAAAGCAATGCGAGCCCAATTAAAATGAACAACTCAGTATATATATATATATATATATATATATATATATATATATATATATGTGTGTGTGTGTGTGTGCGTGCGTGCGTGCGTGCGTGCGTGCGTGCGTGCGTGCGTGCGTGCGTGTGTGTGTGTGTGTGTGTGTGTGTGTTTGTGTATGCATTTGAGGGCTTACCAAGCCGCACCGGGCATCAAAAAGAAAAACTTTTCAAGCATTTCTAACCAAATGATTGTCTAAAGATCTCCAGTGAGCGCGGCGGGCAGCTGTGGGCTGGCTGAATGGCGTTGCCGGGCCGGGTGTCCGCCGCTGGCCGGAGTCGGCTGATAGTGCTGCACGGGGCGGCGGCGGACGCCTAGCCCATCCCAGCTGGCAGATGCGGCGGAGGGCAGTGGGTCGTGGGCTCCCTGGCGGCCATGTTTGGCGTTTGTCGTTGTTGCTTGGAGAGACGCTCAAATTTGAGCGTTTCGCTATTGCCCCAACCCACTCGTTGCATCATGTTCATCATCATAATATTATTTTCTCATACATGCTGCATCACCAAAATGTAAGCTGGAAATGTAGAAAATGAGCTATAAAGCTACTGTCAATCATGAGCATGAATATGTTCCGCTGCAGTTCTTAGATGCATACCACATAACGCCTGGAAAATATCGAATGCCATCAGATCTAGCTCAAGGCATCACGCGCGCGCGCATACAGTAGGCGTTCAAAACGCAAACAGATTCTGTCTTTGGAATACGCATTCATGCTATCTGAAACTGATCATAGCTCGACAGATATTCCTAGCGGGCAGATACTCCTATCTATATATCTTGACAGATACTCCTATATATAAGTCACATCCTTTCCAGCTTCCTCGAGAGTTGAACAGCTTCACTTCTCGCCTGATCGACAGTGAAATAGTTTTATCGAATCAATTTTGTCACTGAATTGCAGGCGTCTTGTGCATTGGCAATCAGCATTTTACACCCCTTTCAGCTTTTCAATGTGCTGACGTCACACCCAATCAGTCTTTGACAGCCACGCAGTTTCTGACATCCGGCCAGTCCCCAAGGCGCCGGTGCCACTGCGACGACGAGGTCTTTTTGCCAAAGACGTGTATTGTGAGATCTACTAATCTGCTGTACCTAATGACCTACGTCTGGGTCGTGGCTGCTGCGGAGTTTGCGTCGGATTGATACAATACTTTCAACGCTGACGTAACGCTGATTGTGATGTGTTGCATTGCGTGTGCTTTGTTGTGTGATGTACTGCATTGCACGCTATGGTATGTAGCATACCAGCCTTTTCACACAACACCGCAAGTCAGAATGAGGATAAAAACGTAAAGCAGAGCTATGGCGTCATGAAATATTGACCTCAGTCGTGACTGCATCAGTTAGTACGCAATCGATGCATTAGTACGTAATTGATTTTTCCCGATGGGCAGGCAGGTTATTAAAGCCATGTAACATGAGTACTGACGCATCATATTAAACATCTTCGAATATCCACTTTGAAGCAAATCATGAAACGTTCGCGAGTGTACTTCGAACTCCGCCCGTAGACCTGACCAGGGTGAGGTCGGGCACCCGCTATCTTCTGTTTGTCGTCTACCAATCTTTCTCTCCATTCTCAATTCTTTTTAGCCGCCAATGTCTACAAATGACATATTTCTGTTGCCCTTCATGTCATGTGTTCAGTGCAAGTTGGTACCCAAGTTTCATGTTCCCTTGAATGAAACGTTCCCAATGTTCACATTTCTATCACATGTTTACTTAACAAACACTCAGATTTCACCCTGATACCTTCGTTTTGCATGTTGGACAGTGCGCACTTCTTTCGTTCTGTAACTGCCCGATATTTCAGGTTCTACGACGCAACACACCAAGATTCGTTGACAATATTCGTTGACATTATGACTGAGGACAGCACAGACATAGTGACCCCAAAAATTGCCACCTCTCTCATGCGTTATCGTCCAATCATCGGTGCTTATTGCATGCAAGTCATAAATAAGAGTGTGGCAGAAATCAGCAGCCTCGCAAACCGCATAGTAAAACCCGGTATTCTGGCTCCTTGAGAGGCTATCTTGAAATTCAAGCTACCTTTGCGTTACATATTTTCATTACCTGGCCACAGTCGGTGTCGGGCCTCCCGGCCCTGGCGGGATTCAGAAAGACCAGCACCACTGCATTGCTGAGTAAGTATAATTATAAAGTTAGTGTTCATTCCGGCTGTGTGTTGGCCTTCGCCGGACTTCGTAGGTTCACTGTATTTGCAAACAGCGCTTTTCAAATTAAAATGCACATAAATGCGAGGATCATTTGCATTTCATTTTAACACGTTAATTATGATTCAAACGCTGCACACATTTTCATTTGTTTTCCTACGTTTTTATGACTACCAGTGCAGATGTTGGCCCTTGCAAATTGGTAGGAAGCCTCCGCGTAATGTACATGTTAGCAAAGCCCCACCCGGGTCGGAAAGGATTTGCGTACGTAGCAGGCATGGTCAATAGTCTCTGGACGGCATCGGACGAAATTTTTCATGTGGGATGTGTTATAGACGGGCAACGGAAAACACGAGGACACAGAAAGTGTGCCCTCATACAGATGCCCATAGACGGACATTTATAGACGGAACACATTTTCATTTGCGGATTTGATAAATATTTAACGCACCTCAAAACGTTAATTGTTAATTTGGCATTGCAACAAAAGGACGAGCACGTACACCTCAAAGTCAAAAACAGACGCATGGTCGCTTTTCGAGTTAAGAGGCGCAGGATTAATGGGTTTCACATTTCTTTCGGCACGCGATTTACGGATTTAGATGCCACCAAATTCACGA
This sequence comes from Pollicipes pollicipes, assembly GCF_011947565.3. Taxonomy (NCBI): domain Eukaryota; kingdom Metazoa; phylum Arthropoda; class Thecostraca; order Pollicipedomorpha; family Pollicipedidae; genus Pollicipes; species Pollicipes pollicipes. The sequence continues at coordinate 10,454,188 of NW_023595962.1, read as the reverse complement.
ATATCCAAGAGCTGACATCCTTGCACATGACCTCACCAAAATGTCTCTGGCTATAACTCATGAGCCGTAAATCTGACTACCTGAAAATGTTTCGGAAATCGAAAATCTGAAATCTTTCGGAAACGCACCTCGTGCATCATAAACGCTATGGACCACCGTAAGTCCAAACCTGAGAAACGACAGGGTATAGCACCTATCGATCTGCTGATCAATGAACCAGCTGCATTAGCACGTGGCTCTGGCCGGCCACTCGCATCAGTGAACATCCTTCAGTCGACGACTATGTTGCGTGTAGCCTGGCGACGCTGAAACTATGAAATTGGATATGAGTTTACCGCGTGGCGAGATAGAACACGGATCTTCCGGGTAGCACGCCAATCGTTACCAAGATATTTGCAGTAACACGACTAAAGTACAGCAGAATGTGGAACCGTCCTTCTCGTTACCGTCCCGTGGGCAACGATGATCGCAGGGCTGACGAGTCTTCCGGGTGTGACTGTATCTCATACTCGCAGGGCTGACGAGTCTTCCGGGTGCGACTGTGTCTTAATTCTGCGTCCAATGTGCGATGTCTATCGAAATTACATCAGGCTCATGACTAAACTAAGGGACCCATATGCAATAAGGCAGGGAAATAAATCGTCATGACATCTATATGGACTCCCAGTTGGAAGGCAACTAATGAAGATTACGCAGCCATGTCATTCTCATCACATTCTTGATTACTCTGGATTCCGGGACGCGCGCAGTATATCTGCGCACCGCCCGTCCCTGCCCTCACCTTTCCCAGCCACGTGCGTCGATGGCCGCGCCACCGATTGCAGGCGCCGGCACGCCTAATCCGCCCCATAAAACCTCGCCCAGGCCATGGCCGTGTTTGAACAAGGGATCAGCATACACCGCTCGGCGACAAGATTTAGCGAGGTCACGCGGAGAGCACCGCGCCTGCAGGGAGGGGCAATGGCTGGAGGAAGCGGGGAGCCGTAGGAGAGAGGACAACTACGACGGTGAGAGGAGGGTTGAGCGAACAGCTGGTGTGGAAGAGCACAGCGGCGGATGGAACCGCGGCATAAAATGGGATCGCCATCTCCTGCATATCTAGGCGAAATTTTCGCTGCTAACATTCCTTTTATGAAAACCTACGGCCACGCTCTGCTAAACCTTATCCGTACTGCAATGGCCATTCGCTGCCGTGCAGAAAACGCCAGGGGCCGCCGGCTCCAAACATCGGACAGTGCTTCGGTTCGTTGCTACGATACCAGCGAGAAGCGACCAACGGGGCTTTCAGGACACTCAAGCGAGAAACCGTTTCGTTGTAGAAAGGTTCTCAAGTTCTCGTCCCGCAAGGCACAGCTACCGAGTTCTTTATGTCTTCTCTCGGCGGCAAGCGCAGCGCCCCGCGAAACGCGTGATTCGACAATGACAGGGGTCGAATCACGGTATCACGAATCTTCACAGTAGAAAATAGAGAAGCAAACATCAGATAGGATGAAATAGGCTCACTTATATCACTATTGGCATACTTCGAAGTAGAAAAGGCCGCACTTGACGACACAACTTCTCTGTTTGGTAAATGTGGTCCTCAATACGTCATTGTTTGATTACGTCATCGTGCCTTGCACAACACTGATTAAGAGCCAATTAAGGGCCGTTAAATGTAGAAATCATGCTCACGAACGCCAAACACGAACGACCCGACAATCCTTTTTTACTGTCCTTGATTGCCGCATGGCCAGCGAAATTGCAGGATTTGAATAGCGTCATGGATGCATGGGCGACCTTGAAATAGTCTCCCCAAAAAAGTCTGCATAGCTTCGCGGACGTGCAGCTTAGAAACTGAAAGGGCTTAGATCTTAAGAAGGGTAGAGCTTGGAGTCCTCCCCCCCCCCATCCCCGCGGGCGCCCACCAGCGCGAACGCCATGCACCAGCTCGAGGGCTATCCCCAAATTGTGGACGACCTAAGATGGCTGCGGCACTGTCCGTCTTTTACTCCTTAACTGAGGCCATACATGTATGCAATGGCCTCTTCATGCAGAAAGCGATGTAGCGTAAGGAAACCAGACCAAACAAACGCGCCGAATGTTTCATAGATGGATACCGCGCACTCGGCTCGTTACAATGAGCTGACAACTTAATTGGTACGCTCTCTGTGAAGTTACAACCTGCTGTTAACGGGAATGTTTCTCATTTGAAGGCATTGAAGCATGCATCAGATATGATGAAACAAGCCCATTTAAAAACTGCCGTTTGCTTTTTAAGTGGAAACACTACCTTAGGCAGTACAATTCTGTTTAGTAAGGATGCTCATCAATGCGTCATCGTTTGATTACGTCATCGTACCTTGCACAGCACTGAGGGCCGACTGACGTCCGCTGTATCTGGAAGACGCGCTCAAAAACGCCGGATATGAACGCAAACGCCTCGCCTTTCACATTTTTTGGCCTGGATCGCCACATGGCTTACGGAGTGGCAGGATTTGAATGATGCTATTATGACGTCATGAATGCCAAGGCGACTTTGAAACACTCTCCGAAACACTTCTCCCCGTTTTCGCGGGCGTGTGACTCAGAAACCAAAGGGGCCTAAGTCTTTAAAAGGTCATGACTGTGAACGGGACCGAAAGGTCTTCAAGATGGCTATTTCATTTCAAAACCGCATATAACTGAGCAACACTCCCTTCAAGGACTGGTATCAAGCCTGGACGGCCAACACCGCTGACCACGTGTCATATTCTGTCAGATGGGCTGACAGAGTATGACACGCGATACAGAGTACAGAGTATCAGACAGTCAGATCTGTCAGATGTCATACCCTGATCAGGTATCTGCTATTTACAAATCAGCGAACAATCACAGCATTACCCTGTCCTTGGCGCACCAGAAATCATCATTCGGCCGGAACACAACTAACGCTATCCTTCTGGAAGCCAGCCTTCATTGCAATACGTTGCGGAATGACAGACAGATTGGACGAAGACAACTAGATAGACGTGTACCTCAGTTTACTGCGACCTGCACCATTTAAAACTCTCACGAGTTTCACGGCACCTTCGATGCATTTATCAAAGACGTCGATCGTGACAGATTCGCTGACTATATGGACAGAAATCGCCAAGTCTGGTCAATTTAACGGCCAGCCAACTTGCGCGTAGCTTGATTATGAATAACAAAGCGAGCTTCCATTGCCTCCTTAACTTTGACATAAGGTGTACCTTTTTACCTCCATTGTCTCCTTAACTGTATCATAAGATTAACTTAAGATGATGTTGCGATAAAACCACTTCCATGACGTGCTAAAAGTCTTAACATTAACTGAAGTTTTGGTTTCATCCTCATGATGATAAGTGATAACCACTGCCTAGGGAGGAGGGACAAGGGTTCTTTCACTTTTTCAGTTGGTATGAAAACAATGTGGTTCTATGGACAGTCTACTTAAAAACTGAGTTCGGGCCATTGTGATTCTTGCGCGCTCCTACGCTCGATCAATATTATAAATGCTTCCGGTATAAATGCAGTACGTGTCCAGCGTCTTACAAAACGTGGTCTTAGCTTAGTTTGGTCAGTTGCCTCACAGGTATTAAGTTCGAATAAAATTCAAGCAATCCCCATCTGTCCCCTAGAATCTCCGTTTTGCCTACCTCTAATCCTGGGCGGTGTGTCGAATGCCTTCTTCATGTCGAGATTTCCCAGCTGCCACGTGCCGCCTCTGAGACGGATAGCGCGCCACTGACACCCGCAGTCACTTGAACAACCTAGTATCGCGTGATGGATGGCGCGCACCCCGGGTGGACCCGATAAAGCTCACATGAGTGGTCACCTGCGGGGCCTACTTACCGCTCGAGTCGAAAACATGCCAGGCGTCTGTCCGTTTGGTGCGCACGAAATATGTGCCGAGTGTAAGGCATATACGGCACAGCAGCCCCACAATCTGAGGCTCAAAAATTGGAGCCGAACTGTCGCTTGCTACGGACGGCTACGGCCCCATTTTATTTCTGATGTCCTGACCATCCCATCCTGAGACGTGAGCCGAGCAGTCAGCAAGGCCACTCTCCTCGTGTTCAAAACGAGTGGAGTACGGGCGAGATGCGGACGAAGCACACAAGCATCATTCAGGAGAACTCACAGCGCACCCACGTTTGGTCCAATTGACCAATGGAAACGTGCATTCGCTTCGGCGGTGATCGGACTGGGGTTATCAACAAGCCATGGCTAAGAGCGTGGACGTTTCGACCGTTACCAGGCCAGTCCTCGCAAATGCGAGAATACGCGGGCCTGAGCCTGACACGCATGGACGGTGTCACATGGTTTGATTTGAGGGGGCAGGATTTTTCAGGGGCATTCGGGACAAACTGGGGTCTCTTCACAGGGAGACCTCCTGGGCAGTGCCGTAGTCAAGGGGAGGGACAAGTGGGGCATACGCACTCCCATCATACTTTTACATGCAATGCATCATACCCGAGTAAGTAAATGTCGACAATTAAATATCAAGGATGGCTGCCTCCCGAGCATCCAGCAAAGGGGCTTTTCTATAACAGGGCCACCTGTTCCAGAGAACAGGTGGTCCTGATGCATAGAGAGTCCTACTAATCCAGAAAACGGCCTTTCCGATTTATGAAGGGGCCTCCAAATCTGGCCAACGGGCTTCGTGATCCCAAAGCAGTGCCTCTTGATACGGAACCGCGGACACCTTTTGCAGGAAAGGGGCCTCCTGTTCCAGAAATAGAGCCTCGGGAATAAAGGCGGTGCCTCCTAACCCAGAACAGGGGCCTCCTAGTTCGTTACGGGGCCTCCGGAGCCAGCAAAAAAAGCTTCCTTAACATAGCATTGGGCACACTTATCTAGAGCATGGGCCATGTTCTTTTCTACAGATGGCCTGACGGATCCAGAAAACGGGGCTTTTCATGCAGGAACGGGTCTTCTGAGCCCGATTTATTTCTCTCTAGCTCAGTTATGGGGCTCCTTGATATTAATTTTGGTAACCCACGGGTAACTACAGCGCCTACAGTTTGGGAAAAAGGTCTCCCGAAAAATTGAGGGGGTAAGTCTGTCTACTGTCAGGAGGGCTGCCTCCCATGCCCCCCCCCCCCCCCCCAACCCGCTGCTGCGCCGCCCTGATGACAGGCACCTTGCTTTCCAGCGTTCAAATCAGCAATGGCTAGAGTTCACGGTCTGCCAGTGACTTTGCACCCTGCCTTAAAGCAACTTAACGCACAAATATCCCCCACCTCCACCTCACCCCTCCCTCCGCCGCTCCCTCTCCCCACATCAGGGAGCCTAACCCCGGACCCAATTTCGCGGGCACGGCGTCCAATGGACTATATTGGGCTCTCGGAATCTTTCATCTTGAAACATCCTGCTTGCGTCAGCAATATTAGCTGCAGCAATGCCGTTTCGTCATACTTCTTCCGCTCCACTGAGTATCTTCCTGCGCTTATCTAACAGCACACTGAATTGCCTGTCGCTTCCAGGAGCGCACAATCAATTCATCCTCGCCGAGTCCCCTTAGCTGGAATGGGCGGAAGGAAGCGGGACTCGTTTAAAACACGATGCGTCTTCGGCTAGTTGGCCTCCCATTACCAGCCTAGCTCCTACGCAACGACCAATCGGCGGCAGGAGGCCACAACGGGAGCCAATCAGCGCTTCCGGCTTTTGCTACGCGTCTAGGCTGGCGCAGGCATGACTACGGCTCTATGGCTACCTGCCCGCTTTATGACGAGGGAGGGGGTCTGTCTTGGAATGGTACACGAGCGACACTGCGGGTCAGCACGTCACACCCTCGTCACATCATTCACGCTGTATGCCAGGCTGTGTATTGGGCGGCCTCATCTGGAACATTATTGTTTTTTTGGCGGCTTACGCGATTTTTCTGCGAGCCATAGCTATTAGTGTCTCGTTTGCAGCCAGGTACAAAAAATGGCGCGGCTCATATGTCCGCGTGGCACCCAGTAGATACTTGTATTATGAAATGTGATGCCGTCTCTGACAACATAATTTGACAGCTTGACCATCTGACCCGTCAGAAACGGCCAGCTGAAAACATACCACGAGCGGCTAGGCTGGTATGGGATGGTCGCATCATGACATTACGTGGCACATTCAAATCGTGAGCACAAAATTACTAATTACATTGTAATGACTCTCCTGTGGTGGTAGCGTTAGAGGTCTTTGCTTGAATAAACTGTGTGCAGGAATGGTTGTGATCTCAAACCCACTCCCGAAAAGCCTTCGGTCAAAATCAAGCGTTAAAAGTACGGCAACACGCGGACAGTTGGCTGTCAGCAACGCGATGTTATTAAACGTGTGATAATGGCCAGGAAAAGCCAACTGGGACATTGCCCGCGCTACGACGCTGACCTCCGGTGGTGTTTAACAGATGCCGGTGGTAGTGTAAGACACCGGCCGACCAATCAGGAGTCGGTGGAAGTGTAAGACACCGGCCGACCAATCAGGAGTCGGTGGTAGTGTAAGACACCGGCCGACCAATCAGGAGTCGGTGGAAGTGTAAGACACCGGCCGAGCAATCAGGAGTCGGGAGGCCAGCCCCGCGTCCCATAGTCCCCTCCCCCTCTCCCACCTCCCCAAATTGTCCCGCGTGTTCGCGGCCGGCGGTTCTCCGACAGCGCTGATTTCAAATGGTTAATGTTGCCGAATATCATTATCGTTCACATGCTAGCGACATCAAGTGAGTCACATGATGACCATCGCACCCCGCTTATCGGCTGATTGGACAATTCCACCGGACGTCGGCCTCATCCGGCTTGGGTTCACTTACCTCTGCTGAACACCGAGTTCCCCAGCTTGACATGAACGTCGCCGGCCCCGATGAAGACACGAACAGAGGCTGCAGCGGTCCGACGCCGGCTGCACTCGAGTCGCGAACGATGACCGGGATCACCGATCCGACATCACCAAGCGTCCCGCGCCCACCACCAGCACCGTCACCGGCGGGAGAACCGCGCCGCGTCTGGCCAGGCGCTGGGCCCGTTCACATGTCAGGAGGGCGATCACGGTGAGCTGATTGTGTCTCCTCTCTTAGTCCACCCAGGCGGTGGGCCGCAGGTCCGCGAGAACCTCCACTCCGGAGACAGCGAGAACCTCCACTCCGGAGACAGTGAGAACCTCCACTCCGGAGACAGTGAGAACCTTCACTGCGGAGACAGTGAGAACCTCCACTCCGGAGACAGTGAGTCTCCACTTCGAAGGCAGTGAGCACCTCCACTCCGGAGACAGCTTCCCTGCGGCAGAAGACGGGCGTAGGCTTCAGGGTGCCAGAAATAGGACGGGAGCGCCAGCAGCCCTTCGTGGCAACGCAGCGTTCCAGACGTGTGTTGCCAGCGGTATCGGGGCCATGCATCAACACACGTGCTTCCTTCTGACGCAGCGTTTACAGCCGCGCGCAACACAGCGGCCGCCGGCCCAGACAGCTTGGGGAGGCAGGACAGAGCCATGGGCGTAGGAACAAGGGGCCAGGGGGGCCATGGGCCCCCCCCACTTTCAGGGTGGGGGGCCAGCAATGTTAACTGCCCCCCTTTTTCATATTAAGGTTGCATTTGGCTTTCTTTTGCACTGCATTCAACATGCATGCCGATTTACGTAGTTCACCAGCCATCTCCCTTAAGACTTGTCATCTTTTTCGTTTGCTCATTGGCCATCACTTAGTGTTACAGCCACAAGGCCGAGGCCGCACGGCCGGGAGACTGCAACGCCGGGTGTCGAGGCTGCTATTGCTGTGACTTACGAGCACGCATGTTCAACACCATGTTACGTAGCTTTCATATCAGTGATCATCTCTGAAAGGATCTTGAGCATTATGAGACGAACATGGGTTAGCCATGTTAATGCAAATTACAAACCCCATTTTATCTGCTATCTACAGTCAGGGAAAACTCAATATCTTTGAAGAACACAGAAAAAACATGGAACTGGAGTCTCCGTGGAAACTATCGGCTGCCTGCGGTGATCAGAGATGTTGTTGCGTGAATGAGGGTTCCTATGCTGATCCGGGGTCAACTGCGCAGATCGGAAGGCCTCCCGTGTCAGGGATGGGAACAATGTGATATGTGATATATATATATATATATATATATATATATATATATATATATAAGGATATATCCTTCTAATGGCCTCCGGATGAACCAGGAGATCCCGCCCCGTGCCACCAGAATGTTAGCCAAAAGACACTTCGCGATGGGACGGAATGGCCCTTCAGCCCTTGACCGGAAGCGGTGATGTATCCCTGGTGTTCTACTCAAGAGGCCCCTTGCCCGGAAGGAAATAAGGAGTCTCATTATTGTTGAGTAGAATGGGGCTCTCATTAGTGTTGAAAAGCACGGGTCGAAATGAATTTAAAAAACGAGCGAGGTCATGCCATGTTTGCCTGAGAACGTTCATTCCTTTCAGAATGTATTATTGAAACAAATTACATCAAAAGACTTGAACATGCCCGCCCGCAGCCTCGAGAGCAAGGGCAAGGATGGTCTGGGTTGCGACTTCCGTAGAATCGATAAGTTTTAGCCACTGCAAGTGTTACCAAACGGCGGGCGCCGTGTTAATCTGTTTTCTGGACAGATAAATAGCTGCGGAAACACGAAAACAGAGATTTTTCCTTCACTCTTCCAGATCAACCCCCAGATTCCAGCCTCTCTTCGCGGTGCTTTAGGGGCCAGTCCGTTCTTTTCATCAATCTAAATATTGCACGCGCGAAATATGCCCTCAGACTGCCTTCTATATACAAGATTGTATGTCATAAAGCGTCCAAGGATACTTTCTCAAAAGCGTCGTTATTTTCGTCCGCCGGTGGGCAACGGCCAAATAGTAACTACCGGGCCAACGCCCCGCGGACTGTGGAGACTGCAACGCCTAGTGTCGAGATTTTTGTTGCTAAGATTTGCGGGCGATCATGTTAAAAAAACACGTTACATGAATTGTATCACTAATCGATTCTGACCGAATGGTGAACATTTTCAGACAAACATGGCTTGGCCATGTTGACACACATTGCTGACCACTCAATTTGCAATCAAATTTTCGTCTTCAAATTTGGATCAAACATATCGATCTACAATCTACCTTCGCAATGTCCTCAATATTTGTAGAACCCAGAACAAAAAATGGCAAAGCTTCCGAATTCTATCGGTTTAGGAAGAGTCAGCTAACCATTGTAAATTAAGAGCGCCGGTGATTTCTTCCATTCAGTCGTCCAACGCCTGATTTCTGTAGCTTATTGAGCTCAAAATGCAAACAGAATTGAGCTCACGGTAGCTCGTGGCTTCTGTTCCGGTTACAAGGTAAAAATAACAATAAAACGAAGAAAACTGTGTCGCTTGTTAACAAGTAAGCCATATCCGGGGATTTTGGGGAGGGGGCCACCGGCAAGCGGGCAAGGCCAGGGGCACCGACAGGGCTTTTGTCAATCCTGTGTTCCCCCTGGCAAGGCTCGGGCTACGCCCATGCCTACACACAAAAGCAGATCAAGTCGCTTACGTTGCATGATGGGCAATTCAGTGTCCGTTGGGCCAATCCAAACCTAAGGCAGACAGCTTCACGGAGGCTATTTTTCTGCGATGGTGTGGCATAAGGGAAGATAATAGGGGAAAAATACTGTTGCAGGTGTCCAATACCTGTTTCATACACTATGTAGAAGCATCGCTGATCCAAAAGTATGCAACAAAGTAGCCACACGATCAGCTCGCAGTCATGCGGGAGACATCCAGGCCAGGGCAGTGACCACAGACGGCGGACAGGAGCAGGGCCCAGATAAGGAACATATGACAGATGGGCCTTATTCTGTGGCTTGATTCTTAAAAGAGAATCTCCAGTTTTATTAATTTTGTCACATTGTTTCTAGCAGTTTCAAGCTCCCGAATTTGTTTCCGCCTAAGATGCTGCGACAAGTCTTATTTCTTGAAAAGCAGCCAGCGAAATGAAGGTGCATGAAAAACCCGGCGCACTGTGAGGCACTGATCCACATTCAAAATTTTCACCAGCCCATATCCATGCCGTATTTTGGCATCTACCCTGTGGAGGCAAATACTTCCTTAATGACCCAAAACACCTACCCGCTCGTGGAATTTCGTCTCCCCAGGAAGGACAGTGTTAAAATGGACGAATCATCTAGGGAAGCTGGATAGCCTTATTTGCCAAATGACAGGTGAGTCGAATAGGCAAGACTGTGTACCAGTGATAAACAGCTCTAGATGCATAGCTAGTATAGCAGCCATGACATTTGAATAAAGAGTGATAACAATCTCCATCCTAACCCCCCCCCCCCCCCTCCCGACCGGTCATCGGCCTCGCTGTCCAGAAAAAAGTTCCTGAAGTACACCCTGAGCTTGGCCCCCCCACTTTTGAAACGTTCCTACGCCTATGGACAGAGCTATACACACGTGGCCGTCGACGGACGACGGAATTGATTGAGGAAAGAAGAAGAAGAGGAAGGAAGAGCTCTATCAGCCTCATCTATATCTCTCACATACTCTGTCCCTCCCCCCCCCCCCCCCCTCCCTCTGCGCCGAGAAGGTCGTTTGTCCCGTGGCGCTGTGCCACGCTCACCGGCTTGTGCTTAAGATGGCAGGTTGTATTAGTCAGCGTGGAAGCAAGGGCGTATCCAGCACTGAATGTGGGATTGCAGGTTCTAACCGCTGAAGCGATTTCCTTAACACTGGAACCTGAAACTTTACAGGAGCATAAGGAGCGTAAGCATCATTGATGGGAGCATTTATGTTTTTATCATCTGGGGTCATGCCCTCCCCTCCCCCTCTTCTCTGGACTCCCCCCCCCCCCTCCTCCCCGCCGGCGGGTGTGCCAGTGCGCTCTTCTTGTTCGTCCTTGTCGTTAAAAGCTTCCGAGTGCCGACTCACCGCCTGCTCCCCCTCCCACCCCTCCCCATTTTCTCGCTCGCATGACAGAAGCAGCCGCGCCGGAGCCGGCCTCTCCGAAGACGTCCGTCCGGTACATTATCCCCGCAGCTGGGGGTGACCGGTGACCTTTGACACGACCCGACCTCGACCTGACCCGCCCGGCCGACACTTCAGGCCTCCGTTCAGTCCGCGGTCTGGACGGCTCGTCACGACCCCCGTCAGGTCAGAGGTTACCTCGTGAGGTCAGAGGCGGGTCCCACCTTAACAACTCCGGATTCTACAGAATGTCCACCTCTTGTACCGGAACTCTCTCGTGAGTGTAAGGCACTGATGTTGCCTTCGATACGGCGGTGCAGGAGCTGTACACAAGTTTGGGGACAGCGCCTGTAATTTCAACAGGAGCGAGTTCCAAGCACCGCAGCGTAAGCGTGATGCGACATAAACATGCTCCGCCTTCTTTCAGGCTGTTTCACCCTCGGTCCACAGCATCTCCCGTCCTAATCAGGAGCTCACCCGGGCCGGTTAGCACTATGACCGAGGATGGCTGGCTGCACTGGACAATGGCTGCTCACGCGACTGTGCCAGTGCCGTGAGGCGACACTGGAAGGGGAAGGCGACACTGGATGAGAAAGACGTCAGACTCCGCTTGAGGAGGAAGACGTCAGGCGCCGCTGGAAGAGGAAGGTGACACTGGAAGAGAGAGACGCTAGATGACACTGGAAGAGGAAGGGTCAGACGATGCCGGAAGACGACACTGGAAGAGAAAGGTGCCAGGCACCGCTGGAAGAGGAAGGCGTCAGGCGCCGCTGGAAGACGACACGGGAAGAGAGAGAGAGACGCTAGATGACGCTGGAAGAGGAAGGGTCAGACGCTGCTGGAAGACGACACTGGAAGAGAAAGGTGTCAGGCACCACTGGAAGACAATACTGGAAGAGAGAGACGCCAAATGACACTGGAAGGGAAGGGGTCGGACGCTGCTGGAAGACGACACTGGACGAGAAAGGTGTCAGGCACCGCTGGAAGGCGACACTGGAAAAGGAAGGCGTCCGGCGGCACCTGCAGCACCTGCGTCGCCAGGCGTAGCTCAATCGGGTACCGTCCGGTGTCTAGTGGACGGCTGACTAGAGTCGCGCCTCGTGCGAATTAAGAGGTTAAGTCGTGCCTTGCGACGAAATTTGACAGAACGACGACTGCCGGAGAAGTCCTGACTCGTTCAGTTCACCCGAGTTGCTTAAGGAGATGTCCAGGCTCTTCTACGCCAGATACGGAATGGATGTACACAAGCGCTGTCTCCACGACTGGCTAGCCTCAAGTCCACTTGCATGTGGCGAATATAAATAATGTCATCAGCACCAGATGACCGATGAAGGATAGTGGACGGTAAAGATAGGAAAGAGGAAGGGTGCGAGGACGTGTGTGCCGGAGATCTGGGTGACTGTCAGTACGTCGAGCTTGTTCGTATGCCGTAGTGGTAGCTAATGTAGGGTTAGGGCGTGTTGAAGGCAACTGCTCGGCCATGGAACGCTGGATGCGGCGCCGCTCCTTCCGAGAGTCACACCTGGGCGTAAAAGTCCGTCCCGGTGGCTCAGTTGGTTAGAGCGCTCGCCTTCCGATCCGCCCACCCGTGGCGGGGTGGGCTCGAGCCGCTTTAGGGCGCTCGCTATTTGCCCTTGACAGGTATGGCCTGCGGCCGGTGGCAGCGGTCGCGCTGAGGGTCAGTTGACGTCAGAGGGCAGGACGGACTGTGCCGAGCATTGCGGCACGTTAAGCTTTCGCCACCAAGTTCTGCCGTTGACATGGAATTACACGATCAGATAGTAGGCTTCAGGGCCCACGCAACAGGCACTGCTTAGCGTGAGCTCTGATCCCAGAAATCCATCCATTCAAAGGGTTCGGATCAAATCTTTAAAAAAGTACGACTGAACAAGTTTTTGCTCCGCTTTTCTCACTGGGCGCGAAGCCGGCTGAAGTCTCGTGCTACTCATCAAGCTGCGGTATATGTTTGCGGTTGGTTACGAACGCGATGTTCATTCTCAAGTTTCACTGCAGCATCACTGAGCAGCTACTTACAAATAAACGCTTCTTAAAGGTGGAAGGTGCATAAGTTGCGTGATGTTTACACTGTCATTCAGGCTGTGGCGTTCGAGACTTCGAAGATGACATCCGGACTGCGCTCAAGCGTTATACAAACTTCCTTCTGCCCTATAGCGGCCTTGTATACCTGAACGTAACCTGAAAACTGTCCCGCACATTTTGGATAGTATTTACGACTGGCTGAAACATTTCTATACGTACAACACTGCACTGAGATAGCTCGAGGCATCAGAACATACTCTCGTGATCTTATTTCAACTATTTCTCTTTTGAGAATCAGATACCCGGGCACCTCGGACGCCTCTAGGCGACGTAAGCACGGGCGCGACCGGTGCGGTGGTAACGTGTATTAATGTTAGGCTGCAACTATCCTGCAAAATTCACACGCATACCACACATAGCTATAGATAGAACTGGTGAGAAGTGCCACCAACCAGCATGAATACCCCGCTATGCATCCGTGAATGGATATAGATCTCGCACCGGACCAGCGCGCTGTTTCTTGCTGTTACAATATTAACATTTTTAGACAGGGGAAACACCCAGAGCACTACAATGCATAGCTTGATACGCTGTGCGTAGTGTCAAAGCTGTCGATCTCGCCGATAGCCACCTGCCTCAGCCGGTTGGAGTCTGGTCAGCCGGCGGACAATGAGGCGCGGCCACAGCCTGGAGCTGATGTGATACGATAGTATGGCACCGGTCCCGTATCAGCACCAGTTTGAAATACATGGGGACCGCTGTAGAGTCGGCAACGGCCACAGCCTGGAGCTGATGTGATACGATAGTATGGCACCGGTCCCGTATCAGCACCAGTTTAAATACATGGGGACCGCTGTAGAGTCGGCAACGGCCTCAGCCTGGAGCTGATGTGATACGACAGTATGGCACCGGTCCCGTATCAGCACCAGTTTAAATACATGGGGACCGCCGTAGAGTCGGCAACATTTCGCTGCTACCGTGGTACCGGCACTGTTGGTGACGCGTGATTACTCAGTGCAGGCTAACGATTCCTGGCATTGGTAAAGTGCCAAGATCCTCAGCCAGGCTTCAGTGCGTCGGCACTGGTTGAGTACTGGCTTCTCCAAAAGGTACCGAGCCCCGGGTCCTGTTCCAAAACGTGCCCACGCCGTACACCTCCGAACGGTGCCTCCTACTGCCTCACGGCATCCAAAACACGGCACAAAAAGAAGCCAAGCGATGCCAGCGAACGTTCGCTCACTTTTCGAATAAAAACTCTTTTGGCAGCATATGGCTACGTTTTGTAGCCTTGGCTGAAGTCTGGCGACAGAGGCCAATGGGGCCATGAGATTGAGGTGATCTAAGTTTGCAGCGCCAGCTGGTGTCGTTCTGGGCGACGCCCTTCAACCTGACAGCAGTGCCCAAACTGGCGGAAGCCTGGCCAGCACACCGTAATCGTAGCACGGTGCGGTGAATCACCCCAGCGGTAACATATCGAGTTAGCGAAGAACGTCTTCAAGCGATTTCTTCATTTCTTTGGTAAAAATAACCAGAGTGAACTTCTTATCGCGAGATAGGTGACAGACAAGACGGGCGCCGTTAGCCAGGCGAAGAACAAAAGCGTGAAGAATGCAGAAAACCATGGAGATATTCTTATTTCGTTCCTTACGTAAGCCGGGTCCTATCTCTCTTAAAAACTGGTTCCTGTTTTCCTGAAACCGGTGCTATTGGGGGGGGGGGGGGGAAGAGGCGCGGCTTAATGCATACGATTTGATCACATGTAGCTCACATGGCTGTGGACCGAACACTAATTATCAATCCTGACTGAAGCTTCGCTGGATGATAAATAGACAAGCCGTAAAAACTTCGTTGATAGGAACTCCAGGCTTGTTTATGACACCCGCTGGTTATGCCGCGCCTATCGCCACCCGCTGGAAGTAGCGGAGCCTCGCACCCATACGGAGAGGGCGTCTGACACCCACACCAGGTGTCCTCTCGTCCGTAACTGGTGTACGACGGTCCATGTGCACAGTTGACATCGAAGACAGGGACATCAGTTGACATCGAAGGCATGCAGCTGCGTGGAGTCACAAGGTTGGGGCTGGCAAGAGGCGACGAGTCAGACTTCACCAGCAAATGTTGTTATCGGGCGCGCTGCGGGACGAACCTGGACCGGGTGCCGGTGGTCACCATTTTCGCCGGCCCTTGGTGGCCGCTCGGGCAGTCGGATGTTCTGAGCGGTCGGCTCCCCCCCCCCCCCTCCCACCTTCCCCTCGATTGTTGAACTACGTCGTGATTATTTGATTGACCTACGTCGTGATTATTTGATCCGTCTTGGAACGAGCGCTCTTCCGAGCCCGTCTGTGTACAATCCGCGGGCGCCTGGGCCCAGACATGCCCGAAGGCTGACGAACCATAATCAAATGTGTCAGCAGCTTGAAGGCGAAACGCTTCGGCAGATACCGAACGATGTAAGCGAGCTTTACGCGAAGTTAGGCTCGCATATCGTTAAAGCTCGTTGATATAGCCCCCTTCCTGGTCCGTATGCAAGGCGGCTCCTCCCAAGAACTACGCCCACCGGGCATGAACAGCTGGAGCGCTCCGGACAGCTTGCGGTTACCGACACACCTTTCGGCAGCGCGTGGTAACGTGCGACCCGACACCATCGCAGAGGCCCGAGCACGACGCGACGAAGCTAGTGGGTCGAGGCCGGCTGCACCTCATATCACCACTGGCCCACCTCTGCCCTGCTCTCCTCAGAGACAGGGCGTTCGCCGTGTGTCTCTTGCAAATGGCGCCGGGCAGCTCTCCGATTCCGACCAACCCACGCTCTCCGTGACGTCATTGGGACCAATGTTTTTGCTGATGCACCCGAGACAGGCCGGAGCAAAAACACCAGCGCCAAAGAAGCTATCCATAGACCACTGTGCTTTCCGACGCGACTTTTGCTGTCACTCGCCAATTTGTTACTAACTAAAGCCGGAGCCGGCCGTTCTGAGGCGGCCCAGAAGCTTCCCTAACATAGGAGTTGTTTGGGATGCATAGAAGCTGTTGGCATACCCTGCCCGGCCGCTGACTTTCACCACTTCTCGGAGCATGGTGCGGCACTGTTCTGGTGTTGCGAATGTTCTTCCCCGCTTCCAAAGTACGGCACTGCTCTGGTGTCTCGAAGGTTCTTCGCCGCTTCCCAGAGCATGGTGCGGCACTGTTCCGGTGTTGCGAATGTTCTTCCCCGCTTCCATGGTACGGCACTGCTCTGGTGTCTCGAAGGTTCTTCGCCGCTTCCCAGAGAGTGGAGCGACACTGTGCTGGTGTTGCGAATGTTCTTCCCCGCTTCCAAGGTACGGCACTGCTCTGGTGTCTCGAAGGTTCTTCGCCGCTTCTCAGAGCGTGGAGCGGCACTGCTCTGGTGTTGCGAAGGCCCTTTCCCGCTTCCATGGTACGGCACTGCTCTGGTGTCTCGAAGGTTCTTCGCCGCTTCCCAGAACGTGGTACGGCACTTTTCTGGTGTCTCGAAGATTCTTTGACACTTCCCGGAGCGTGGCGCGGCACTGTTCTGGTCTTTCGAAGGTCCTTCGTCCTGACGTTGGGAAGGTCCTTCGTCATGACATTGGAAAGGTCCCTCGTCCTGACGTTGGGAAGGTCCTTCGTCATGATATTGGAAAGGTCCTTCGTCCTGACGTTGGGAAGGTCCTTCGTTCTGACGGTGGGCAGGTTTACCGGATACCTTCGTCCAAGAATAGAACAGTTTCAAACACTCGCCCAGGGGGCTCCAAGTACGGCTACCGGGTGGCCGAGGTCGGATGTAGGGGAATGCGGCAGAAATAGCTCGTGCGTGATGTGGGGCGGACCAGTCTGATGTGGGGCCGACCAGTCTAATGTGGATCGGATCAGTCTGATATGGGGTGAATCAGTCTGCTGTGGGGCGGACCAGTCTGATGTTGGGCGGATCAGTCTGATGTGGATCGGATCAGTCTGACGTGGATCGGATCAGTCCGACGTGGGGGATCAGTCTGATGTGGGGCGGACCAGTCTGATGTGGGGCGGATCAGTCTAATGTGGACCGGATCAGTCTGATGTGGGGTGGATCAGTCTGATGTGGAGCGAATCAGTCTGATGTGGGCAGATTCACGACCACTGGGTCTATTGAACTCTGAAAAGAGTGTTCCTTGGTTACTTTCGAAAATCTGGTACTGCTGTTCTGTTCATGATGTACGCACGCCACATCACCCTGTGCGATGGTTGATAGCTAATGTTTCTTGTTATGGAGTTCTATTTTTTATAATACATCCAGTTTTTCAGATTGTGTGTTGATCTAATTTACGGAGGGTCTCTGACGTAGGCGTGTACTTTATAATGAAAGCGAAGGTGGTCACCTGTATGGTTATGGCTGTACTCACGACTTTTGAAGCAAGACATTATGATCAACGAGCTCTCGGCGTCAAGTCATCCACGGGTTTTGCGCTTTTTTGGAGTTATTGGCATTACGTTATGGGTACATTGCGTCGTGATGCACAGACCGTGGATGGCTCGAGGTCGAAAACTCGCTGCTTATTTTAGCGAGGTTCAAATTTCTAAAATCTAATAGTTTGCATGCAGCTGATTGCCTTCGTTCTCATCGCCTGGTTTACATTTCAAAATCATAACTTCAATTGCCATGACAATCTGGCAATACAAAGGACCACTAAAAACGAGAATATATGAATGAGCGATTAATCCTTCTTATAATGGCGCGTACCTAAATCCACACAACATTACGTAATTCAAGCTAACTTGCACATCCGCGTCGTGGCAAATCTATATCTGGTTACTGCAGTTTGGAGGGCAGCAATATGGCTGCCATCAACTCAGTATGACAGCTCTCAAAGTTTCGGGTATGAACCCCTCTTCTTCGCCGGCGCTGGCGTCGGCCGGAACCGCTGACGTCACAGAATACCGGTGACGTCAGGGAGTTAATCAGCGCCGGGAAAGCATTTCAATCTGTGTTGATCCATTTCGTAGGTCCTGTGATGTGTGAAGCGTAAACTGCTGCCAAATGTCTGCCAGCTGGTCGGGGAAGGGAGCGGGACCGATGATAACGTAACACATTTGATGTAATCTTCAAAAAAAACCATGATAGTTGTTATATCACTGGGCAGCGCAGAAAATTGCGATGTAGCCGTCCATAAGTAAGTTCGCATGGAGAGGAGGGTTTTTTGATGAAGCGTAACAGAACACTAATAGTGGAGGGAGAGGCAGATTGTGTGCTCTTTTTGGAATCTTTTGGGGTCATCGGATTTTGGTTTTGTTGCAAATCATGTTAAGATATTCTGTTTGAAACAAACGCCTGAAAGCCAGATCGTATGGGCTTCCTTTCATTGCAAGAAACAATGTCATTAAGGGGTTGGCATATCCGGGTCAGTTAGGGATCCAACGAACGCCAATTTTTTGACACGACACTTAACCACAGCGTAACCAGGGAGATGTCGCCCAGCGTAACCAGTGCATAACCGGTTGAAGGCAAGGTGTGACATGAGATGATCCAGAAATGGCCTGAAATGCATCGCGTAATTTACAAATGGGCCAACACAGCGCACACACTTCGTGCCGACAGTACACGACTCAACCTGAGACTGAGTCTCGCATCTCTCGGTCAGTTCAGGACCAAACGGACATCGCTTTTAGCGAGGCACCCACGCTCCGCAGTAACCGCTTTCACCGCAGCGCCGTGGTTTGACCAACATTCCGGCGGTCGCCGTCCGTCATGGCTGAAAATGCTCCGTATTCGCGTGCGTGGTCGTCCCAGCCCGGCAGATGGGATGGGTTCGTTGGACAGCGGCGAGCACTGCAAGTGTGACCTGCCAAGCGAGGCGGCTGCCAGCGCCGCTCGCCAAGTAGTGGACGCGCCGCCCGACCTGGCCGGCTGGCCGGTCACGCGGAACAAACTCAGTGTGCCTGCTTCGGCTGATGCGGTCTGGTGTGTTGCGCACTGGTGTGCACTGGCCGTCGAGGCCATTTGTGATGTAAGCTTCGCTGTTGAAAGATCACGCTGCAATCATTATGCGACGTGACGCTGGAAAAGTATCTGACTGATTCGGAGAACATTTTTGTATTGAGCTTTCATGCGAACCTTAACCCTTCATCCGACCTTGACATAGAGGGGCCTTGACACGGGAGAACTTTCACGACGGAATTTTTGTAATGAGGGCCTTTTATATGCGACTATTTGAGGTGCACTTAGACATCGAGTAGTCCAATGCCGTAGCGATTATCGAACTAGGTAGATACCTATCATCAGAGAAAAGCGACGGGAGAGAGAGAGCGAGAGAAAGAGAGGGAAAGAGAGAGTGAGAGATGGAGAGAGCGAGAGAGAGAAAGAGGGAGAGAGAGGAAGAGAGAGAGAGGAGATCGGAAAGTAAAGAGCTGATATATATATATATATATCCTATATATATTATATATATATATATATATATATATATATATATGTATATGTATATAGCGTAGAGGGGCTGCCACGCGACAAAAAGTCCAAATAAAACCAGAGAACAATACATGCAGTAAGAGCTGCGTGAAACAGGAGCACAGTTGCTATCATCAAGGCGCCACCAGTTTTTTTCCCATTGACTGCAACAGCTGGTGAATGGATGGGAAGTGCCCGATCGCCGAGGTCACAACATCAATTACCCGCCTGTCAGAACTCTAAACAAAGCTGCCGTAAACAGCTCAGCCGCCAAATATTTGCAGCGCAACGCCATAAGGTTGGCAGCGTTAGCCGGAGCAGTGGCGCCGCGGTACAGCGGCATACCAGCCAGCCGGGGGGGGGGGGGGGGGGGGGGGCATGTATGTAGCTGACGCAAACGCCGGCTGGAGGGGAAATTACGCTCCGGCGTGGGATGTTAACACGCGGGTAGCGTAAATCACTTTCAGGACTACGCTGTTGACAGGAGCTCGTCTGTCGACATGGGTCGATTTCGAGCAGATGGTGTAGAATTAGCTAATGGGATGTTTAACGTGAACCTCACATATGGAGGTAGCCGCTGTGACCTGCGGAACACGTCCCTTCAATTTTTGTATGAGATTTTGTCCTCTCCAGGTTTACTCCCAGAATGCATGTCGTTCTTCGAAATGGTATTTTCAGGTAAGGGTTTCCTGGAAGATTCCAGTTTGATCTCTACACTCCTGATTCCCCTCCCCCTCCCCTCCTCCTCCCAGAACCAGAAGACGAGCTTTCACCCATGGTCTCACATAGCCTAATCTCCATTGTGTCGGATAGAAAACTCGGCAACAGTTTCAACCGCTTTCAGTGCGTTAGACGATTTAGCAAGATGCGAAAAAGTCTATCACATCTAATAACGAATCTAATAAGGAATCCGCTTTTAATAATAGCTTGCCAATAATCGAATGCCCGCTCCCTCCTTGACTGAAATAAAAGCACGTCTGGCTGAATTTTCCAATAACTCCAGCAATAACTCTTTCCGTCGTAGCGCAGCAAGACGATAACAGCGCATTAGCATTATGCACTGATGACACTAAAACATGCCTGAATGGTGCCTGGCACATTTGGGAGCCCCTCCGAATGGGTCGTGCCAGTGCAATGCAACGTTTCTGCTTCAGGAGTTTGACGCACCAGTGCAATGCAACGTTTCTGCTTCAGGAGTTTGACGCATAGACGTTCAGTGATGCTTAGTACATGCACACAAAGTTCCAGGCCACATTGCTTCAGTGATGACCGGTTTTGTCACTAGAATGACGTGACCATTTTAGCTGACGAAACGATGAGTCTGAAGTGGTTTACGCTCTCGAGCACTGAAGCGATGCATGTGTGTTTCGTGGTCGCTGATCACAGAGAGATGAGCTGATCGATCTGTCATATTCGTAGCCTTATCTATCACGATGCACACCACAACGAGACCGGGTCCGGAAAAGGTTGTTTTCAGCTACATTGTGGGTGTTTATGCTACATGCTTTGACATGCTTTGCGCAACGCCATGCTTATGCTTTGACGCAACGATATGCTTTGCGTACAGTCGGCTGCAGCGTGCGGCAGTTTCCACATCTTTAGCTACTCTGGTCGCCAAAATCCGACAGCAATCATTAAAAACAGCGGCAACGGGCGTGTCCCGCTTAGCACACGATAGCGCACGGGACCATCCATGCGTATCAACTCACGCTATTACTGCAGTTGTTCGTGTTCTCAGCTGTCAGCAGCTAACCGTGTTCTCAGCTGTCAGCAGCTGGCCGCCTCGTGTCGCGGCGGCGGCGGGTAATCGAACTCAGAACTGGGATTTGAACCGTGTTCTCCAACTGTTCGCAAGTGGAAAATTGTACGTTCTCAATCTTGCTCACAGACGTAAAATCGGGAATACACATTACAAATAGGGGGGGGGGGGGGGCGAAGGCGTGGTGACATTCCAAGCCCGCTGCTGCAACAGCACCTGATCAAACAGCTTGCTCGTTAATATCTCAACAATAGAACCGCGCAGCTTCTAAGGACTATAGGTACTTGCGCCACAAACTTCATGACAGGACAATTAGCAGCAGTGAAGACACATGCAAGCCCGCCAAAAGCCTGGCTGATGCAGCCGGACCGCAGCGGTGCACTGGGGCTACATAATGTCCGGATAATTAACGCCAAAACTCTCTTGGTCCATGGCCTTGGTTATCAGGAGCAAGAGACCTTGAGCAATGAGAAATTGTGCAAACGGCAAACCCGCAATGCGTATCACGCGGCGCTGAAGTCAGCAATAGCGGGGTTCTGCCAGGTTTTAAACCAAGCCACTGCTCCAATCCGAAGGGCAGTTCCGATTCTGTAATTGTCCTGTTTTAACCCCCCGTTGAAGAGGTGCCGGTATTGGGCATGTCGGCCATTAAAGCCACTCAGCCGGCCGGCCGGCGCCGCGGGCGACGCGCCGGTCAGGTCAAGGTCAAAGTCACACGGAAGGACGCTAGACCGGCGGGCCGGGCGCGCTCAGAGCGCCCGAGTGGTCGCTGGTAGTGGTCGGGTTTACAGGTCGCAGCAAGGGTGTGCGTCTGTGAGAGTAATTGGTGTCCTCGTTAACGACTTGCAGTCAATTTTTTAATGTGTATCTATTATAACTGAAATGTTTCACTGGATCGGAGATAGGCAATGTGAAACTCTTGCTTACTGTACTTTGCTTCATTAGCATAAATGCATGGATCTGTAAAACGTGCTTTCTCCCGATGCATAGCGATCTTTGCTGGTTGGTTGCTAGTTGAATGCTTTTCTGGTTGGCTGGTTGGCATTGGTCCCCCCCTTGAGAGTTTCTCTGGACGTTTCTCAACTACACACCAACGAACGTGCATTACACCAAACTAGTTGGCGCTCGTACAAAACAGGACCTGCGCGCCAAAACGTCATGAGTACTCCAGTTTACTCCATGCCTACTCTTCTCTTGATGGCTACTCATCTTACGTTAGGATTATAGTGTGCAATCTTGATGTCATTACTGAAGCATTAATAAACGCTATTTTCCTTCTTCTATGCCAACAAACGCCTGTAGCATAAAAAAACGAGCCTCGGGGATGGAAGAAGACGTCTCGGCTTTCGCCGCAATCGCCCAGCCCTGCACAACTGACAGAACATGATCTCGCATCTCCCGTTCAAACCCACCAGTTGCATTCGACAATGCAGATGTTCCACACAACGAAATGCTTTCTTCGATGGCAGCATAATGCATGTTATTCGTTCCCAGTGAAGAAGCGTCTCTTGTGACGCCTTCAAATGACCTTGACCGCCGACGCAGCACGAGACAGTCGCGGAAGAAAGGGGCCAAGCCGGCTACCTCTCAGGTCTACAGTCAGACAATAAGCTGGGCTAGAAGAGAGGTGAGGTACATTCACGGCTGACCTGATGTTGTTATTTTTCGCTTTACAAGTTGAAAATAACATCGCTCAGTAAGCACTTCTTTGGGATCAGAATTAACGCACCCAGCAATGTTCCTCAGGAAACATTAACAGCTTTGGGGGCGAAGTAATCGATCATGTCACATTTAACCAGGCTTTATGGTCGATGCAGCTGCGTAAAGGGTTCTCTCACTTTCAGGCTCTAACATAACAACTATTCAGTAATTATATCGATTGTGGGTCATGAGAGGTCAAATGCATTTCAACGATCTGGTTGAAAAGTCAGTGCCAGTTTAAGTTTTTAAGTTGCTGCATGGAGTTAGAGAAAAGTTTCCTGATCATTTTGTCTTAATTTCGAGCAAATCAGGAAAAGTGAAGGAAACATACGTACGTGGTGCTGATAAAGGTGAAACCTTCTTGAACTGAAATATTGTGGGAACCAAGATGCGAAAAGGTGATAGCAATGAATGCACTGAGATATATGCCCACAGATATCGCACTACCCCGTCTTCATTTTACTAAACACTACATCATAGAGCAGCATTAAAAACAGTGACGATATTTACCTTCCTGTACCACTTTGGCATAAAAGGCACTCAAATCCCCCAAGATGCTGTGATATTACGGCAACACTGTAGAGCAGCCCCGACGGACGATATTCCTCATGTAGCACGAAAGTGATCACGCTTTTTAAAAGCTTTTCCCAGCCCGGGTGGGAGCCAAACAGAAGACATGCACTTTTTGGCATTTGTCATCCTTTTTGTGAAATCAAAATGTAGATGTCCCCAAAAAATCGCAGGTAGAAGCTACGTTCTAAACGTTACCTTCTCATAGGGGTTGAAAACGATATGACGAACGAAAAAGTGTTGGACAAAGCCAGACCATACCAATTCCCGACTTGAATCAAAATGAAAGCGTCAGCGATCTTGAGACAATGAAGGCTTGACTTGCCTTTGGTGAAGTGATGTTGTGCGCTTGAATTGCTGTGGTGTCTTTGGATTGATGCGCGATGATAACGTTTAAACAAAATGAGAAAAACAACCCTAAACACGGCAGACGTCATCCCGACTGTCGCAGACTGAATGCGACTCATGTCCACCTGACCTGTCCCGACGCTTACGTCGCAAGGATTCCAGAGTGCCTCGCAGGCGTGTCAGCTGATACTTTTGATGACGTCTCTTTGGGAGCGTGGTTCGCATCTGCTGGCTCACTTGAATATTCGGTCGGGCTTAAAACCTGCTTCACCACGTAAAGTGGGGCGGATTTTCAATCACGTGGCACAAGTTTTCGTAAACATTTTGCGTCATGTCTGCCCAGGACGCAAAGTAAGGTGTCTCGGGAGGGTGTTACAGTGCTATGACCCGGAACCAACGAAAGATCAACCACGATGTGTGCGTTGTGAAACCTTAGCATGGGGTGTTGACTTTGGTTGACTGCAAAGCGAGCCCGTACTTAAAAACGGATCAGTCAATCTACTTGCTTACATTCCTTAAACACAATCTGAATGCAAGTTTGCGGCTTATGTTGTAAAGTTTCATGAAGAGATGAAAACTAATGCAGCTTTTACTCATGTCGGCCTCTTAGCCGATCATGTCTTTCCGTCAGGAAAACACATAGGAGCCTTTTTACTGCATTCTTGTATAGTTTTTGAAAGTAGCTAGTCCGAAACAGTGTAAGCAGACCTTGATCACTTAAAACTGTAATGCTATTGCTTTTACAATCTACGTTTTTTACGTTGAGATTCACTTATTTCAGCATCATTAGGTCCAAACATGGCCAGACAAGCAAAGAACTAGCACTTTCTTGTTTCTGCTTTATGTTATGTCCGCAACTCCTCTTATTTGCTACTTCAACCCCAGTTCCCGATAAGAGACGGAGAGAATGACTTCCAGCTATTCATTTGTAATGCAGGTCGATAGACTTTATAGCTGAAATGTCATGGGATACTTGGCCAATGCTTGCAAGCATATGCGATTGCATGCAGCAGCAAAAATGCTTCCCTGCAGGAAAGTCCTTCTTCTAATCATCTACACCGACATCGCATTTGGTGGAAAGAACACGCCACGTCCTTCTGGTCTCTAAGGATGACCAATACATCCCGGGGAACAGCCTGTCTCACTACTGACGGCGGAGGTCATTATTTAGACAGGTCAGACTCGGTGCTTTGTTAGCGGGGCTCGCTGGCTGTCTTCGATCAGATTATCACCAGAACACGGTTGACGGCCACCCCGCGCCGGCTTACGTGGTGTCTGTAGAAAGGTCACGATCGATAGCACTACACCGCCTGCGCGAACCGTACTTGTCGTGGAGACGGGGGGAAACAGTCCTCCCCGAGCCCCGCTATCATGGCACAGGGGTGCAGAGTCCTGTCCGAGCCCCGCTATCATGACACAGGGGTGCAGGGTCCCGTCCGAGCTCCGCTATCATGGCTCAGGGGTGCAGAATCCTGCCCGAGCCCCGCTATCATGGCACAGGAGTGAAGAGTACTCCCCAAATCCTGCTAACACGGCAAAGTGGTGCAGAGTCCTGTCCGAACTCCGAAATCGCGACACAGAGGTGCAGGGTCCTGTCTGAACCCCGCTACCATGGCACAGGGGTGCAGAGTCCTCCCTTAACCGCGCCACCACGGCACAGGGATGAAGAGTACTCCTCAAACCTCCCTACCGCGGCAAAAGTGTGCAGAGTCCTGTTTGAAACCCACTTCCATGACGCAGGGGGTGCAGAATCCTGTCTGAACCCCGCAACTATGACGCAGGGATGCAGTCCTCCCCAAACCACGCTACTGCGGCAAAGAGGTGCGGAGCCCTCCCCAACCCTGCCACCACGACATAGGGGTGCAAAGTCATGTCCGAACTGCCTTATGTCATCTACCTGCTGTGCATGATCAACAAGCGGTACGACTGGGTGTCGTTAACGCACCATGGACCCTTCGACTAAGCGGTTCACAAAAAGTAGATATGCAGAGATTAGCGCCCGCTATCACATTTTCATGATAGTTGTGTGACAAGTACCAAGAAGGGCACCATCCATTGCTCCGTAGTGTTGACCGATGCGGTAGAACGTCGGTGGAGCCATGATATTATGAATGAAACGTGCTTCACGTGTTTTTGTTGCGTCTGGTTCGACGGGAGAGCGGGCGCTGAGTACGTGCACGATCCATACGAAGCACACCAGACGAACAGCGTATGCCGCTGTTCGGCCGAATTATGCTGAAGCCCCGGCTAAGTTCAGACGCTTATCGAGTGTACTAACAAATGTTCGACGACTAAACCGACCCTTTTTAGCGATGTGTGACGCGCGATACATATGAAGACGAAATAAACCACCGAAAATCGCGCAAGGTACAAGCCACTCGTACTTAATGTATTACTGAACATTACTTCGTATATTAAATACATATTTTAAATTACTTTTGCGTAAACTTAGTAATATTACTTCGCATATTTCGTACGTCGGCAATCCCACGTCTGACGCACCCACGCCAGCACATGTTTGCATAAATGCTCATAAAATGCTGTGTGCCTGCACCGAACAGATTCTTAAGATTGCCTCACATGCCTGTCAAAAAAAAAAAAAACGAATGGCATCGAGGGCTTGGCCGATAATTGTGCAGGTAGGGCTCTTATCACCTCCAGGATGGAGAGGCAAGATGTAAAGGAAGCACACACATATATGCAAACACGCACGCATGCATACATATATACATATCTACCTATCTATTTATATATATATATATATATATATATATATATATATATATATATATGCATATCTCTCTCTCTCTCTCACTTCTCTCTCTCTTCCTCTCTCTCTCTCTCACTTCTCTCTCTCACTCTCTCCCTCTCTCTCTCTCTCTTTCTCTCTCTCTCTCTCTCTCTCTCTCTCTCTCTCTCTCTCTCTCTCTCTCTCTCTCTCTCTCTCTCTTTGCTAGACTTGATACTTTCAATGAACTCTCCGGTTGATGTCAGGGTGCACTCTGCTGGTGTGTAGGGCCCAATCACGTCATTTAAAATTGGCATGGATAGGCCAGCGTGGAGATTTGAGATGGCAATGGCATCAGTGGGTTGCCTTTGTCAGATGCTTTTATATTAGCGTCAGCATAACCAGGGCTATATTCACCTGTGACCTCTGTGCGGTGCTGCCCGCCCACCAGGGCTTATGCCGCAGCGATCAGGTTGTTGACTCGTAGTCAGGCTTTTGGCTGGATCCCTCGTGAAGCGGGTGAACTTTAAGGTGTCGGGGAGGAGACGGCTCACTTTACTCAGATAGGAAGCTTTGTGCATGATGACAAATATACTAGAATTGTCTGCCCTTCATACCGCAATCGGTTCATTGTTTCTTAGCTTGAAGCGTCAAAAGCAGACCCACATTCGGTAGCTTGGTCTTGCAATAGCTTCTGTTTTTTGTTTTGTTTTGTTTTTTTACTTTGCCGACTAACTGGTCATTCAGGTTTGGGCTAACGGTTACCTTAGTTTTCTTTGTGAGCTTCAAGACATATATATATATATATATATTTATATATATATATATATATATATATATATATATTAAGTGCAATGAAGTCATACAAAATTAAAAGCTCACCCATAGATCCACACAACGTCATGTTACGCCATAATGATACTAGGTGAGCTAATGCTAAACGCCTTTTCACGAGTACGGAAGGCTCAGTGGGACAAGAGAATCCAGTGTGGGCACCGAAGCAGGGGAGAAGAACGCATCACTTACGCGTTTAGGGACCATGCCACCACGTAAATACAGACGCTTCAGTGCAACATAAACCGGTCCGAGCACTCGCAACGACCCCAGCCGCCGGTCCGGCCGAGCCGAGGAGCCTGTTGCCAGGGCTTCAGCTCTTGCTTGTCGGGCTCGAGAACGCCCTCCCGGGCACCGGGTGCAACATGGTCGCGACCTGCGTCTCAGCAGAATGCCTCTCAAGCGTGGCAATTGTCCTCGGCAATGCTGTCGAGAGCACTGTCAGACACGGCTCTGCAAAGGTCACCGGTCGTTAATTAGAGGCGCTGTAGGCCGGCAGTGGCCGTCGCCGGCGGACCCGACGGCCGACCGGCAGGCCCCAGGCGTCACTCCTCGCGGACGCGAGGCCACCCTGTTACGTCACCGGCGCCGGAGCGGCGGCCGGTGGCGTCTGGTGGGAGGCCGTCGGGGTACTGCGGTCGATGTACTGCGGTCGATGTACTACGGTCGGGGTACTGCGGTCGATGTCAGCCTGACTGTCGTAGTTCATGATTCATGGCTTGACCCGAGCTCTGACGCCTCAGTTTTTATAAACCTCCTCTGGGGATGGAGCTTGACTGTTGAAGGGAACGGGCTGAAAGCACATCTTATGTTTTTTTTTCTGAATGCGTTATCAACCATTAGAGATACTGTACTGACTTGAGAGACGAGCTGCCTTGTTGACAAGCAATGTCCTGTCTATTTCTTAACAGTTTTGTCCAAAATAATCGTGACCTATTACCGATTTGTGAATACCACGTCAACAAGATTTATCGACAAACCGACAATACAGTTCACTTCTTGGCAATCGGGATGAGTTCCTTGGCTTTTTAAAAGTATAATCGACTTCAGCGGTACTAATTCTTGTGTCTGGTGGTAAAGGGTCGGATCATCAGAGGTTGAGGCTATGTTAAACATGTTCAACCTTACTACTATAGGGTTGAAATGACCCCTGCACTTGCATCAATGTTTTACTAAGATCCATCCCATCGACATAACTTAAACAAACCAAGTTGTGTGTGACCAATTTCAGTAAAATCATTGGGCCAAGGTAACGGCTTGCCCAGATAAATGAACGATATCTAGGTGCCGTTAGGCATGGTTTTCACTGTTGTGGGTGCAGAGGCGCTATATTGGTGATATTGGTGATTACTGATGTTCTTTTTCGACTGGCTTTGCTGATGGTTACCCGCATACAAGCTAAATGATCTTCCAAAAATTATAAGACCATGGCCTTGACTTGTTTGTGTCTGCATGCTGTACTTAAGCTGTACAGCCATTGCCTGTAAATTGGGATTACTGTTGCAATGTGTGCCTAGCAGACCCCAAGTACACTTGTTGAGACTTTCTCTTCACTGCGTAAATCTGCAATATGGTGAGTATTGTCGCACACTGTTACACACTATGATCCCGTTTGGCAAAGTCCAAACGTCCTCAACTCAAGTTACACCCAACTAAATAAAAGCTGAACAATTCAAATTACGTTTATCAGATGATCGTAACATAGATATCTGTTTGGTATGTCAGTGTAAAGAATGCATGACCCGAACAAGCTTTGCATCAGAGGTCACAAACTGACCTAAAAGACAGCGATGACATTAAGACAGCCCAGATAATGATCAATGCATCGGTCGTTCCCCATCTCCAATGTTGCTCAGCTTGATATGTACCGATGGTGGGACCATACATCACGCAGTGGCTGGTGACGGTGAAGACGCTCATCATGCATCAGGACGTCCGGCAGTGGTGATGTTTCCGGGGCTTGAGATGTCACTCCTTTAACCCCAAAACTCGGTCATTTCTAGAGCCGGTAGGCATCAAAGAAGACGCTGATGCATGTGAAGTCACTTTTTGGTAAATGTGGAAATTACAACAACAGGAACATCGTGCTACATTTCTGATGTGCGCAGACGAGAGTCAGTAGCGTGACTGGGAAGGTTGCCTGGGACAAAAAAGAATGTATATTTTGATGACGTAGACAACGAGAAACACACAGATGTTATCCCGATCCTCTGTCCCTCCAAATTCAAAAATTATTAAGGCGGTCCGTCAGCCCCAATTCCCCCCCCCCCCCCTCCACCTCCTCCTCGTCGGGCGGAGGCGTAAAAATGGCGCACAGAGGGCTAAGGATATTAGCAAAGTAGGCGCGATGTAATCACGGAAGACTTTAAATCGGGATAGCCTGTTCACTTCGTACTTGGAGCTGCACAAAATGACTCTTCAGGCACCGGATCTGCTTATGGTCCCTCGAACTGTACGGTGCTTTCGATCTTCTTCAGTCCCTCGCTTTCATAGAAGGATTATTGAGGAGCAAATAGCATTGCCTTGCATTAAATTTTTAAGACCGCGCAAAAGCACTCAATGGCGTGGCTATGTAAGAGCCGGATGTCATTTAAGCGGCCGGCTCGGCGGCTACTGTGGCTCAGGTGCTGGCCACTGCAGCGGTCCGACACTGCAGCGACCCGACACTGCAGCGGCCCGACACTGCAGCGGCCCGACCCTGAAGCGGCCCGACATTGCAGGGGCCCCGACACTGCAGCGACCCGACACTGCAGCGACCGAGTCACAGTGGCCAGCGCCCCGACATTGAAGCGGCCCGACACTGCAGCGGCCCGACCCTGAAGCGGCCCGACATTGCAGCGACCCGACACTGCAGCGACCGAGCCACAGTGGCCAGCGCCCCGACACTGCAGCGGCCCGACACTGCAGCGACCGAGCTCCAGTGGCCAGCGGCCCGACACTGCAGTGGCCCGACACTGCAGCGATCCGACACTGCAGCGGCCGAGCCACAGTGGCCAGCGCCCCGACACTGCGGTGGCCCGACACCGCAGCGCCCCGACACTGCGGTGGCCCAACACTGCAGCGGCCGAGCCGCAGTGGCCAGCACCCCGACACTACAGCGGCCCGACAATGCAGCGCCCCGACACTACAGCGTCCCGACACTGCAGCGCCCCGACACTACAGCGATCCGACATTGCAGCGGCCAAGCCTCACTGGCCGCCGATTCGGCAGCTAAAATGACGGTGGTGACGACGTGTCAACATGGTGAGGCCTGTTTCGAGCTGTTCTGCAGCTTAACAGACTGTTGTGAAGTCTGTTTAAGCACTGGCGCGTTGCAGTCTCTGAATAGCAAGACGCCTTTGGCGGCGTCCGGGGTTAAAAACGCGTGCACGTTTAAATGCCGTCCGGGTCAAACGGATGTGGTCTCCTGCCAGCAAAGCTCTTCCACGATGGCATTTAAAGGTTCGGCGGGCGCCTGAGCACTCATGGACTTTTAAAGGTTCGGACATTTAAAGGCAATGAGGCATGGACATTTAAAGAACGGCATTTAAAGGTTCGGCGGACGCCTGAGCACTCATGGACTTCCCTCTGCCGTTCCCCGAAGGCGTCAGTGGCTTCAAAAGAGTTGTCGTCTATTGAGGAAGTGAACGCTTTGCACTTTTCACGCGTGGTGAGATCAGACCCGGCCAATTTGATTAATAATGCCGATGCGTTTTATTGGTACCAACGAGACGAGAAAGACTCAGAAAAAACACGTTCGCTGTTTGCGTACCATTAATGGGTTACCTTGATCAACAGTCACAACTTCCGGTTCTTGTCTTTGTGCCAACGTTCCGACGTGAGCTACGCATGTTCTATCATAATTATGATCTAACACCTTGGGAAAACAAGCCAACACATGCTGAACAGGGTCGTTTTAACATCTTGGAAGTCTTCCCTCGCAGAAATCCAACAATGATCCAGAATGACTATAAGCTTCACAATGGTGTGAGCTTCACGTTGGTGTAAGCCTGTATTGTGTGCGCTAGCATCGGCCACGGACAGCCTGACATATCAGATACTAAAAGAAGAATGAAATGTAGCGCTGTTCTGAAATGTTGGTCACATAAGTTGGACTCGGAAATCAATAAATTGAGTTGCTCATATCGTGTTGGTGATAAAGATCCGCCACCTAGTGCTATCAATATTGAGGGCAGATCCTGAGGGTTTACCAGAGCACGTTTTTGAAATGTACTCCAAAGGTGGGGCGCGCCCTTTAGATAATGTAAACCAGAAGACGGTCGCCTATGTAAGTCCAGACCAGGAGACGGTCGCCTATGTAAGTCCAGACCAGGAGGCGGTCTCCTGAAGCTTCCACATCCTGCAAATCAGAACATCAAACAAACCGCCCTATAAATGTACAGACTAGCGCCGCGAATAATCCGCAGGATCAAATTAGAGACATCCTGGACGACAGGTAATAAACCAAAGCACTCGCACCCGCGTGAGCTGATGTGTCGCGTCGTTGTTCGAGCATGAAAATAGCAAGGGCTTAATCTCTAGTTGTTTTTTTGTGCTCGTTATAGGTGCCCGACTTACGGTACCACATTGGAGTTATCCAACTCCTCGTATTATGGGTCAAGCCCGGGTTGCCGGAAGCAGGTGAGTATGTCGTTTTGCCAGGCCTGCGACGTCATTTGCGGCAACTTCGTGAATATCGTCAATTTTCCCTCACTAAAAGGCCACGCGCACTGAATGACAGTTGAACCCGCGGGCATCGTTGTGAGTGACACCCAATAAGTACGGTGAAGAAGCCATGGTTCGTATCACCGGCACTTGAAATCCCGTTTTTCTCGTAGACATACGTGTGCCAAAATTTCAATGTTTCCCGCGAACTGGACCCTGTTCCTGCTCCTCGAACCAGAAAGAAACCAGAATCCGGTTTAGAACTGAGCCAGACGTCCAGCAGGAACCAGCATTTGGCTGTCCGATGGTCAAATGCCTAACAAAAACTAAGACCAAGCTCGGAGTGATCCTAAGTATTCAGCAGTTAGCGAAAACTAAGTCTCAGTATAGAGCGAAGGGAGGTAGGAAGAAAAAGGGACCCATATAACTCCTGTCATGTACCAATGTGTGTTCACACGATGTTCTTAATGGTTCGTACGTTGCACATGTGCCTATTACAGAATAAATGCAAACGCATTTTATTTGGGGCGACGCGCAATGATGCATGAGTCCCATGCTCGTTCATGGTTCCGTGAATGTTTAATGGCAAATGCGTAGAAGAAAATAACTGTCGCGTGATAACCTGAGATGATGTTTATGAGTCAGCCAATGCGAGCCAGGGAGCAGGAACCAGGGCTTTGCTATTAAGCCAATGTAAGCCGAGAGCCAGTAAGAAGGGATTGAGAGCAATTATTGAGAACCAGGCTACTCGCTCTGTCTTAGCGAAAGAATCTATGGAAGTCGATATTCAGACCTGGTTATTTGAACAACCATAAGAACTGGAACTCAGGGCCTTTTGTCTGTGAGAGAATCATTGAGAGCTGAGAGCTGGTTCCTGTCCAGCAAACTGGTGAACTTTGAACCAGGAACTGGCTCCAGTGTTTGCGGAAGTGAGTGAGAACGAAGAAACCAGCGTCCAGTGTTGGCAAAAGAATCTTTAAATGCAAGGACCAGGACCTGATGTTTATGACGGAGCCGTTGATAACCAGGATGCTGACTGTCATGTACCATGTACATGACAGTATCTCATTCAATTTTGTTTTTATGAGTCGGTGATTGCCAGCCATGAGCCAGTATTGGGAACCAGACATATTTCTATTAGAGGGTATTGTGACTGGTGCACTCAGGGCCGGACCACCACAGGGAGGCGTCGTTTGTCGCCTTCAGGAGGTAAGACGAACCCGGTGGAATGAGCCTGGTGTTCTTAAGCACAGCCTTATATGAGCGTGCTTTGTGTATAGGTCTTGACATATCAGTATCGTGAGCATTTTGCACGCCCGCGAGCATTTCAGAATACCAAACTTCGGCTTCGACGGACATATTCACGCACTGCAGGGTGGAGTTCTCCTCGTTTTGGTGTTGGTCACTGTACGGCGCGTGCTTCCCCCCCCCCCCCCCCCCCACCGGCGCGACAGCAGGCCCGGGGTTCGCAGGATCTTCGGAAGTGCAGGTTTCAGAGGAAGGGCAAACGGATTAGGTCTCCCTGCGGGTGCATGTTCCACCCAGGCTCGCAGCGTTCAGGGCAGAGGTCAGCAGGCGAGGTTGACCTCAGCGTTCGTGGCAGAGGTCAAATGGTGAGGCGAGCGCGGCAAGCACGCTGCCACCAGCGCCGGGGCTGTGTGCGGTGACGGGCGCTGTAAGTCGGGCGTGGCTGGAGCCGGGCCGCCGGGCCGCCGGGCCCCGCCGGCTCGGCGCATCATCATCGATTCTCGACGACCACCGCCATAAAACAGACGTCATTGGAAGCGGCAAGATACCGGGGTCGGGCAGGCACGCCCAGCTGTGCGCCACACTCCGGCCGCGGCGGGCGCGCTCACCAGCGGCCCTGCGTCCGCGGCGGGCGGAGCAGGCAGGCGACAGGCGGCTACTAGCCAGGTGGAGCTGAGCAGGCAGGCGACAGGCGGCCGCTAGCCAGAGAGAGAGAGAGCTGAGCAGGCAGGCGATAGGCGGCTGCTAGCCGGGCGGAGCTGAGCAGGCAGGCAACAGGCGGTTGCTAGCCAGGCGGAGCTGATGACAGGCGACAGGCGCTGCGCTGCACCGTAAACCGACAGGCTGATGACGCCTGGGAGCGCGGCACGGCTCAGCCTGTCAGACGCCTATCACCCCGCGCACGCCGGCTGTCAGTCGTGACAGGGGCAGGGGCGACGCCAGCGAAAACGCCGGGGGAGGTCCCGCTGAGCTGCCTGGCGTACTCGTTCGGCTGTCACTGTCACCTGCGACGGGAAAGCCCTCCCCTCTCTTGTCTTCCCCTCTCTTGTCCTCCCCCCTCTTGTCCTCCCCTCTCTTGTCCTCCCCTCTCATGTTCTCCCCTCTCTTGTCCTCCCCTCTCGGTCCCCCGGTTTGATCGACGCGTTCGACAGCTGATGATTCTCCCACGCAGTGTCCAAGCTGGCTGGGGACGGCCGGCGGCATCAGCAGCGGTCGCCGGTCGCGCCCGAAACATTTCGGTGTCGGGAAGCCAAGGGGAAGCAATGAACCGCGTCTCCCATCACGAGAGGCCGACGGTCACGTCACGAGAAGCCGACGGTCACGTCACGAGAAGCCGACGGTACGTCTAGGGCAACACGCCGCCCTAGCGTGTTGTGCGTGTACGCCACCCCCTCCATGCGACAACACGAAAAAGGTATTAGGTTTACACGCCTCGTGACTAGCTCTCCGCACACCAGATACCGTCCTTACATGCGGCAACACCTGGGCGCTGGGAGGCGAGGGCGGGTGGGGGTCGATGCGGCTGAGCCCCAGGTGCGGGCGCGGCGAGGAGGCCGCCGTTGGCAGCCGGGTCGGTGTAGCTCACCTGTTCGTCGCCGCCGCCCGCCGCCGTCCCGCCGCCGTCGTCGGTATCGACTCACGAGCGCCGCCGTCCGTCGCCGAGCCTGGTTCGAACCGACGCGGCAGGGGCGGAGCCAGGCACCGCGCAGGGGGGGGGGGGGGGGGGGGGAAGTTCAGGAGAGGAAGTGAGAAAGGAACGTGCGAGGTGCGACGTAGAGTAGGGATGTGGTAGGGGCAGAACCAGGCACCGCGCAGGGGGCGGACAAGGGCGGCAGGTTCAGGAAAGGGGGTGATAAAGGAACGCACAGGGTGCAACGAGGCTGAGGGATGGGCGGGCCAGGTAGGTAGGGGCGGAGCCAGGCACCGCGCAGGGGGCGGACAAGGGCGGCAGGTTCAGGAAAGGGGGTGATAAAGGAACGCACGGGGTGGAACAAGGCTGAGGGATGCGGCAGAGGCGAAGCCAGACACCGCGCAGAGGGAGGGTGGGGAAGATCTCGGGAGAAAAAGATGATATACAGCCAGGTGGGCCAATGTGGAACGGAGAGGCTGGCAGGGGTGAAGACTGGTCAGACGAGAAAGGAAGGAGGCTTGAGTGGTGTCAGTAACAGCGGACTCAGTGAACTTACTGGGGGGGGGGGGGGGGGCAAACGTGCTTTATACCTCCCTTCGTCACATGTAACGCCATATGGTCAAATGTTAATCTGCACCAGAGACGGGGTTAGGGTACCGTTGCTCCACTTGTTCCCCCTCACTTAGATCGCCCCTGGTGGCAGGATCCCGTGGCGAGGCAATTAGGTCGATTTTGAGCGGTGCTGACAAAATAAATAATGCATGTAAGAGTCATTTAATTCTTAAGGTTGACGGGCGCGTCAACTACATTGGTCATTGGCATCCTGCCAAGAAGAGGATCAATGCTTTGGTGAAGTCCAGTATGGCATAGCAAACGAGTCACGACTACTGCGTATGCTGTGACTGGGGCGACAGGGGCGCAACAGGGGCCTGCAAAGAGGGAGGGTAGGAGAAAGTTAACGCGGTGTAAAGAGGTGCGCGGCTCTTGCAGAGAGAGGGCCTGCACCCCGAAGCAGGACGGATCGAGGACGGGGGGGGGGGGGGCATGCATGTATCAGCCAGAGACGGCGAAGCACGGCGAGACAGCTGGCGCGCCTAATGGGACAGAGGACGGCCAGGCGCGCCCGTTGGGAAGAGAAAGGGAGGATGCCGGGGCACACGTGGAACCAACGGCAAATATATTGGATGTTGACGTCATAGCTGGGCAGGGTGCGGCAGAGCGCTGGGAAACAACAGGGCCCCGCGGCAGGGAGCGTGGGTGGCGCTTTTGCGTCTCTTTAGGATGGTTTGCTTCCTATGTTCCTGCCAGTCCCCATTCGAAGCCTGCGTTGCAAGCAAACTTCCAAAAGCAATGAAGGATTTATGTGAGAAGTTAAAAGCTCATTATTGTTATGATCTCCGCAATTAAGACAAATTTGGCCTTTGTAATCACCAATAAAATCCTGAAGCTCCTGTGCTGGCTGTGAGTGACGTAGAACTGGTATCAAATAGTATTGAGGAGAGTGAGAATGCTAGGTAAAGTTGCCAGCGGTGGTCATTCCTAACACAATTTGCGTTCATGGATCGTGCGATACATGACGTCATGTAGAATCTTTGTCGGACGCGTATAATCTTTTTCCAAGACTCACTGAAAAGAGGCAATGATCACACGACAGATTTCATTATGCAGAAGTCAACTTGCGTGCCCAGGACCGACCGCGGCTGGTAAAAAGGTGCATTATCGGTCACAAACAGCATAATTTACCGCTTTCATCGCCGGCAGCACGCGCAGTATCTGCAAACGAAAATCGTTGTGTCTGCATGCGCAGTTATTGCCATGACAGTTGCGAAGATGCAAGCAGAAAATGCGTCTCACTGCGAACACATCCGTCAGATTCTGCGTAACATCAAGCAGAATAGAACATGCTTGAGGCGCTGTGAATGCACTCATGTCGCTGTGCGTGTGCCGGATTGCGCTCTATTCTGCGACCGATGGAAGGGCTCACGTGGGTTGTATAGCCGGTGGATGTCTTGCTTTGCTGGCGGGCCCCGGTTCTGGCTCGTTGGTGGCCGTGCTGTTCGTGGCATGAGACGCCGCCACAGCTCGACAGTGGGCTGGGTCTGAACGGGCGCTCAGCACGCCAAACGCCCGTGAGACGCCCGCTAACACTAGGCTTAGTTTAGTTTATTGCGGTTTCGTCCCCGAAGTTCCAGGGCTTTTACA
Source organism: Pollicipes pollicipes (assembly GCF_011947565.3). Lineage (NCBI taxonomy): Eukaryota > Metazoa > Arthropoda > Thecostraca > Pollicipedomorpha > Pollicipedidae > Pollicipes > Pollicipes pollicipes. The sequence continues at coordinate 10,417,165 of NW_023595962.1, read as the reverse complement.
TAAACCAAACCTGGCGTGCATCGCCAAAACTGCGGTTAGAGAAGACCAGACGCCAACGCAACACTCTCAGAATCACTTGGCACGTAGCCAGATGTTACTTCTGAACTGCAGATTTATGGGCCACGTTAACGCGTCACATTCCTGGTGTTTTGCGCGGGCAAAAGCAGGTGGTTATATAAATTCACGACCTCGGAACTAAACATTCGTCTGTCACGCTGGTTCTCGTCCGTGTTGGGGCCGGAGTCAAGTCTGACGCACCGTGTAATCTGAAGCTGAAACTGATGGTGCAAATTTGAGGCTCGCTAGTGGGTAGTATGGCCCTGGCTTGGACAGGATCAGTTTGATAATATCTTACGACGATCACGTCTGACAAAATGTCTGAACGCGGAAATGCCTGGACGTAAATGCATTTTCCACAAAATCTGACCTCAGTTTTGTCGTCAACGATGACGCAATTGCACGTGATAGCTCGATGAATCCGCGTCGTACCATGCCTTTCGTAGATCAATACACGGCAGCGAAACGGGTTCTTACATCACCAGCCCGTCCACGACTTACCCCAGCGCGTTGCGAAGAGGTGCCACCTGTGACACTTACACGCGTATGCGTTTACCAGTAGCCCTGGTCGATTCGCATTTGCTGTTAAGTACGAACTACCCCAGAAGACAAGTTCAGCTACGCGCAAGCTTCGCTTTGAAATTCCGGTAACTGCACATGACAGATCAGGAAAGAAGCCAGCCGCCGGGATTTTGCGAGAGGTTAGAGTTCTAAGGGAATGAACTGCTGACCTGGATAGACCGTTGGAGAGCCCACGGTGGGGTGCATTCCGTGCCGTCTTTTTGACAGTGTGGTGTTATGCATTTTTTCCACGTTCTCGTGGCGAGCGTGCGTTTTGTTCAAGTCACCAAGCTGTTACACAAGGCATGCTTCCGTGCAATTCCTGAAAGGAGTTGGTGACGAGGAGAAAGGGACCAAAGTGCAACGAATACAAAAGTTATTGGAAGTTTATTTGAAGCTCTTTCGTGTTTGAAATCCGGTGGTAAGATCCTAAGTGGAGACCTAACGCCGCCGTTTTTTTCAGAAGAATCTGATGAGCGAGGCCTGACGCACCAGCCGCGCTTCGACAATGTGATAGAGCAGGGGGCGACGGGAAACGGCGACACAGTTTGGCACGGCCGATAACTGGCTGAGGACCCGGCCGAGGGTCCGGCCGAGAGTCTGGCCGCTGTTCCGGCCGAGAACGCAGCCGAGAGTCTGAGCGCCAGTCCGGCCGAGAACCCAGCCGAGGGCCCGGCCGAGAGTCTGGCCGCTGTTCCGGCCGAGAACCCAGCCGAGAGCCCAGCCGAGAGTCTGACCGCTGTTCCGGCGGAGAACCCAGCCGAGAGTGTGAGCGCTTGTTCGGCCGAGAACCCAGCCGAGAGCCCGGCCGAGAGTCTGAGCGCTGGTCCGGCCGAGAACCCAGTCGCGGATGCGTCCGAGAGTATTGCCGAGGACCCAGCTGGTGGTTATGCCGAGGTCCGGTTCAGGATACAACCAGAGGTCTGGACGAGAGAACGGCCGAGGGTCTAGCCGCGGATCCGGCCGAGGATCCAGTCAGAGGTCTGTCCGAGAGAACGACCGAGGGTCTGACCCAGAGCCCGATCAGGATTCTTACTGGGAGTCTGACGGCATGTTCAGCTGGTGGTCCCGACGTGCGCCACTTCGACCCGGTTTGGTCTGAGAGACTGCTCAAAGGACGTCGAGGACGTCAGAGGCGTCGCCAGACCGGCGGGAGAGGAGATAATCTGGCGCCGTCAGAAGCGCTGCCAGACCGACATGAGAGGGAGATCTGGCCCCAACAGAGGCGCTCCCAGACCGATGGGAGAGAAGACGATCTGGCGCCGATAGAGGCGTTGTCAGGCTGACGGGAGAGGAGATGATCTGGCACCGACAGAGGCACTGAAAGACCGACGGGAGAGGAGGACCTGGCGCCGACAGAGGCGCTGCCTGGCCGGTGGGACAGAAAATGATCTGACGCCGACAGAGACGCTGCCAGGCCGACGGGAGAGGAGATGATCTGGCGCCGGCAGAGGCGCTGCCAGGCTGACGGAAGAGGAGGCGATCTGTCGCGGACAAGCCGTCCTCAGGCACGCTAAGGACCAACCGCTGAGCTGTCTGCCAACGTGGAATTCTATTGTTTTGGCGGTTCTTCTGGGAAGGAAGTGCATTACGAAAGTGGCAGAAAGTCGGCTGAGTGGATCGAGACAAAGAACAGGCGTGCAACGAATTCAGCTTGATCCCTTTATGTGCTGTAAGATCTGAAGTGGAAGTATCTGTTACTGGATGTTTCAACTGAATGTATTATTTTACCCGCATTGTGGGGCTTATATGCAATTAAATTAAATGTTATTACGGCGCATTTGATGGATGTCGGGTTAAACACATAGAGCGTTGTTGAACATCAGCAAATGAAGCCTATCGTGCTCGTGTTACATATGTGAATTAGTTCACGTGAAGGGATTGGCTTCGTAGCATATCATATTGAAGTATGCACGCAAAACGCTGAGAATGGGTCAAGTATTCTTTTTTCATTTCGCTCTCTGACAGCCGTTTCATTTTTATGCTGTACCGTGTCTGCATAATACTTGTTTCAGACCGTTCAAAGGCCGCTGCTCAGAGGCGCGACTACGTTAAAGTACAGTATTCATGTCAGGGCATTACGGCACATAAAGCTCACACTTGTCTTGCGAAAATGATGATGTTGTTGCTGCTTTTCATTACACGAGTGTTGCCCAGGGTGGTCAGGCTAGTTAATTTGTTTGAGGGTTGCCACCCCCCCCCCCCCTTGCGTAGAGCCGCTCAGAAATCATTATGATAGCTTCTCCGCGTTGCAGTGCAGTGGCCTTAAAAATTAAATGTGTTTTTTAGGCAAGTTCCACCACTGCCACAGTATAGCTAAATTGAAACATACTAATGCACTGGCATGTTCACTATGGTATGGCGATGCAGTGTCCGATCTAAGCTGTGCATCACTCTGGTTATGACAGCGCAGTGTCCCGATCTCAGTTGTGTATCCCAATCCCAGCTGTGTATCACTGCGGTATGCCAGTGCAGTGTCACGATCTCAGCTGTGTATCACTAAGGTATAACAGCGCAGTGTCCCGACCTCAGCTGTGTATCACTATGTATGACAGCGCAGTGTCCCGATCTCAGTTGTATATCACTATGGTATGGCAGCGCAGTGTCCCTTTCAGCTGTACATCACTATGTACGACAGCGCAGTGTCCCGATCTCAGCTGTGTATCACTAACGTAAAACAGCGCAGTGTCCCGATCTCAGCTGTGCATCACTATGGTATGACAGTGCAGTGTCCCGATCTCAGCTGTACATCACTATGTATGACAGCGCAGTGTCCCGATCTAGCTGTGTATCACTAAGGTATAACAGCGCAGTGTCCCGATCTCAGCTGTATCACTATGGTATAACAGTGTAGTGTTTCGATATCAGACGTATATCACTATGGTATGACAGTGCAGTGTCCCGGTCTAAGCTGTATATTATTATGGTATGACAGCGCAGTGTCCCGGTCTAAAGTGTATATCATTATGGTATGACAGTGTAGTGTCCCGATCTCAGCTGTGTATAGGCTCGGGAGGCCGGTCTGGACTTTTGGGACAGCTCTCAGCCGGGACGAGCCAACCGGGACGAGCCGGGACGAGCCGGCCAGGACGAGCCGGGACGAGCCGACCGGGACGAGCCGGGATGAGCCAGCCGGGACTGAGCCGGCACAGGTCGGCCGGAGTCCACCCAGCGAGGGTGGCTCCAGGCGTGGCATTATTGCATCCATTCACTGTTATTTCCTATAGCAAACTGATGGCGTGACCTCGAGAAAACGCGGGCCATAGACGTCGTATTATTGCATCCGTTCAGCGTAAATTCCTACAGCAAAGTGGTGACGCGCCCACGAGAAAACGCAGGTAATAGACGTCGCATTATTACATCCGTTCACCGTAAATTCCTGCAGCAACCTGATGACGCGCCTATGAGAAAACGCAGGCAATAAACGTCGCATTATTGCATCCGACCGCCGTAAATTGCTATAGCAAACTCATAACGCGCCAACGAGAAAACGCAGGTAATGCGAGTCGCTAATGGACGCGGGTTCCGCAAACCTGAATGAGAAGTTTGCGGAATGCTTCTCATTCCGCAAATGCGGAATGAGTAAGGGTACAAGGTGTGGTTCAAATGCGGAACATTCACTTAAACGCACAGGCACAGGTATTTCAAAATGGACGTCGCGTCTATTTGAATCATCGGTCCAGTCGGTTTGCCAGCAATCATTAATAAGCTGACCTAGGATCAACCGCAAAAAATCGAGCAGAAATAGTCGAGCGTGTTGTACTTACAGCTGATAGTCGAGTGTCATTCTTATGTAGGGCACTAAGCCTCAATCTTCTGGTCTGATTTATAAGAGTTTCACCCCTGGCCGCCGTATTAAAGTCATCACTCTTTGTGCAGCCCAACTGTCGTTAGCTTTGCGCTGTCAAGTGAAAACTTGAACGGAAAAGGTCAAGTCTGTCGATGCAAGATATAAGTTGTCAGCCAACAGCGCTCGCACCAAAAACGTTGCTACGAAAATGTCGCAGTTGCCGCACATAATTGAAATATGTCAACCGGACGCTGCATCTTTGCAAAAGCCTTCCTACACCCACCCACCAGCATAGAATAAGACGCAGTCGGGGACCAATGGACAAAAAAAAGCCGAAGCAAAAATTGGAGGAGTATTTTGTGCTGGCAGATAGTTCGCTGGCCGCTGGGTTATAATCAGATATCATTCCTACGCAATGCACCAAGTCGCAATCTTTCAGTGTGACGAATTGTTGATTTTTACTTGTCCGCGGTATCATGACAAGCAATCCATCCGTCGCCGGTATCTCCACGCTGTCAGGGGGGATTTCAAAAAGGTCATGCCTCTCTATGGGAGATTTACATCGCCGGCTGATACTGCTTTGCCATAAAATTGTCGCAAAACTGCATATTCCGCTTACAAGTGAAACTATCTCAATTTGGACGCCGATTTTTGTAAATCACCAGCATGAACGCCATCCTGTCCTACAGGAACACCATCATTGTGTGGTACGCTCCGGTGGGATTTGCTGAAAAAACTGAAGACCAAAATCCGATGGGTGGGAGATTTGCATTGCCGTGCGATCGTGACGAGACAATAACATCGTTATGAATAATTTGCACTTTAAACACGACCTAAATTATGTAAAGCTGGACGACGTATCTCTTCACACCATCGCTCCAGCCGGCCCACCAGGAATGGGTGATATCCTGACGTGAAATGTACCGAGAAAAAAATCGATTAAAAAATCGGACGGGTGTGTTGCACCAGCAGCTGATAGTTTGATACAAGACCTATCGAAAGCACCGAGTCACAATCTTCCAGTTGGATTTCATAAGTGGTCTTCCAGTGCCGTCGTATTATTGCCTTGACACAGTGTGCATGCAGGCTGTCGTTAGCTCCACGCTGTTAAGGGGTTATTTGAAGAAAAAAGCAGGTCGTGTTTGCCGATGAATCAGATTTATATTGCTGGCCGATGGCATTTCCACAGTAACGTCGCTTGGCAAGGTTGTACCTTCGAGAAGAAAAGGCATGCCAAATTGCACGCCGTGCTTTTGCAACGCCTCCCTCCAGCCGGCATGTCAGCATTAAATGGCATGCGGCCGGGGATCGACCGCAAGAACATCGTGACGAAAATCACACGAGTACGTTTTTTGGTATATTGTCGATAGATATTAATCATACCGCATGCATCAAGCCGCAATCTTTCAGTTTTTTTTTAAAATTCCCCCAGCCGCCGTATTGCGGCCATCATCCGATGGCCTGCCAATGGAAGCTACCTCTGCACCTGCATGACGTGATTTGAACAGGAAAGGTTCTGTCGGCCGCTGCATGAGTCACATCACTGGCCGGTAGAGCTTCCACAATAACGTCGGCATGGTAAAGCTGCACATCCTGCATACAAGTAAAAGCATGTGAAATTGGACGCCGTATCTCTGCAGACCACCTTCCTAGATCACTCGCCAGTTCTGACTGAGGCGCTGTTGGTGGATCAAATGAAAACTGATGCGCTGTCGGCGGATCAAACGAAAAAATAGGAACAAAAATCGGACGAGTATGTTGTGCTGAGAAGTGGTAGTACGAACACTATCAGTAAAGCAGACAGAGAGGAGGGGCAAAGGGAGCACGTGCCCCCCCCCCCCTGGTTTCGAGCGGCATTTCGGGTCCTTCGGTACCTATGATGAAGTGTCCGATTCGAGGGCCCGAAGGGGCTGGAAGCCCGGCCGGAGGCCAACCTCCAAATTCGCAGGTTGTTTCCAGTTTGACCAACCCAATCCAGGTTCGCCCCATCCCATTTCTGAAGCGCGGTTACACCCAATAGCGCAGACAGAGGGGAGGGTGGAGTGGGGGTGAGGCACAAAGGCACGTACCGTCCCCCCCCCGCCCCTCGCCATCAGGTCTCGAGTGGTCCGAACGGTCACTCCGATATCTACGATTAAAGGTTCGATTTGAGGGTCAAAGGGACCGAAAGAGCGGCCGGAGGTCATATTCAGTGGCCCCGGCTCGTAGGGCCGGCACTCTGATGCTAGCCAGAGGGTCCGCACGCTGATTAGGGACCCCTGAGTCGACAGGTGGCTGTATGTCGGTCTGTAGCCGGTCTGTAGCCGGGTCCAGCAACTTACATTGGCCGGAGACCGCGTATCTGTCAGGGGCCAACAGCGCCTAGCGGAGTATCCTGTATTCACAAGGGCCCCGAGCCGACCAAGGGCACTGTTCGATGAGGCCCAAAGAGGGGCCCAGGCAGCCCACGGAGCCGACGACGAAGGATCGGTTGGAGGGCATAGGGGCTTGAAGGACTGGTTGTAGGTGGCTGTACGCAGCTGTAGCATCGCGGCCCGTAGTGCCGTGACCTGAAATGTCCATTGTAAGGACTCTGTTGGGCCCTCTTATTAGGGTTCTCCATCTCTATGATATAGGGCCTTGGCATTGAGCCAGACAGTCGACCCCATGTCCGTCTTACGTTTGGGATCCAATTCTCTAGCAGGAACGAGGCCGGGGTGCACGATTTGCAGTGTTCGGCGTCGCTAACACAATGAGCGGCTCCCGTGTTGGTCATGAGCCACATTGCCTAACAGGGATCCTATCGCGGCAGGTGGCTCCGAGTCGGCCAGGGGCGGTGCTGAGGGGGCCAGAAGAGGGGCCGAAGGGACTCTCGAGACCAAAGATTGACTCCCACCCGTCAGGACGTGGCATGAAATGTCAGTTGGAGGGCGTCTTGCACCGATTGGGGACCCCTGAGAGAGCACGTTCCTCTGTTTCGGCCAGGAATCACCGAACAGCCGGCGCCTTGTCGGTCTGAGCTCTGGGAGCCCATCCCCAAGCAGGGACAAGGCCGGGCCGTGATTTGCATTGGTTGGGGCACCTGCGGGCCTCCTGTATGTATCAGGGGCCCAAAGTGATTAACGAAGTGTTATGTGTCAATAAGGGGCCGCGAGTCGGATGGGGAAACGTTTGCTCAGTAGGAACGGGGACGGGACCCCGATTGACAGAGGGCTTCTTGCGTAGGCCGGGCCCTCTGACAGGGAAAGAAAACTTGAGAACTTATAAGTGCTCACACTGAGAACGTGGAATGGTACTGTGTCAGCCAGGGCTCCCAGCACCCAACGGTGGGCCCTTCAACCCAATTCCAGCACTGGAGACTAAGTACCACTTATTGGACAACCTCCGGCGATCAAGGACGTTGTTGCGTCAGTGAGGGCTCCTGCATTGATCCTGGGCCAGCTGCGCTGGTCAGCAGGTCTCCGGCGTCAGGGGGAGGAACAAAGCGATATAATGTAGCTTTGAAAGGGCCTCCGGATCGACCAGGGAATCTCTCCGCGTGTTGCCAGAATGCCAGCCGGAAGACGCCCCATGCTGGGACGAAGTGACCTTCAGCCGTTTACCGCTAACAAAAATGTGATCTTAGTCTTCTGCTCAAATGTGACCTCGCCCAGAAAAGAATAATGGTCTCAGTAGTGCTGAAAAGAGAAGGTCGAATGCGTTAAAAACGAATAAGGTCATCTTATGTCAGCAGTCTAGTCAGTCAGTCTAGTCTAGTCTAGTCAGTCTAGTCTCAGAACGTTCATTCTTTTGCAGAATCGCCTAGAGAAACAAACTACATCAAATGGCTTGAGCTTGTGTGCCTGTAATCTCGAGAGCAGGGACAGCGGTGGAACGGGCTGCAGCTTCCGCAGTCGAATGGAGATGACTTATGCAAGTGACACCAGGTGGCGGGCGCCGTGCGCGCGAAAACGACCGTCATGAAATGATGGTTACGAATGTCTTTCTAAATTAGCATTAGGCTGGGTGATCTATTCCGCAACTTTGAAGTCTGCAGCTCTGGACAGATTGACAGATTTGACAGATACAGCAACACGGAAGAAAGGGGTTCTTCCTTTGCTTTTTCAGTCCCACCACCAGATGTCAGCACCAAGCGGTTCCGCTAAGGCCAATCCGTTCCTGTCATCGATCTGAAAGTCATACATGTGAGATATACCCCCGGACTACCTTCTAAATGTGAGATTTGATGTTCTAAAGCGTTCAAAGATGCTGCTTCCAGAAGCGTCGTAATTTGTACTTGCTCGTCGACCGCGGCTCAGTGTTAGCTACCAGACCGATGCCGCGCGAGCTAAGGAGACTGCAGCGCATGGCGTCGAGGCTTTGTTGCCAAGCCTTGCGAGCGCGCATGTTTAAATTGAAACTACGTTACATAATTTGTATCACTAATCGATGCTGACTGAATGTGCAGGCTTTTCAGACAACTTTGGCTTCGCCATTTTTGTATAAGTTGTTAGCCCATCTGATCTACAATCTACATTCGCGCGGTCCTTATTGTGCGCAGAACCTAGATACAAATTCCGGCAAAGCTCTGAGTTCTATGAGATTTGAAAGAGTCCACTGGACCATTACATGATGAAGAGCGCTAGGGGGTCATTTCATGCAATTTTTTAAAGCACGTAATTATTTTTAAAGCAGCTTTTAAGCTTTTTGACCATCAAATTCAGACAGATCTGGTCTCGCGGTAGCATCTGGCCCCTCACATATTACTTTTTAGTACACAGGGGAGAAGTATGAATGCAACCGTTTAGCTTCACAGAACAAATGCGCTTACAAGACTAAAATTCAAACTGCCAGGCTTCCATATGCGATTGCTGTTGCTACGCACGTGAGTTTACAAGATAGGTAGCAATTGTATTATATATACATACATATATATATATATATATATATATATATATATATATATATATATATATATATATATATATATGTGTGTGTGTGTGTGTGTGTGTGTGTGTGTGTGTGTGTGTGTGTGTGTGTGTGTGTGCGCGTGTGCGTGTGCATGTGCGTGTGCGTGTGCGTGTGCGTGTGCGTGTGTGTGTGTGTGTGTGTGTGTGTGTGTGTGTGTGTGTGTGTGTGTGTGTGTGTGTGTGTGTGTGTGTGTGTGTGTGTGTGTGTGTGTGTGTGTGTGTGTGTGTGTGTGTGTGTGTGTGTGTGTGTGTGTGTGTGTGTGTGTGTACAGAGTGGATAGCCAGAAATTTAGAGTGTAAGTGAACTGTGCCAGATAAGCTCTGCCTTCCAAAGGTAAAACTCCATATGTTAATTTTTGGCCATTTTCGCTTTTTATGTCATCTGATTCACCTATTCATGCTGATTTCGATTATTCAAACAATCAGGGCAAATTTTCACAAACTATGAGTCATTTCTTTTAGCTAAAAGTGTGTAAAATTCCAACTATCGGTTTGAATATCCGGATGCAGCATGAGAAGACGAATCAAATGACATAACAACCGCACAATGGTTAGAAATGAACATATGGGGTTTTACCTATGGACAGCAGAGCTTTTCGCACCTGCCCCTTTATGGCGACTTACAAAGACTCTATCCCCCAATTATGTTGAGAAATCGACACTTATGAGTTCGAGCAGTATCCATAACTCCCATTTCGTCCAATGTTATCCTTACATCTCCGATAGCTTCAAGTACCACTGAACGAATAAACCACACGTGCGATCCTCACGACCGTCGTCAATCTGCGATTCTTCATTTGTTGCCCTTTCGCTTTTCACATAAATCAACGTCTTTCTACGCGTGGAGATACTAAGAGTCTTGTTGCTCGCGCAAAAACATAAACATATCTTCGGCGGGCTGACTGCCGCTTAACTTGTTAAATCCACGTATGCGAATAGGGGCAACTTAACCGCAACGTCATGGGATTACAAGCCAGCCGGTTCTTTCTGAAATAAACTGAAAATGAAAAGTGTGTGGAACTGTCGATGTCACTGCAAGGGTGGCGAAATACGCGGCATTGCTTTAATATAACTCAGAATCGAACTACCAGCCCACCCCTCCGCAATTCATCCGCTGGGACAGCGAGGTGAGGGTCCTACCCGTGTCTGCCTGACCGTTCCAAAGACCAGGCTGGGCGTAAGCTGCCACAATGAGTCAGGCATAACAAGGTTTACACTGAATAGATTTTGCAGTTTGTTGGGGAACTTGGCAGTTAATAGTGGAGATTTAACCTCCTCCCACCCCCCCCCCCCCCCTTCTGCACCCAAGTAACCATGCTAAAATAGGACTTGCCAAATGTCGTCGCCTGATAAAATGCTTCCCAGTGACGTCATAAGATGATCCGACGGAATGTTTACAAGACGCATATTATGCTTTCCATTGCACGACTCCTTGTCAGTGCAATATTTATTCGCCGCTTATTGTTGCTGTGCGAGAGTGCAGCACGAGAGGTGGTGTTGGTGTGTGGTTGATTAGGTCGAAGTGAGTGAGGACAGAACATGCTATTTATTTACAATATTTGGCACCAGCAGGTAAGAAGCATGGACGAGTCGCTCGTGGCTGTATGGTGTGTATATTGGTGCAAACGTTGTGTGGCTTGTGTTATATGAATGCACCACAGACCCTAAATGCGTGCCGAGGGGGCGTGATACGCAGTCTGATGCCAGCGTACACCATGCACATGACGTTTGCTGACCCCGATCCAGTCTTAAAGAACATGCAGGATGTAGATGGCGATACGAAAATGCCCTAGGTGTGATGAATGATCAGGCCGGGGCACCACCCCTTTCCAAGAAATTGTAAGTCAGGTATGCGGTGAAAGAGCACCTTATGTATACTTGCTGTATCTGAAGGCTGCAAACCATTGGGAGTTTGCATGCTTTTCTGAGCTTGATCAATTTTAAGCCTATCATGATCACCCACACCTATTTGGGATGCAGACATGTATTGGTGCCAGGGATGTTACTGTTTTCTGTTACTGTTTACTGTTTCTGTTTGTGTTACTGGCTATGAATGCTTTGCTAGTTTAGAAAAAGCAACTTCATTCCTGTTTTAGGCACTTATTTTACTTGATGTCTATCATATTGCTCTATAAGTGTAATGTTGCTCAATTTAAGCAAGCTTGAGGGTCTAAAATGGGTGGATGATATACAAATTTCGTAAGTGTTGCTCATCTTCGGCTGTGATTTTGCCAGCAATAGCTGTTAATCCTTTTGGCATGTAAGCATGGACTCACAAGCACTTCCACTAGATATGTCCATTCTCAGCCTTGGTGTATGATAACATGTTCTCACATGTGAACTTTTCCTGCCAGCACTATACCACACCATGAATATTATGAAAAAGTTCTGGGGGAGCAGTGGCTCCCACCCAGAAGATGCTGTTATGAGCCAGCAGATTGCACTGAGCCTTACACACCTGAAGAAACTGTATGGCGAATATGTGCGCCCACCCCAGCCACTAACTGAGGCTGAGCGGGAGCTCAAGCTGTACAGCATGCTGCCACTATTCTGCAAGGTGAGTGACTCTGGTGGGTGTCTGAGGTGTGTCCCCCTGCTTTTTGTATGTCCATTAGCAGGTATAAAGCACAAATTCATTTGGCACTCATAAATGAAGTGGGATCCCATGGGTCAGAATTTTTCAAATTGTGATTCAAGGAGGAGGAAGGGTTAAGATTGAGAGCATTTGTCTACCTAATCATCCACCCTAGAACCTGAAGTGACAAATGGAGAAATGTGTTTGCCATGTATGTGGTGGATGCTGAGTAAGTGCCCAGGACCAGACAATTACAAGAAGATTGAGCCTACATATGTCGCAGGGTTGGCTGCATTGGCCTTAGTGTGCATTGACTAAGCATGTATGAGATGTATGCATCAGAAAGCCAGAATTTTTGTGCCTATCTTAGGTGATGTGTGCATCTACATATAGGTGACTGACAGACCACAGAGGGCCCTGACCATGCAACTGAGTCTGTTTTTCTGTACACAAGCATTTAAAGAAGTCAGCCTATGGCACATCCGTGACAATGGTAATAAAATAGCAGCATAACCTGGACGGCCTACTGTGTTATGTGAATTTGATGCCCTGTACTGCATTGTATACCTCATTGCTTCCTGTTGCTGGTGCCAGGTGTTCGCGGGCGCCTCCGGGCAGGAGATCGCCGACCGCTTCCCGCAGTGTATCCAGCTGAGTGAGTTCACCACCAAGCTGATGGTGGCGGAGATCCGGCGGCGTGCCTTCAACGAGAACACAGCACTGGCCAGCTGCGAGATCATCAGGTGAGTCTGATTATCTTCATGTGGTCGTCAGGTGAGTCAGGAATCGTCAATGTCGGTGCTGGCCAGCTGCAAGATCATCAGGTGAGTGTCAGTCGGCCGGAGAACACAGCGCTGGCCAGGTGCGAGATCATTATGTGAGTGCCGGTTGACGGGAGAACATAGCGCTGGTCAGCTACGAGATCATCAGATGAGTCTCATCATCATCATGTGGTCATCAGGTGAGTCAGGAATCATCAGTGTCGGTGCTGGCCAGCTGCAAGATCATTATGTGAGTGTCAGTCGGCCGGAGAACACAGCGCTGGCCAGCTGCGAGAACATTATGTGAGTGTCAGCCGGCCGGAGAGTACAGCGCTGGCCAGCTGCGAGATCATTATGTGAGTGTCAGTCGGCCGGAGAACACAGCGCTGGCCAGCTACGAGGTCATCAGGTGAGTGTCAGCCGGCCGGAGGGATGCGGCGCTGGACGCGAGGCCGCCGCGGCGCTGGAGCGCGCTGCTCGGCTGGCCGGCGGGCTGTGCGGCGAGCCGTGCCGTGTGTGTAGTGGGGGTCGTGAGCGGTGAGTGGTCGATGTCGGCGTGCGGGTTACAGCTGTGGTCCATCGCACACGCGGCTCTGGCTTTCGGCGTGGCCGCCTGTCACGCTGGTTGGCGTGGTTGCGCCGGTGGCTGGCAGACGCTGTATGCAGGTACGCGGGCCTGAGCCCCCGTCCTTAAACCCCGCGATCAGCCGATGCCTCGGGGATGCGCCTCGCTCGGTTGTCTTGCCAGCTGACGGACACAGCCCCGTGGTCGCCGCAATGCGGCTGGCGCCGTCGCCATCAACGCATCGTCTCGCTTGAACTGGCCACCGGCGGCGGGTGGGGTGGGGCCCGTCGGTCGGCCTGGGACCGACGCATCACGCCGCCGTCAGCTACCTGGAGCTGGGCGGCGCCGAGGAGACTTCCAGTGGCTGGACGCTGCTCAACACGCTCACCCTGCTGAGCTCGGCCGGACCCTCCGTCGTTCAGGTCAGGCGCGTCCGCTGCTGCTGCGGCTGCGAGGGTTTGGAGGGTGAGGGGGGGGGGGGGGATACCACGGTGGAGTTTTTGGTCGATTATTTCCGCACTAAGTCACAAGCGCCATGTCAGTACGTAGGAGTGGCTGGAGGGGTGTGAGCCGCGTATTAAGTCGTCACCGTTTCACCCTCGCTGTTTGTGTGCGGCGTGCGGGTCGCGGTCGCGCCGCGTGGAGACCGTTGGACGTCGGACAGGGTTCGGTTGGCATTCGGGCGGCCGGCTGCCGTCGTGTTCGGGGTGTGCGGCTCGTTGCGTGAGATGATCAGATGCTGGGCATGATGCAGACGCGTGTAGGGCCAGCCATTGATCACCCAGTGGGCTGCCCACTGGTTTGATTCAGTACAGTCGCGGATCATGCGCCGTTGAAAAGGCGCCCCCGAAATGTCACGCCCCTCTTGGTTGCCTCTGAGCTTAGCCTTGATAAATGGTTTTTTAATCCACATTTCCACGCCGGCTGTGGCCCATGTCAAGCCATTGTAAGCTAGCGAAATGTGAATATCGTGCTGAGACTTGCGGATTCTGAGCGTATGCTCTGCTCGCAGACTTTGGTGCAGAGAGTTTTCCTTCGCTCTTTATTCACGTGTCGAAGAGGGCGTAATAACCAAGGGTTGAGAGCGTGGTTATCCCAATTGGGGGCCGGGTTCAGATCACGGTCTCACCATCGCCCTTGAGCATCAATGTGCAGTCGCTGGCGCTCCGTAAAAGGCCGTGACGACGTGTGGGCGTTGTTTCGGTTAAAAAGAGACATAATTCACGTATCGATTAGCCCGGCTTGATCTCAGCTGAGTGTCGCCGCACGGCCATGCCGTCGTGACGTCACGTTGGTTGAGCCGTGCGCCTGCGGCCGCGCCTCAAGGCGATGGTGGCCGCCGCCCTGCCGTCACGCTGGTCAAGTGTCTGTACCTGTTCTTCGACCTGCCCGAGCTGGGCACGGACGTGGCCGCCGGCACCGAGGTCACGCCCCACGAGAGTCGGCCCTCCTGCAGAAGGTGTTTTGTCCAGGTGATGAGGCCGACTCCTCCAGTGATTGGTCTTGCCTAGCCCCCCCCCCCCCCCCCCCCCCCCCCCACCTTCCTCCACACCCCCTCCGCGAGGAGGTGTAGCTTCAGATGAAGTGTCCGAACCTGTATATATTTTTTTTTGTAATTTATGGAGTGCACGTGTGCACAGCGTTTTCACAACGATGTCTGGGAACCTTTTCAGCCTATGCCCTGCCTTCGATGATTCAACTACGACCCTTCTAGTGAATTTTTACATCCGGAGCTCCAAGGTTTATTTGTGTTATGTCGTGGCTTGTCAAGCGATGAGGGTATCAAATGATTGTTGTAGTCATTGACGTTATGTATTTCAGTAGCTAGCTGAGAAAAATTTCATCAATGAACTGTTGTTGTATCTTGCTCGTTTTTAGACCATGATGGAATCAACTGATTTTTTGAATGCGTATTGTCCGGAATATTTTGATTGGGATGAATATTGGGATCGGGGCTCATGCCAAACAGTGTGTGCTGTATGGGCCCAGACCCCCCCCCCCCCCCCACACACACACCACCCCCGATCGATCAGATCAGATCCAAAATTCGAGGTCAGCTGTCATAACTTCGCGGCGAATGCTTAGCGTGTCGCGTCGCCCGACACGGTCCGTCCTGCCCTCTGACGTCACTTGACCTTTGGCGCGGCCGCTGCCACCGTATCTGACCTCGAGCGGACGTCACCGGCCGCGGACCACCCTAGCTTATGAAAAATAGCGATTGCTGAGTGACACGCGTCCACCCACCCCACCGGGAGTGGGGTGGGAGGCAAGCGTCGTAACCGACCGAACGACGGGGGTCGACAAACGGGGGCGATGTGTGCGTGGGAATCAGCACAGTATCCAAATGGCATGTGTTTGTAATGAAAGCCAGTACTAGGAAGCAGTGGACGTCCGCTTGCAAGCAAGCGTAAGTGCAAGCAGATTAAGGTCAAAGCGTTTGTGGGCGACATCAAAGGAACGTCACGTGTCCGATTGTTTTAGCGGACAGTCCGCCTACGCGAGCGGTCCCAGTGACGTCAGACTGACGTCACGCGTCGGCCCTGTTTCAGCTGATGAGCCGGCTGTGCAGCAGCGCTTGTGCGGCGGACGAGCTGGCGCGCCGCGACGATCTGAGCCTGCTCTTCTCGGCCATGACGTCGCCGTGTCCGCCGCACAACGTCAGCTGGCGCAAGTCGGCCAGCGAGGTGCTGATGGCGCTCAGCAGGAGCGGGCTCAGCGTCAACACCGTCACCTACATACACAGTACGGGCCTGGCCTGGGCTGGGCTGGCTGGGCTGGGCTGGGCTGGGCTGGGCTGGCTGGGCTGGGCTGGGCTGCTGGGCTGGGCTGGGCTGGGCTGGGCTGGGCTGGGCTGGGCTGGTGGGCTGGGCTGGCTGCTGCTGGGCTGGGCTGGGCTGGGCTGGGCTGGGCTGGGGGCTGGGCTGGGCTGGCTGGGCTGGGCTGGGCTGGGCTGGGCTGGGCTTGGGCTGGGCTGGGCTGGGCTGGCTGGGCTGGGCTGGGCTGGGCTGGGCTGGGCTGGGCTGGCTGGGCTGGGCGGGCTGGCTGGGCTGGGCTGGGCTGGGCTGGGCTGGGCTGGGCTGGGCTGGGCTGGCTGGGCTGGGCTGGGCTGGGCTGGGCTGGGGCTGGGCTGGGCTGGGCTGGGCTGGGCTGGCTGGGCTGGGCTGGGCTGGGGTGCCGGGCCGGGGCTGAGCTGAGCTGAGCTGCCAACTCAGCGCCGTGCCGTCGGCGGCCGAGGACGTCTGCCGGGGCTGCTAGCTTCAGCAAAGGCTTTCCATTGTTGCTTCGAAGGAAATTTTGAAGGTGGCGTGTTCAATTGCGTTTCCCTGTCGTGACGACAGCAACAAATGTGCGGTAACGGTATGCTGTACCAGCCCAGGCCTGGTTTTGTCGTAAAATGCTGGCGGCACAATCTGGCAGCGTTCATGAAGACGGCGCCTTGAAACCAGGCTCCGTGTGTGACACCAGGCTGAGATGCATGACCAAGGACAGTGAGGCGGAAACTTGGAGCGTTTTAGAACTTCGGAGGGTCGGACGTGCCCGGCAGGTGTTTGTTATCGCTTGATCGCCACTGACCTGAAACCTGAATGGTGCCTGCTTGTGTGTCGAATAAATCCACCCACAGCGTAGCCTGCGTGGGGGATGCGAGCGTTGTTGCCGCGGCTGATCGCGCGCCCTTCGTTCGCCAGACAACGGCTGCGTGAGCCTGTGCTGGAGAACATGCGCTCGGCAGAGGACATGCCGCCGCTGGAGATGGTCGAGATGTTCGTCAGCCTCTTCTGCTTCC
>NW_023595962.1:10388992-10399144 GCF_011947565.3 Pollicipes pollicipes | reverse complement strand
CACGAAACAGGTATTAGGTTTACACGCCTCGTGACTAGCTCCCGCACACCAGATACCGTCCTTACATGCGCAACACCTGGGCGCTGGGAGGCGAGGCGGGGGGTGCGGGTGGGGTCGATGCGGCTGAGCCCCAGGTGCGGCGGCGGCGAGGAGGCCGCCGTTGGCAGCCGGGTCGGTGTAGCGTGTAGTCACCTGTTCGTCGCCGCCGCCCGCCGCCGTCCCGCCGCCGTCGTCGGTATCGACTCACGAGCGCCGCCGTCCGTCGCCGAGCCTGGTTCGAACCGACGCGGCAGGGGCGGAGCCAGGCACCGCGCAGGGGGGGGGGGTGAGGGGGAAGTTCAGGAGAGGAAGTGAGAAAGGAACGTGCGAGGTGCGACGTAGAGTAGGGATGTGGTAGGGGCAGAACCAGGCACCGCGCAGGGGGCGGACAAGGGCGGCAGGTTCAGGAAAGGGGGTGATAAAGGAACGCACAGGGTGCAACGAGGCTGAGGGATGGGCGGGCCTGGTAGGTAGGGGCGGAGCCAGGCACCGCGCAGGGGGCGGACAAGGGCGGCAGGTTCAGGAAAGGGGGTGATAAAGGAACGCACGGGGTGGAACAAGGCTGAGGGATGCGGCAGAGGCGAAGCCAGACACGCGCAGAGGGAGGGTGGGGAAGATCTCGGGAGAAAAAGATGATATACAGCCAGGTGGGCCAATGTGGAACGGAGAGGCTGGCAGGGGTGAAGACTGGTCAGACGAGAAAGGAAGGAGGCTTGAGTGGTGTCAGTAACAGCGGACTCAGTGAACTTACTGGGGGGGGGGGGGGGGCAACGTGCTTTATTACCTCCCCTTCGTCACATGTAACGCCATATGGCCAAATGTTAATCCGCACCAGAGACGGGGTTAGGGTACCGTTGCTCCATTGTTCCCCCTCACTTAGATCGCCCCTGGTGGCAGGATCCCGTGGCGAGGCAATTAGGTCGAATTTTGAGCGGTGGCTGACAAATAAATAATGCATGCAAGAGGTTATTTAATTCTTAAGGTTGACGGGCGACGTCAACTACATTGGTCATTGGCATCCTGCCAAGAAGAGGATCAATGCTTTGGTGAGTCCAGTATGGCATAGCAAACGAGTCACGACTACTGCGTATGCTGTGACTGGGGCGACAGGGGCGCAACAGGGGCCTGCAAAGAGGGAGGATAGGAGAAAGTTAACGCGGTGTAAAGAGGTGCGCGGCTCTTGCAGAGAGAGGGCCTGCACCCCGAAGCAGGACGGATCGAGGACGGGGGGGGGGGTGGCATGCATGTATCAGCCAGAGACGGCGAAGCACGGCGAGACAGCTGGCGCGCCTAATGGGACAGAGGACGGCCAGGCGCGCCCGTTGGGAAGAGAAAGGGAGGATGCCGGGGCACACGTGGAACCAACGGCAAATATATTGGATGTTGACGTCATCGCTGGGCAGGGTGCGGCAGAGCGCTGGGAACAACAGGGCCCCGCGGCAGGGAGCGTGGGGTGGCGCTTTTGCGTCTCTTTAGGATGGTTTGCTTCCTATGTTCCTGCCAGTCCCCATTCGAAGCCTGCGTTGCAAGCAAACTTCCAAAAGCAATGAAGGATTTATGTGAGAAGTTAAAAGCTCATTATTGTTATGATCTCCGCAATTAAGACAAATTTGGCCTTTGTAATCACCAATAAAATCCTGAAGCTCCTGTGCTGGCTGTGAGTGACGTAGAACTGGTATCAAATAGTATTGAGGAGAGTGAGAATGCTAGGTAAAGTTGCCAGCGGTGGTCATTCCTAACACAATTTGCGTTCATGGATCGTGCGATACATGACGTCACGTAGAATCTTTGTCGGACGCGTATAATCTTTTTCCAAGACTCACTGAAAAGAGGCAATGATCACACGACAGATTTCATTATGCAGAAGTCAACCTGCGTGCCCAGGACCGACCGCGGCTGGTAAAAAGGTGTATTATCGGTCACAAACAGCATAATTTACTGCTTTCATCGCCAGCAGCACGCGCAGTATCTGCAAACGAAAATCGTGGAGTCTGCATGCGCAGTTATTGTCATGACAGTTGCGAAGATGCAAGCAGAAAATGCGTCTCACTGCGAACGCATCCGTCAGATTCTACGTAACGTCAGGCAGAACAGAACATGCTTGAGGCGCTGTGAATAAACTCATGTCGCTGTGCGTGTGCCGGATTGCGCTCTATTCTGCGACCGATGGAAGGGCTCACGTGGGTTGTATAACCGGTGGATGTCTTGCTTTGCTGGCGGGCCCCGGTTCTGGATCGTTGGTGGCCGTGCTGTTCGTGGCATGAGACGCCGCCACAGCTCGACAGTGGGCTGGGTCTGAACGGACGCTCAGCACGCCAAACGCCCGTGAGACGCCCGCTAACACTAGGCTTAGTTTAGTTTATTGCGGTTTCGTCCCCGAAGTTCCAGGGCTTTTACATAAACCAAACCTGGCGTGCATCGCCAAAACTGCGGTTAGAGAAGACCAGACGCCAACGCAACACTCTCAGAATCACTTGGCACGTAGCCAGATGTTACTTCTGAACTGCAGATTTATGGGCCACGTTAACGCGTCACATTCCTGGTGTTTTGCGCGGGCAAAAGCAGGTGGTTATATAAATTCACGACCTCGGAACTAAACATTCGTCTGTCACGCTGGTTCTCGTCCGTGTTGGGGCCGGAGTCAAGTCTGACGCACCGTGTAATCTGAAGCTGAAACTGATGGTGCAAATTTGAGGCTCGCTAGTGGGTAGTATGGCCCTGGCTTGGACAGGATCAGTTTGATAATATCTTACGACGATCACGTCTGACAAAATGTCTGAACGCGGAAATGCCTGGACGTAAATGCATTTTCCACAAAATCTGACCTCAGTTTTGTCGTCAACGATGACGCAATTGCACGTGATAGCTCGATGAATCCGCGTCGTACCATGCCTTTCGTAGATCAATACACGGCAGCGAAACGGGTTCTTACATCACCAGCCCGTCCACGACTTGCCCCAGCGCGTTGCGAAGAGGTGCCACCTGTGACACTTACACGCGTACGCGTTTACCAGTAGCCCTGGTCGATTCGCATTTGCTGTTACGTACGAACTACCCCAGAAGACAAGTTCAGCGACGCGCAAGCTTCGCTTTGAAATTCCGGGATCTGCGCATGACAGATCAGGAAAGAAGCCAGCCGCCGGGATTTTGCGAGAGGTTAGAGTTCTAAGGAAATGAACTGCTGACCTGGATGGACCGTTGGAGAGCCCACGGTGGGGTGCATTCCGTGCCGTCTTTTTGACAGTGTGGTGTTATGCATTTTTTCCACGTTCTCGTGGCGAGCGTGCGTTTTGTTCAAGTCACCAAGCTGCTACACAAAGCATGCTTCCGTGCAATTCCTGAAAGGAGTTGGTGACGAGGAGAAAGGGACCAAAGTGCAACGAATACAAAAGTTATTGGAAGTTTATTTGAAGCTCTTTCGTGTTTGAAATCCGGTGGTAAGATCCTAAGTGGAGACCTAACGCCGCCGTTTTTTTCAGAAGAATCTGATGAGCGAGGCCTGACGCACCAGCCGCGCTTCGACAATGTGATAGAGCAGGGGGCGACGGGAAACGGCGACACAGTTTGGCACGGCCGATAACTGGCTGAGGACCCGGCCGAGGGTCCGGCCGAGAGTCTGGCCGCTGTTCCGGCCGAGAACGCAGCCGAGAGTCTGAGCGCCAGTCCGGCCGAGAACCCAGCCGAGGGCCCGGCCGAGAGTCTGGCCGCTGTTCCGGCCGAGAACCCAGCCGAGAGCCCAGCCGAGAGTCTGACCGCTGTTCCGGCGGAGAACCCAGCCGAGAGTGTGAGCGCTTGTTCGGCCGAGAACCCAGCCGAGAGCCCGGCCGAGAGTCTGAGCGCTGGTCCGGCCGAGAACCCAGTCGCGGATGCGTCCGAGAGTATTGCCGAGGACCCAGCTGGTGGTTATGCCGAGGTCCGGTTCAGGATACAACCAGAGGTCTGGACGAGAGAACGGCCGAGGGTCTAGCCGCGGATCCGGCCGAGGATCCAGTCAGAGGTCTGTCCGAGAGAACGACCGAGGGTCTGACCCAGAGCCCGATCAGGATTCTTACTGGGAGTCTGACGGCATGTTCAGCTGGTGGTCCCGACGTGCGCCACTTCGACCCGGTTTGGTCTGAGAGACTGCTCAAAGGACGTCGAGGACGTCAGAGGCGTCGCCAGACCGGCGGGAGAGGAGATAATCTGGCGCCGTCAGAAGCGCTGCCAGACCGACATGAGAGGGAGATCTGGCCCCAACAGAGGCGCTCCCAGACCGATGGGAGAGAAGACGATCTGGCGCCGATAGAGGCGTTGTCAGGCTGACGGGAGAGGAGATGATCTGGCACCGACAGAGGCACTGAAAGACCGACGGGAGAGGAGGACCTGGCGCCGACAGAGGCGCTGCCTGGCCGGTGGGACAGAAAATGATCTGACGCCGACAGAGACGCTGCCAGGCCGACGGGAGAGGAGATGATCTGGCGCCGGCAGAGGCGCTGCCAGGCTGACGGAAGAGGAGGCGATCTGTCGCGGACAAGCCGTCCTCAGGCACGCTAAGGACCAACCGCTGAGCTGTCTGCCAACGTGGAATTCTATTGTTTTGGCGGTTCTTCTGGGAAGGAAGTGCATTACGAAAGTGGCAGAAAGTCGGCTGAGTGGATCGAGACAAAGAACAGGCGTGCAACGAATTCAGCTTGATCCCTTTATGTGCTGTAAGATCTGAAGTGGAAGTATCTGTTACTGGATGTTTCAACTGAATGTATTATTTTACCCGCATTGTGGGGCTTATATGCAATTAAATTAAATGTTATTACGGCGCATTTGATGGATGTCGGGTTAAACACATAGAGCGTTGTTGAACATCAGCAAATGAAGCCTATCGTGCTCGTGTTACATATGTGAATTAGTTCACGTGAAGGGATTGGCTTCGTAGCATATCATATTGAAGTATGCACGCAAAACGCTGAGAATGGGTCTAGTATTCTTTTTTCATTTCGCTCTCTGACAGCCGTTTCATTTTTATGCTGTACCGTGTCTGCATAATACTTGTTTCAGACCGTTCAAAGGCCGCTGCTCAGAGGCGCGACTACGTTAAAGTACAGTATTCATGTCAGGGCATTACGGCACATAAAGCTCACCACTTGTCTTGCGAAAATGATGATGTTGTTGCTGCTTTTCATTACACGAGTGTTGCCAGGGTGGTCAGGCTAGTTAATTTGTTTGAGGGTTGCCCCCCCCCCCCCCTTGCGTAGAGCCGCTCAGAAATCATATGATAGCTTCTCCGCGTTGCAGTGCAGTGGCCTTAAAAATTAAATGTGTTTTTAGGCAAGTTCCACCACTGCCACAGTATAGCTAAATTGAACATACTAATGCACTGGCATGTTCACTATGGTATGGCGATGCAGTGTCCCGATCTCAGCTGTGCATCACTATGGTATGACAGCGCAGTGTCCCGATCTCAGTTGTGTATCACTAACGTAAAACAGCGCAGTTTCCCGATCTCAGCTGTGCATCACTATGGTATGACAGCGCAGTGTCCCGATCTCAGCTGTACATCACTATGTATGACAGCGCAGTGTCCCGATCTAGCTGTGTATCACTAAGGTATAACAGCGCAGTGTCCCGATCTCAGCTGTATCACTATGGTATAACAGTGTAGTGTTTCGATATCAGACGTATATCACTATGGTATGACAGTGCAGTGTCCCGGTCTAAGCTGTATATTATTGTGGTATGACAGCGCAGTGTCCCGGTCTAAAGTGTATATCATTATGGTATGACAGTGTAGTGTCCCGATCTCAGCTGTGTATAGGCTCGGGAGGCCGGTCTGGACTTTTGGGACAGCTCTCAGCCGGGACGAGCCAACCGGGACGAGCCGGGACGAGCCGGCCAGGACGAGCCGGGACGAGCCGACCGGGACGAGCCGGGATGAGCCAGCCGGGACTGA
Organism: Pollicipes pollicipes; assembly: GCF_011947565.3. NCBI lineage: Eukaryota > Metazoa > Arthropoda > Thecostraca > Pollicipedomorpha > Pollicipedidae > Pollicipes > Pollicipes pollicipes. The sequence continues at coordinate 10,393,182 of NW_023595962.1, read as the reverse complement.
GCCGGCACAGGTCGGCCGGAGTCCACCCAGCGAGGGTGGCTCCAGGCGTGGCATTATTGCATCCATTCACTGTTATTTCCTATAGCAAACTGATGGCGTGACCTCGAGAAAACGCGGGCCATAGACGTCGTATTATTGCATCCGTTCAGCGTAAATTCCTACAGCAAAGTGGTGACGCGCCCACGAGAAAACGCAGGTAATAGACGTCGCATTATTACATCCGTTCACCGTAAATTCCTGCAGCAACCTGATGACGCGCCTATGAGAAAACGCAGGCAATAAACGTCGCATTATTGCATCCGACCGCCGTAAATTGCTATAGCAAACTCATAACGCGCCAACGAGAAAACGCAGGTAATGCGAGTCGCTAATGGACGCGGGTTCCGCAAACCTGAATGAGAAGTTTGCGGAATGCTTCTCATTCCGCAAATGCGGAATGAGTAACGGTACAAGGTGTGGTTCAAATGCGGCACATTCACTTAAACGCACAGGCACAGGTATTTCAAAATGGACGTCGCGTCTATTTGAATCATCGGTCCAGTCGGTTTGCCAGCAATCATTAATAAGCTGACCTAGGATCAACCGCAAAAAATCGAGCAGAAATAGTCGAGCGTGTTGTACTTACAGCTGATAGTCGAGTGTCATTCTTATGTAGGGCACTAAGCCTCAATCTTCTGGTCTGATTTATAAGAGTTTCACCCCTGGCCGCCGTATTAAAGTCATCACTCTTTGTGCAGCCCAACTGTCGTTAGCTTTGCGCTGTCAAGTGAAAACTTGAACGGAAAAGGTCAAGTCTGTCGATGCAAGATATAAGTTGTCAGCCAACAGCGCTCGCACCAAAAACGTTGCTACGAAAATGTCGCAGTTGCCGCACATAATTGAAATATGTCAACCGGACGCTGCATCTTTGCAAAAGCCTTCCTACACCCACCCACCAGCATAGAATAAGACGCAGTCGGGGACCAATGGACAAAAAAAAGCCGAAGCAAAAATTGGAGGAGTATTTTGTGCTGGCAGATAGTTCGCTGGCCGCTGGGTTATAATCAGATATCATTCCTACGCAATGCACCAAGTCGCAATCTTTCAGGTGTGACAATTGTTGATTTTTACTTGTCCGCGGTATCATGACAAGCAATCCATCCGTCGCCGGTATCTCCACGCTGTGAGGGGGGATTTCAAAAAGGTCATGCCTCTCTATGGGAGATTTACATCGCCGGCTGATACTGCTTTGCCATAAAATTGTCGCAAAACTGCATATTCCGCTTACAAGTGAAACTATCTCAATTTGGACGCCGATTTTTGTAAATCACCAGCATGAACGCCATCCTGTCCTACAGGAACACCATCATTGTGTGGTACGCTCCGGTGGGATTTGCTGAAAAAAACTGAAGACCAAAATCCGATGGGTGGGAGATTTGCATTGCCGTGCGATCGTGACGAGACAATAACATCGTTATGAATAATTTGCACTTTAAAACACGACCTAAATTATGTAAAGCTGGACGACGTATCTCTTCACACCATCGCTCCAGCCGGCCCACCAGGAATGGGTGATATCCTGACGTGAAATGTACCGAGAAAAAAAATCGATTAAAAAATCGGACGGGTGTGTTGCACCAGCAGCTGATAGTTGATACAAGACCTATCGAAAGCACCGAGTCACAATCTTCCAGTTGGATTTCATAAGTGGTCTTCCAGTGCCGTCGTATTATTGCCTTGACACAGTGTGCATGCAGGCTGTCGTTAGCTCCGACGCTGTTAAGGGGTTATTTGAAGAAAAAAGCAGGTCGTGTTTGCCGATGAATAAGATTTATATTGCTGGCCGATGGCATTTCCACAGTAACGTCGCTTGGCAAGGTTGTACCTTCGAGAAGAAAAAGTCATGCCAAATTGCACGCCGTGCTTTTGCAACGCCTCCCTCCAGCCGGCATGTCAGCATTAAATGGCATGCGGCCGGGGATCGACCGCAAGAACATCGTGACGAAATCACACGAGTACGTTTTTTGGTATATTGTCGATAGATATTAACCATACCGCATGCATCAAGCCGCAATCTTTCAGTTTTTTTTTCAAAATTCCCCCAGCCGCCGTATTGCGGCCATCATCCGATGGCCTGCCAATGGAAGCTACCTCTGCACCTGCATGACGTGATTTGAACAGGAAAGGTTCTGTCGGCCGCTGCATGAGTCACATCACTGGCCGGTAGAGCTTCCACAATAACGTCGGCATGGTAAAGCTGCACATCCTGCATACAAGTAAAAGCATGTGAAATTGGACGCCGTATCTCTGCAGACCACCTTCCTAGATCACTCGCCAGTTCTGACTGAGGCGCTGTTGGTGGATCAAATGAAAACTGATGCGCTGTCGGCGGATCAAACGAAAAAATAGGAACAAAAATCGGACGAGTATGTTGTGCTGAGAAGTGGTAGTACGAACACTACCAGTAAAGCAGACAGAGAGGAGGGGCAAAGGGAGCACGTGCCCCCCCCCCCCTGGTTTCGAGCGGCATTTCGGGTCCTTCGGTACCTATGATGAAGTGTCCGATCCGAGGGCCCGAAGGGGCTGGAAGCCCGGCCGGAGGCCAACCTCCAAATTCGCAGGTTGTTTCCAGTTTGACCAACCCAATCCAGGTTCGCCCCATCCCATTTCTGAAGCGCGGTTGCACCCAATAGCGCAGACAGAGGGGAGGGTGGAGTGGGGGTGAGGCACAAGGGCACGTACCGTCCCCCCCCCCGCCCCTCGCCATCAGGTCTCGAGTGGTCCGAACGGTCACTCCGATATCTACGATTAAAGGTTCGATTTGAGGGTCAAAGGGACCGAAAGAGCGGCCGGAGGTCATATTCAGTGGCCCCGGCTCGTAGGGCCGGCACTCTGATGCTAGCCAGAGGGTCCGCACGCTGATTAGGGACCCCTGAGTCGACAGGTGGCTGTATGTCGGTCTGTAGCCGGTCTGTAGCCGGGTCCAGCAACTTACATTGGCCGGAGACCGCGTATCTGTCAGGGGCCAACAGCGCCTAGCGGAGTATCCTGTATTCACAAGGGCCCCGAGCCGACCAAGGGCACTGTTCGATGAGGCCCAAAGAGGGGCCCAGGCAGCCCACGGAGCCGACGACGAAGGATCGGTTGGAGGGCATAGGGGCTTGAAGGACTGGTTGTAGGTGGCTGTACGCAGCTGTAGCATCGCGGCCCGTAGTGCCGTGACCTGAAATGTCCATTGTAAGGACTCTGTTGGGCCCTCTTATTAGGGTTCTCCATCTCTATGATATAGGGCCTTGGCATTGAGCCAGACAGTCGACCCCATGTCCGTCTTACGTTTGGGATCCAATTCTCTAGCAGGAACGAGGCCGGGGTGCACGATTTGCAGTGTTCGGCGTCGCTAACACAATGAGCGGCTCCCGTGTTGGTCATGAGCCACATTGCCTAACAGGGATCCTATCGCGGCAGGTGGCTCCGAGTCGGCCAGGGGCGGTGCTGAGGGGGCCAGAAGAGGGGCCGAAGGGACTCTCGAGACCAAAGATTGACTCCCACCCGTCAGGACGTGGCATGAAATGTCAGTTGGAGGGCGTCTTGCACCGATTGGGGACCCCTGAGAGAGCACGTTCCTCTGTTTCGGCCAGGAATCACCGAACAGCCGGCGCCTTGTCGGTCTGAGCTCTGGGAGCCCATCCCCAAGCAGGGACAAGGCCGGGCCGTGATTTGCATTGGTTGGGGCACCTGCGGGCCTCCTGTATGTATCAGGGGCCCAAAGTGATTAACGAAGTGTTATGTGTCAATAAGGGGCCGCGAGTCGGATGGGGAAACGTTTGCTCAGTAGGAACGGGGACGGGACCCCGATTGACAGAGGGCTTCTTGCGTAGGCCGGGCCCTCTGACAGGGAAAGAAAACTTGAGAACTTACAAGTGCTCACACTGAGAACGTGGAATGGTACTGTGTCAGCCAGGGCTCCCAGCACCCAACGGTGGGCCCTTCAACCCAATTCCAGCACTGGAGACTAAGTACCACTTATTGGACAACCTCCGGCGATCAAGGACGTTGTTGCGTCAGTGAGGGCTCCTGCATTGATCCTGGGCCAGCTGCGCTGGTCAGCAGGTCTCCGGCGTCAGGGGGAGGAACAAAGCGATATAATGTAGCTTTGAAAGGGCCTCCGGATCGACCAGGGAATCTCTCCGCGTGTTGCCAGAATGCCAGCC
>NW_023595962.1:10368992-10383992 GCF_011947565.3 Pollicipes pollicipes | reverse complement strand
GAGTTCACCACCAAGCTGATGGTGGCGGAGATCCGGCGGCGTGCCTTCAACGAGAACACAGCACTGGCCAGCTGCGAGATCATCAGGTGAGTCTGATTATCTTCATGTGGTCGTCAGGTGAGTCAGGAATCGTCAATGTCGGTGCTGGCCAGCTGCAAGATCATCAGGTGAGTGTCAGTCGGCCGGAGAACACAGCGCTGGCCAGCTGCGAGAACATTATGTGAGTGTCAGCCGGCCGGAGAGTACAGCGGCTGGCCAGCTGCGAGATCATTATGTGAGTGTCAGTCGGCCGGAGAACACAGCGCTGGCCAGCTACGAGGTCATCAGGTGAGTGTCAGCCGGCCGGAGGGGATGCGGCGCTGGACGCGAGGCCGCCGCGGCGCTGGAGCGCGCTGCTCGGCTGGCCGGCGGGCTGTGCGGCGAGCCGTGCCGTGTGTGTAGTGGGGCGTGAGCGGTGAGTGGTCGATGTCGGCGTGCGGGTTACAGCTGTGGTCCATCGCACACGCGGCTCTGGCTTTCGGCGTGGCCGCCTGTCACGCTGGTTGGCGTGGTTGCGCCGGTGGCTGGCAGACGCTGTATGCAGGACGCGGGCCCTGAGCCCCCGTCCTTAAACCCCGCGATCAGCCGATGCCTCGGGGATGCGCCTCGCTCGGTTGTCTTGCCAGCTGACGGACACAGCCCCGTGGTCGCCGCAATGCGGCTGGCGCCGTCGCCATCAACGCATCGTCTCGCTTGAACTGGCCACCGGCGGCGGGTGGGGGGGGGCCCGTCGGTCGGCCTGGGACCGACGCATCACGCCGCCGTCAGCTACCTGGAGCTGGGCGGCGCCGAGGAGACTTCCAGTGGCTGGACGCTGCTCAACACGCTCACCCTGCTGAGCTCGGCCGGACCCTCCGTCGTTCAGGTCAGGCGCGTCCGCTGCTGCTGCGGCTGCGAGGGTTTGGAGGGAGGGGGGGGGGGATACGGTGGAGTTTTTGGTCGATTATTTCCGCACTAAGCTCACAAGCGCCATGTCAGTACGTAGGAGTGGCGGGAAGGGTGTGAGCCGCGTATTAAGTCGTCACGTTTCACCCTCGCTGTTTGTGTGCGGCGTGCGGTCGCGGTCGCGCCGCGTGGAGACCGTTGGACGTCGGACAGGGTCGGTTGGCATCGGGCGGCCGGCTGCCGTCGTGTTCGGGGTGTGCGGCTCGTTGCGTGAGATGATCAGATGCTGGGCATGATGCAGACGCTGTGTAGGGCCAGCCATTGATCACCCATGGGGCTGCCCACTGGTTTGATTCAGTACCGTCGCGGATCATGCGCCGTTGAAAAGGCGCCCCGAAATGTCACGCCCCTCTTGGTTGCCTCTGAGCTAGCCTTGATAAATTGGTTTAATCCACATTTCACGCCGGCTGTGGCCCATGTCAAGCCATTGTAAGCTAGCGAAATGTGAATATCGTGCTGAGACTTGCGGATTCTGAGCGTATGCTCTGCTCGCAGACTTTGGTGCAGAGAGTTTCCTTCGCTCTTTATTCACGTGTCGAAGAGGCGTAATAACCAGAGGGTGAGAGCGTGGTTATCCCAATTGGGGGGCCGGGTTCAGATCACGGTCTCACCATCGCCCTTGAGCATCAATGTGCAGTCGCTGGCGCTCCGTAAAAGGCCGTGACGACGTGTGGCGTGTTTCGGTTAAAAAGAGACATAATTCACGTATCGATTAGCCCGGCTTGATCTCAGCTGAGTGTCGCCGCACGGCCATGCCGTCGTGACGTCACGTTGTGTTGAGCCGTGCGCCTGCGGCCGCGCCTCAGGCGATGGTGGCCGCCGCCCTGCCGTCCACGCTGGTCAAGTGTCTGTACCTGTTCTTCGACCTGCCCGAGCTGGGCACGGACGTGGCCGCCGGCACCGAGGTCACGCCCCACGAGAGTCGCGCCCTCCTGCAGAAGGTGTTTGTCCAGGTGAGGCCGACTCCTCTAGTGATTGTCTTGCCTAGCCCCCCCCCCCCCCCCCCCACCTTCCTCCACACCCCCTCCGCGAGGAGGTGTAGCTTCAGATGAAGTGTCCGAACCTGTATATATTTTTTTTTTGTAATTTATGGAGTGCACGTGTGCACAGCGTTTTCACAACGATGTCTGGGAACCTTTTCAGCCTATGCCCTGCCTTCGATGATTCAACTACGACCCTTCTCATGAATTTTAACCATCCGGAGCTCCAAGGTTATTTGTGTTATGTCGTGGCTTGTCAAGCTGATGAGGGTATCAAATGATGTAGTCATTGACGTTATGTATTTCAGTAGCTAGCTTGAGAAAAATTTCATCAATGAACCTGTTGTATCTTGCTCGTTTTAGACCATGATGGAATCAAACTGATTTTTGAATGCGTATTGTCCGGATATTTTGATTGGATGAATATCTGGGATCGGGGCTCATGCCAAACAGTGTGTGCTGTATGGGGCCCAGACCCCCCCCCCCCCCCCCACACACACACACCACCACCCGATCGATCAGATCAGATCCAAAATTCGAGGTCAGCGTCATAACTTCGCGGCGAATGCTTAGCGTGTCGCGTCGCCCGACACGGTCCGTCCTGCCCTCTGACGTCACTTGACCTTTGGCGCGGCCGCTGCCACCGTATCTGACCTCGAGCGGACGTCACCGGCCGCGGACCACCCTAGCTTATGAAAAATAGCGATTGCTGAGTGACACGCGTCCACCCACCCCACCGGGAGTGGGGTGGGAGGCAAGCGTCGTAACCGACCGAACGACGGGAGTGGACAAACGGGGGCGATGTGTGCGTGTGAATCAGCACAGTATCCAAATGACATGTGTTTGTAATGAAAGCCAGTACTAGGAAGCAGTGGACGTCCGCTTGCAAGCAAGCGTAAGTGCAAGCAGATTAAGGTCAAAGCGTTTTGTGGTCGACATCAAAGGAACGTCACGTGTCCGGTTGTTTTTAGCGGACAGTCCGCCTACGCGAGCGGTCCCAGTGTACGTCAGACTGACGTCACGCGTCGGTCCTGTTTCAGCTGATGAGCCGGCTGTGCAGCAGCGCTTGTGCGGCGGGACGGAGCTGGCGCGCCGCGACGATCTGAGCCTGCTCTTCTCGGCCATGACGTCGCCGTGTCCGCCGCACAACGTCAGCTGGCGCAAGTCGGCCAGCGAGGTGCTGATGGCGCTCAGCAGGAGCGGGCTCAGCGGTCAACACCCGTCACCTACATACACAGTACGGGCCTGGCCTGGGCTGGGGCTGGGCTGGGCCGGGCCGGGCTGGGCTGGGCCGTGCCGTGCCGTGCCGTGCCGTGCCGTGCCGTGCCGTGCCGTGCCGTTGCCGTGCCGTGCCGTGCCGTGCCGTGCCGTGCCGGGCCAGGCCGGGCCGGGCCGGGCAGGGCCTGGCCGGGCCGGGCCGTGCCGGGCCGTGCCGTGCCGTGCCGGGGCTGAGCTGAGCTGAGCTGAGCTGCCAACTCAGCGCCGTGCCGTCGGCGGCCGAGGACGTCTGCCGGGGCTGCTAGCTTCAGCAAAGGCTTTCCATTGTTGCTTCGAAGGAAATTTTGAAGGTGGCTTGTTCAATTGCGTTTCCCTGTCGTGACGACAGCGACAAATGTGCGGTAACTGTATGCTGTACCAGCCCAGGCCTGGTTTTGTCGTAAAAGTGCTGGCGGCACAATCTGGCAGCGTACATGAAGACGGCACCTTGAAACCAGGCTCCGTGTGTGACACCCAGGCTGAGATGCATGACCAAGGACAGTGAGGCGGAAACTTGGAGCGTTTTAGAACTTCGGAGGGTCGGACGTGCCCGGCAGGTGTTTGTTATCGCTTGATCGCCACTGACCATGAAACCTGAATGGTGCCTGCTTGTGTGTCGAAATAAATCCACCCACAGCGTAGCCTGCGTGGGGGATGCGAGCGTTGTTGCCGCGGCTGATCGCTCGCCCTTCGTTCGCCAGACAACGGCTGCGTGAGCCTGTGCGTGGAGAACATGCGCTCGGCAGAGGACATGCCGCCGCTGGAGATGGTCGAGATGTTCGTCAGCCTCTTCTGCTTCCTGAAGGACTCGGCCGACGTGTCGGAGGTGCTGCTGGCCGACCTCCGCTCCAGCCAGGGCTACATCTTTCTCGCCGAGTTCCTGCTGAGGTGGGTCGTTGTGGTGGGCCCCTGTGCCCGGCCACCGCGCGCTCTGGGCGGTGTCGCTGGGGCTGGCCGGCAACGCAAGCTTATCTGTGCGTTACGTGGTGTGAGCAATCATAGAGCGGGCTACGTGAGAAAGACGTGCCGATGTTTTGATACGTGAGACGGTGAGACGTTGTACGTTGAGTTGGAATATTGTAGGTAAATGGAACCGTTCACGTGATGCATGCGTTTGAAATACGTGCGTGTAAACTGCGTGTGTCAAACCACGTAACATGGCGACCATGAGACTAGATTTGGATCACGTTGATAGTTGAGCGCAGAAAACGCCAGACTAGCATACCCCGTTGCTTGGAGATACCTGACGGTGCGGGTCAAGTGGGTCAGGTCAGTTTGAGGTCAGGCGGGTCGGGCTTGCTGAGATCAAGTGGGTCAGGTCAGCTGAGGTCAGACAGATCAGGCCAGCTGGTCAGGCAGGTTAGGTCAGCCGAGGTCAGGCAGGTCAGGCCATCCATGGTCAGACAAATAAGGTCAGCTGAAGTCAGGCAGGTCAGGTCAGCTGAGGTCAGGCAGGTCAGGTCAACTGAGGTCAGGCAGGTCAGGTCAGGTGGGTCAGGTTAGCTGAGGTCAGGTGGGTCAGGTCATCTGAGGTCAGGCAGGTTAGGTCAGTTGAGGTCAGGTGGGTCAGGTCAGCTGAGGTCAGGTGGATCAGGTCAGCTGAGGTCAGGTGGGTCAGGTCAGCTGAGGTCAGGTGGGTCAGGTCAGCTGAGGTCAGGTGAATCATGTCAGCTGAGGTCAGGTGGGTTAGATCACCTTAGGTCAGGTGGGTTAGATCACCTTAGGTCAGGTCAGCTGAGGTCAGGCAGGTCAGGTCGACTGAGGTCAGGCAGGTCAGGCCAGTGGAGGTCAGGTGGGTCAAGTCACCTGAGGTCAGGCGGGTCAGGAAGCGCAGGTGCGGCGCCACCCAGCGCAGCAGAGCCCCTGATCTTGGACCGTCACCTGAGCGTCTTCAACCTCCAGGTTGGAGCAGGACGGCCGGCCGGAGTCGGCAGGACGCGGCGCGTAACCTGGTGCTGCTGATCGCCTCGCTGGCCATGTGCGGACACACCGAGCTGCAGCCGTCGCAGGGCGGCCGCTGGCACGCCCTTCAAGCTATCCGGCTTCGCTGGTGCCGCAGCCGTCCGGACTCGGTGAGCGGCGCGCCGCTGGTCCGTCCCGTTCCGTCCGTACCGTCCGTCGTCCACGTTCCGTTTCCGTTCCGTACCGTCCGTCCCTTTCCGTTCCGTTCCGTCCCGTACTCCGTTCCGTTCCGTTCCGTCCCCGTTCCGTTCCGTTCCGTTCCGTTCCGTCCCGTCCCATTCCGTCCGTTCCGTCCGTTCCGTTCCGCCCGTCCTCGTTCCGTCGTCCGTCCCGTCCCGTCCCGTCCCGTCCCGTCCGTCCCGTCCGTCCCGTCGTTCCGTCCCGTCCCGTCCCGTCCCGTCCGTCCCGTCCCGTCCCGTTCCGTTCCGTCCGTCCCGTCCGTCCCGTCCCGTCCCGTCCGTTCCGTCCGTCCTGTCCCGTTCCCCGTTCCGTTCCGTTCCGTTCCGTCCGTTCGTTCCGTCCGTCCCGTCCGTTCCGTCCCGTTCCCGTCCCGTCCCGTCCGTCCGTCCCGTCCCGTTCCGTTCCGTTCAGTTCCGTCCCGTTCCGTCCAGCCCAGCCCCTGCACCCGCCCCGCCCCGCCGGCCCGTGTACGCTCCTCTGGAGACCTCCGGGCGCACTAGAAACATAAACATCGGGAGTCTTGGTGGCTGGACCCAAATGTTCCACAATTCTTGGCGAAGAATATTGGCAAGCTGCAAAGCGAGCAGAAGTTCTGGCCTGCCAAAACTTGGAATAGCGGAGTACAAACAACAGCCTTACAAACATCCACATGCCTTTAAAACTTCGACATCCTACGTTTCGTTGAGAACAAAAATACACACAAAGTCATAATTTTTGCAGAAAATGATATGGCACAGATACTGTTGGATGCGCATAGGGGCGCCACGTGCTCTCGCTTGCGATTGCCTCAGCGGTTCAGCGCCATTCACCGCCCCCCCCCCCCCCCCACCTCCCCACCGTCCACAGGCACTAGCGTGCGGAATGTGAACGCCTTCCAAGTGCTGCAGACGGTGTTCTTGCGGGCCAGCTCGGGCACGCTGTGCTGCGTCATTCTGGACACCATCTCCAGGTGAGAAATGAGGTCTCCAGATGAGAGGTGAGGTCTCCAGATGATAGACCAGATCTCCACGGGAGAGATCAGATCCTCAGGCAAGAGATGAGATCTGCAGATGAGGGGCCAGATCTCCGGATGAGAGATCATATCTCCAGATAAGAGATGAGAACTCCAGATGAGAGATGAGATCTTCAGGTAAGAGATGAGAGGTCTTCAGGTTCGGGCCCAGCCAGTGCCGTGGTCGGCCCCGCAGTCGAGGGCATTGTTCAGTCACAGACAGGGGATTCCTGGGGGGGGGGGGGGGGGAGGGGGTCAAAGGAGCCAGCTGTGCTGCTCACAGGAGATTGTGTGTTTTCAGCTTCAGTCTATGATGTAGATTGTAAAATCGTCTTGATTTCAAAACGTATTCCTGTTATGTTTTTGGGGATGCTAGTGCTTTCCCGCCTTTGACTAGCTGCTCTAAAACGATTATTTTGTCCTATTTTCCTTATATATCCTGATGCTCATTCTCCCCTGTCTTTGCGTGTTTGACCTGATGTTTCGCCTGTCCACGGCTCCTTTGTGTCCCGACCACTCTGCCAGCGACGTCTGCCCATGGGGCTACCACCGCGGTCGACACGTCTGTGGCATGCCGGCTGCGGTCTGACGCCCGTCTGTAGCTGCCGGCTGTGTCTGACACCCGTCTGTGGCTGGGCTGTGCCTAATGCCCGTCTGTCGCTGTCGACTGTGTCTGACACCCGTCTGTGGCTGCCGGCTGCGTCTGAAACCGGTCTGTGGCTGCCGGCTGCGTCTCACATCCGTCGGTGGCTGTCGGCTGCGTTTTTACACGGGTCTTTGGCTACCGGCCGCGTCTGACGCCCGTCTGTGGCTGCCAGCTGCGTCTGGCACCCGTCTGTCGCTGTCGACTGTGTCTGACACCCGTCTTTGGCTGCTGGCTGCGTCTGGCGCCCGTCCGTGGCTGCCGGCTGCGTCTGAGGCCCGTTTGTCGCTGTCGACTGTGTCTGACACCCGTCTTTGGCTGTGGACTGTGTCTGACACCCGTCTGTGGCTGCCGGTTGCGTCTGACGCCCTTCTGTGGCTGCCGGCCGCGTGTGACACCCGTCTGTGGCTGCCGGCTGCGTCTGACACCCGTCTGTGGCTGCCCGGCCTGCCGTCCTAGACACACCCGTGTAGTGGCTGCCGGCTATGTCTGAGCTAGCCTGCTCTGGGGATCGTTGGGGCAGCGTGTACCAACGCCGACTGTGCCAACTACTTTATCTTGGAGAGCCAGCACACCATCTCACAGTTCGCCGAGAAAATCCACCAGAAGCCCAAGGAGGCGCAGGCATGTCCAAGTCCCGGGCGTAGCAAAAAAAAAGGCTCGCAAGGGCCGTGTTGTTACGTGAAGTCTGTCAGTTGGCGTTTGATGCCTTGGTGACGACTAGATCGCATCTTAAATTAGCTGCTTGTTTACTGTAGTGTAATGGTTGTTGGCTTGAAATGAGTTGTATGCTCCCAGGTGCTTTAAAACGCGTCTTAGATGCCCTTCACTGTCCATGTTTAATTTAGCATATTACCGAATGCATATGATAGTAACGGTTGACCGTTTTTGTGCGGTCAACCGTTACTATTCCCGGTCAACCGTTAATGCCCCAACTCCGTGGTATTTATGACATTTCGACGTAATTTCATCTCATGCTTAAATTGCCAGACTCGTAAGAGACCCTTGACAAATTCTTCCAAGATGTGGGTGTTCCAGCTTCCCCTATCATAAGACATGGCTTGTGCTTCCTCAGGACAAGTTCTTCCAGCTGCTGGAGTTCGTGGTGTTCCAGCTGAACTATGTGCCGGTCAAGGAGCTGATCTCCTGCAGTATCCTGCTGAAGTCGCACGTGTCGCTGCCCTGCAGCCAGCGTTGCGTCGAGTCGTTGCTCTCCATACTCAGGTAACAGCTGCAGCACCAGAGGAGAGTAGCAGCCAGTGGTGTAATGGATCCCTGTCTGAGATAACAGCTGCAGCACCAGGGGAGAATAATGGTCCAGTAATATGCGAGGACAGGTCCAGCACCCAACGCTGGAGGGGACATGCTCTTAATATCACGTCATTCCCCGTACACTAAGCCGAGGTGTGCAAAGGATGCCAGATTTCTAGCTGTGGGTCGCGCCCCTACCTCGTTACCTCCTCCTCCTCCTCCTGACGAGACCACGCCCGGCGGTGCGTGGACAAGTAGTCAGCCGGTCGTAATCCACGGGTGCGGGGCCCGGCCCAGTCCTCGCTGAGGGCAGCCGCTGCAGACCCGCGGGCCAGGGAGCGGGAGGGCGAGGCGGCTGGGGTGCCCCGCGACCTCCCGCCGCCGTCCGTGGGCCGGCCAGCTCCGGCGGTGGTCCTGGGCTGGGTGGGCCGTCCGCGGTCGTGATCCCCGGCCGTCGCTGGCTGGGTGCTCGGCGCGACCGGTGGCGTCGCACGTGCCATCGGCCGCCATCGCTCTGGTGGTGTTCAGTGTGCGCGCGATGGGGTCATGGTAGCCTGGCCGCCACACTAGGGGCCTGTGAGTCCGGTTAGCTGCCGCCATGGCGGCTGGTCGATCTAAACTTTGACCCGCAGTGCTCTTGGGGTGAAACGCAGTCAGTAATGTACCATGTCTCATCCATGATGATCCCACCGCAGTGCCGGGTCACCGCCCCTAAGTGTTATGCCCTGCAGCGAACAGCCCTCGAGGCTTCTCATCCTGTTTCGGATAGGATCTGGGTCAGATGCCGCTAGAGAGCAGCCCTCGAGAGCCCGCTCATCGTTATTCGACGAGGTCCTGGGTCGCAGAGTCAAGGATACGCTAGAGAGTAGTCCCCGAGACCGCTCATCCTGTTCGGGCAAAGCTCTGGGTACAGATGCCGCCAGGAGAGTAGTCCCCGAGGACACCTTATCCTATTCGGGACGAGGTCTGGGTCAGATACCGCTAGAGAAGTAGTACGCGAGACCGCTCATCCTGTTCGGACGAGCTACTGGGGTCAGATAAACCGCTAGAAGAGCAGTCCCCGAGGAACCCCTCATCCTGTTCGGACGAGCTCCAGGTCAGGTACCGCCCAGTCCACTTTGTGCACAGCTCTTGGATCTCCCGTAGGTGTGTTGACGGATTCGTGCTTCTCATTATTCTGATGCACAGCTCAGCTTGGTCACTCACGTGGCGCACGAAGACACAATGATCGGAACTCGAGCATATTGAGTACGAGTGATCGCATTTCCGTCTGCGCGGACCCGCGAACGCCTTATTAAATGCTCGCATAATACCGATTTGCATGTTAAAGTGCTGGTAGCCGCCGAGCTATCGATCACGTCATTACAGCAATCACGGCTCAACAAACAAACCGGCGCGGATAATATGAGCACGGCGGGTCGAGTCAAGTCCTTTCCGCTGAAGCGCTGCTCAGGCCTTGCTTCAGGCCGCCTGTTGACCTATGTGACCTTTGAAGTGTATAACCTTTGACCTGTGTGACCTTTGAGCCGTGTGACCTTTGACTTGTGTGACCTTTGACTTGTGATATTTGACCTGTGTAACATTTGACCCGTGTGATATTTGATCTGTACCGTTGATCTGTGTAACCTCTGCGACCTTTGACCCATGTGACCTACGCGATCTTTGACCCACGTGACCTTTGACCAGTGTGACCTTGTGCGACCTTTGAACTTTGTAACGTTTGACATGTGTGACATTTGACTTTGTAGCCTTTTGACTTGTGTAACATTTGGCCTCTGATATTTGATCTGTGTGACCTTTGACCTGTGCGACCTTTGACCTATGCGATCTTTGACCCATGTGACCTGAACGGCAGGTTCAGCCCGCTGTTCAAGGACGTGTTCCGAGAGGTGGGCATCCTGGAGGTGTTCGTGCAGTGTCTGGCGCGCTACGCCGACCTGCTCAAGTCGCAGCAGCAGACCGAGGAGGACGGAGACGGTGAGGAGGAGGCGGCTGTGCGGATGCTGGCGGATGGGGGGGGGGGGGGGCGGGAGGGGGAGCAAGAGGATGGGGACAAGCGGAGTGGGCGAAGGAGGAGAAGATGACAATGGGGGAGGAGGAAAATGAGGGCGTGGCAAGACAGCTGGACGGAAATGGGAGTAATGAACGGATAAGGGAACGATGCAAGGACATGTGGCCAGATGGCCGTGTTGGGGCTTTTTTTCATCCAGGGCGTACTCCTGTCATTTACACTTACATGCTGTTACATGCTGACATTCTCGGCGTACGTTTGACTGCCCCCTCCCCTCCCCCCTCCCCCACGACCACTGTCTCCCCCGCGTACACCTCGTATCTCTACACCTCTCCTTGTCTCGCTGTGCACTGTTGATCGTCGTCATATCCCCACGGTGTTCTCACCGTCGCTGCGTCTCCCCGGTGTACCGCCGGTCATCGCCCCGTCTTCCCGATGCACCGCTGACGGCCCGCTGCCCCGTCTCCCGGCGTTACCGCTGACGGCCCTCCGCCCCGTCTCCCCGGTGTACCGCTGGCAGCCACCGCCCCGTCTCCTCGGTGTAGCGCTGACGGCGGCCGCCCCGTCTCCCCGGTGTGCCGCTGACGGCCGCTGCCCCCGTCTCCCCGGCGTACCGCTGACGGCCTCCGCCCCGTCTTCCCGGTATGCCACTGACGGCCCCCGCCCTGTCCTCGCCAGTGTATGATCTACCTGAGCCGCAGTCGGCACTGGGCCGCCGCGTCATGGAGACCGTCTCGGTGCTGCTGGCCGGCAGCGCCGCCAACGCCGCCGTCTTCCGCGAGTCCGGCGGCTCCCAGCGCGTCCACGAGATGATCGTGTACCCGGACTGTTCCCAGCTGGCGCTCGGTACGTGCTCGGACCAGAGGCACGGGGCACCGGGGTGGGGTGCCGGGGCACCGAGGTGAGGTGGCGTCATGTGATGGTTCACCCCAACCGCTCTGGCTTTGGGTATTGACTGGTATGGGTAAGCGGGGCTTCTCTTTTGTAGCTGAGTTTGTGTACCCGTTTACAGGCTGTGTCGGGTGCTTTCCGTCGTGTGATAAGGGGAGCTATTGCGCGTTTAGGCCGACCAACAGACCCGCCTTATACGGCACGCAGTGATTGGGGCATACGCTGAAGCCGTTACGAACAGACAGTTTTCCAGTCAGGAGTGAATGGGGCTTTCAAGACGCACATTTCGTGGAATGTTTTTCAACCATTGGCGCCGTGCATTAGATGTATGACGGGTTTCGCCCGCGCTTGCCCCACCACGTGACCGGGGACCACGTGCTGGGGCGCGTCCGTCGGCAGGCATTCTGCAGCAGCTGATGCTGTGCGCGGGCGGCGAGGACGAGATGGGCACGGTGCTCGCCTTCATGAACAACGCCCCGTTCAGCCAGATCGGTCTCAAGATCGACATACTGAAGGTGATCCCGGTGGTGCGGGCCGGGCAGGGCGCCGCCGGCCGACGCCGGCGCCGCCGCTGTAGACGGCGTTGGAGCTGAAGTTGGATGTGGATATTGGACTGGGAGTGGTGCAGTGTCTGCTGTCGGGTCAGAGCGATTCGAGCCTTCGCGCTGTCAGTTTTCGTATGATGTAGGCGACTCGCAGGTCACTCCGGTAGAATGTTATGCTCGTGATCGGTGGCTGGTGCCCGCCGTCGGTGATTGTTGACTGGCTGACTGGTGCCCGCCGTCGGTGGTCGGTGTCTGGTGCCCGCCGTCGGTGATCGGTGACTGGTGCCCGCCGTCGGTGATCGTTGACTGGTGCCGGCCGTCGGTGACCGGCGACTGGTGCCCGCCGTCGATGATCGGTGGCTGATGCCCGCCGTCGATGATCGGTGACTGGTGCCCGCCGTCAATGATCGGTGGCAGGTGCCCGCTGTCGGTGATCACTGACTGGTGCCCGCCGTCGGTGATCGGTGACTGTGCCCGCCGTCGGCGATCGGTGACTGGTGCCCGCCGTCGGTGATCACTGACTGGTGCCCGCCGTTGGTGATCGGTGACTGGTGCCCGCCATCAATGATCGGTGACTGGTGCCCGCCGTCGGTGATCGGTGACTGGTACCCGCCGTCGGTGATCGGTGACTGGTGCCCGCCGTCGGTGGTCGGTGTCTGGTACCCGCCGTCGGTGATCGGTGACTGGTGCCCGCCGTCGGTGATCGGTGACTGGTGCCCGCCGTCGGTGATCGGTGACTGGTGCCCGCCGTCGGTGATCGGTGACTGGTGCCCGCCGTCGGCCTGAGCGCCGGAGCAGGCGACCTCTTCTCCTCCTCCGTCAGACGGAAAACATTGCCACGGGCATACAGCATCGCGTCGCACAACTCTTGATATCCCTCTGTGTTATCTGTTGATGTGCTGGTGTACGAATATCATCCGGTTCAGATCGACCGCCGGGCTGGGGCCAATGTCAGGGTCGGCACAACAAGCCGTGGTTCACCAGAGCTCAGATCCCAGCGCCTTTGAAGCGAACGCTCCGGTCGACCACGTGCAGTATTGGTACTGCGCTCGTTGACGAGGTGTGGTCCGGTGCCGAGGCCGCGTGCGGTGTCGGCGCGCGACGCTGACGCCCTCGGGCCGTGCCGACAGTCGCTGCTCGGCTGCCTGCGCGACTCGCACCGCACGCGCACCATGTTTCCGCAGGTGGGCTGGCTTCGTGTACCGTCATGGTCCGGTGCTGGTGGTCCGCTGGAGGGCTGCATGAGCGATGGTGGCCGGCCGCCGCCCTGGGCCAGGTACGTCCGCCATGCCGGCCGCGCCCCAGCCGGCCACGGCTGGCTCGTCACGCTCCTGACCTAGCGACGTGAATGACTGCGGTCTATGGGACGTTGTGCCGTGGTAACGGAGACGGCTGGTGATGCGGCGGATGTGGGTAGAGCTGCCCTGTAGTGCCATGCTACGTCAGGGAGGGTATCGCCGGTGTTGGCGGCAGTACAGCTTCAGTTTATTGTTCGGCTACTTTTAATCAATTTTTTGACAAGTTGCATGTTCATGAAGTCGGACAACGCATATATGTCAACTATTAAGCTTTGGGAGTTGTCAGTGTCGGTGTGCCGACCGCGCCGGCCAGGGCCTGGCGTTTCTCTGACGCCCTCTCTGTGCCGCCCCTCAGCCATCCCTCGGCAGACCATGCTCTCGCTGGTCCACCTGGCGTTCAACACGCTCACCGTGGCCATGCGCTACGAGCCGGCCAACGCCAAGTTCTTCCAGCTGGAGGTGGGTTCGAGACCGCTCGCGGCCAGAGATTTTGCAGTTATCGTTTTGTGGCACTGAAGCCGATGTCGGTGCTGGTGGCGGTTTCAATATACAGCCAACGCATGGCTTGGTCGATTGGGCGTTGTGGGCGTGCGTATGGTGGCTATGACGTTCACATGCAGTGTTAGTTGTGTTAGTATGCTTTTAACAATCTTTGGATTGTTGTGGGCATGGCTTGAAACGTGATCTTCCGCAGGTGCCAGCCAAAATTAGTATGTATTAGGCACCAAATGTCCGGGGCATTCTGCGCACCCAAAGCCCGTCGTCATCATCAAAAGCAGCACGCATCTCACCTGACGCGCTTCGCGACATTGACACGTGACGTTACGTCATGTCACGTGACCCCCTATCCGGCGTGCCGTCTGGCACCGCGCCAGCTGACCTCTGACCCGGGCCGCGCCGTCGCCGGCAGATCTGCGGCACCAGCCTGCTGGACACGGCGCGGCTGCTGGGCTGCTTCGGCGACGCCGCTCAGCTGGGGCCGATCGAGTTCGAGTACCAGCACACGAGGAGCACACCTTCCAGGGCATCTTCACGTCGGACGTGACGGCCGCCAGGTGGGTGAGCCGGGCGGACGGCGGACGGCACCGCGCGCCAGCTGGGAGGTCTGCTCCACTGGCGCCGCCGGTGGGCCGCCCGCCGGCAGCGGAGGCCGGCCCGGGCCGTTGAAACTGCGCTCGCCGGTGTGCCATGGGTCAGATGCTGACGTCGTGGCGTGACCTGTTTGCATCCCAGTTGCTGTAGGTCATCGAGTGGGCGCGTTATGACCGGGGCAGTCGGCGCGGCAAAGGTCGAAGTCATCGCGATCATCATCACGTAGTTTACGAAGTAAGGATGAAGCTGTGAGGGCCTGCGAGCAGTACAGCCCGCACCAAGGGCGATCCACGTCAGGCGCAAAACTGAGACAGCAACCGGCGTGCCTATCAGGTGTGATGGATGGTTGGCACGGACTGGTGCCGCGAGCAGGCCCCCGTTCCGGGAGCTCCTGTCGGTTCGAGCCCGCCGCCGCCCACCCGACTAACGGCCCCCGTGGCGGCGGCGCCCGCAGCCTCCCGCCGAACGTGCCGGCCAGCCTGAGCTACGCCTGCATCGTGCTGCGCCTGCTGTACGACATGGCGCTGGACAGCTTCGACAAGCCGGGCATGGCGGCCGGCGTGGCGGCCGGCAGCGCGCGCCGACAGCAGGAGGCGCGGGTGAGGGCCGGCCCCGCGAGGCGGCGCGGGCGGCCGCGCTGAGCGGCGGGCGGGGCGTGTGCTGTGGTCGCCGTGTGTGCTGTATCAGTACTCGGGGAGGATACGGATCTAGCGCGGTGCGCGCGGCGATCGGCTGCTGACTTAGCGACGCGGCAGGGCTGTCAGGCATGCTGTGTGGTCTGCAGGTGACGCGGCAGGGCTGTCAGGCGTGCTGTGTGGTCTGCAGGAGGGGCAGGGCGTTGGAGAGCCTGCTGAGATCATGGGGTTGGAGAGCCTGCTGAGATCATGGGGTTGGAGAGCCTGCTGAGATCATGGG
>NW_023595962.1:10310254-10368892 GCF_011947565.3 Pollicipes pollicipes | reverse complement strand
GATCCAGAGGCCTTATGGGAATGCATCATATGATCTAGGTTCCCCCCTGATGCCTCCTAACCCGCGTAGTTGGATACTGACGCAGGAACCCACATTGACGCAAAAAGATCCCTGATCGCCGCAGGTGGTCCCATGATTGAAATGCAGATCCCAGTCGTTCGGGCCCTTCAGGCTCTTCAGCCTTCCAATTGGCCCTAGGTCTATGGTCCTGAGTGTTCGTCGGTCCTCTTCGGGCCTTCTCAAACAAGGCCCGTGACCGACTCGCAGTCACCTGCCGACACATGACCCCTGACCTCTGGCCGGCACAGAGGCCCTCATTGTTTCAGGGATCCAGACTGTTGCAGTTCGCGGGTTGCGGCCTTGCTGTTGTTTGAGAAATGGGCCCCAAGCCCCAGACCGGCACGGAGCCGACTGTTCGGTGTCGGTAGCTTCTGGCCGGCATAGAATCCTGCATTGTCTCTGGAGTCCTCAACTGGTGCAAGAAGCCCTCTGACTGTCATTTGAGGGCCCACTCCCATGGGCCAGGGCTCCTAAATATGACCCCAGCATCTATTCCTACCCTTAGGCCCTTCAATCGGACTATTGATCGTCGGTTCCAGCGGGCCGTCCGGTCTCTCTTCGGGCATCTCGAACACTGCCTCTCACCGATTCGGGCCCCCTTGCCAACACAGGCGTGGCCCTGCTTGGGAAATGTGCCCTCAGACCCATACCGACACGGAGCCAACTGTGCGGCACTGATGGTGTCTGACCATCATCTAGGCCCTCATCGACCCAGGGGGCCCCGATCGGCGCAAAGGGCCCCAGGGCTCTCGGGCCCCTCAGGGACACGTACCCTTGTGCTCCTTGCCTCCACCATTACACAGGGCAAGCGAAAAGGACCCAACACCAATGTGATGGACTCTGAACGATCGGGAGCGTCCGGCGTGTTGCCGCGTTGCCATAGCATGTTGCCCTGGCTAGAGCCCCGGCCAGAGTGCAGGACCCTCCGAGCAGACGAGAGGAGCACAGTGTCCCTACACAATGGCCCTGATAAATCAAGAGTGCCCCGGCGTGTAGCTAGTAGGGCCCAACAGCAGCGTGGGCTCTCCGACCAAATGCAAAGAGATCAAGGGCAACATGGAAGGCTCCTTAACGATCGGCTTGACCTGGCGAGTGAACCACCAGGGCCCCAGGGAACAGTGCAAGGCTCTGGCAAATCTAATGAGACCCCCAACATCTCTAAATAACCCACCCCTTTCAATCAGCGAATAACTATTTTTGTCTGTTCACGGGCCCTTCACTTTGCTTGCGACCATCTTGGTCGTCTGGAGGCCAAACACGTCCAATTTGATTTGTGCTTTGTTCTAAAAAAAAACTACGTTTGCACGGTTGGCTACGGGCTCCTTTGGAGTCGCGGGCTCCTTCGGGCCCCAAAGGGGCATGGCCCCGCGCCCCCTCCCCTCTGGATCTGCCACGCATAACAATGTATTCCATGAACCCAAGATCATGGGGGGTAAGACGTCAAATGACGTAGCGCTCGTCTTCGAGAGTAGCTCCTCATGAGCAAAGCTCAAAACACGACAAATTCGGACCATCTGCCATGCCCTCTGATTGGTTCTCAGGCCAGTTCGTCACGCCAAAGGCGGGGCTTAACAACCGCGGCGAGTGGAGGTTCGTCGTCAACATGGAAGAGCTAGACGTGCGCTACACTCAGCTGGTTCGCGCCGAGCGCTGCATGTGAGTCCACCGGCCGGGCCGACCGACCAATGGCGACACGCCTCTGAGGTATGACGCTACAATGACGTCGGAAGTCCGTGACGCTGTAGGTCAGCTGTGTGATCATCTCTCTGCTGTGGTTTAGCATTGCTCGATGGCCTTGTGACGGGAAAACAACGCCGGCTACCGATGATCATAACGCCGGCCTACCGATGGTCATAACGCCGGCCTACCGATGGTCATAACGCCGGCCTACCGATTATCATAACGTCGGCCTACCGATGGTCATAGCGCCGGCCTGCCAATAGTCATAACACCGGCCTACCGATAGTCATAACGCCAGCCTACCGATGGTCATAACGCCGGCCTACCCGATGGTATTATATTTGTCCAAGGAGTCCTTATCTATACGTTGAAGAAGACCCACGATTCTCCCTTACCTCATTATATTAAAGCCTCAGGTTCAACGCCATGGTAACGACACAGGCCTCTGGTGATGACACATTGCACCTGTAATTCTGAGATATCTGGGGCAGGCGAAGATGTGGCAGGAGGCAGAAAACCGGTACTATGTCTTGAAAGAGTTAGCCTTTTCAAAATAAATTTACGTACTATTTTTGTGTTCGGTGAGAGCTTATAGTGTTTATCTTTCTGCTACGTATGACAATGTCTTTATAAACTAGAACTGGCCGCAACATGGAACGGCGTCCCTAGAAAGCCCGCTTTTTAACTATAGTCGGCGATCCAGTATGTAACACTAGGCTACAGCGAGTTCATCAGTGTTAGTTTAAATCGTTCGCTTGTGCCTATGATTTGTTAACAATTTGATCAACCTTAGTGGCATTTATCGAGTCAATGTTGTGAAGAAAGCATCCATGGCATCTAATAAGATCCGATATTTTCCAGGACGTATGCATAGTGCCGGGCCAAGAGCGTTAACTCTCGTGAAGATCACGGGCCACCCATCTGTATCACATGCCTTGTTCTGTGACGTCTGTGGTGACCTCTCCCTGCCACCCACCTTGTCCAATGACCTCTCCATGCCCCCTCTTGTCCGTTGCGGTCAGTTGTGACCACTCCCAGCCACCCCTTGTCCATTGAGGTCAGGTGTGACCGCTCCCGGCCCACCCCCTCGTCCGGTGACGTCTGTGGTGACCTCTGGCCCGTCCGGTACCATCTTTGATGACCTCTGCTGTTACCCCAGATCGGACCGCTGCTTGGGTCTTTGCACAGTTCCTGCGGGCATGGCGGCCACGTGCCAGCAGCAGTACGTGCAGAAGAAGATGGTGGGCCTTGACCCAAGTGGCTCGCAAGTCTACACCGACCTTTACTGGATACCGCACTGTTGCGTCTGTCAGATTAGCTAGCCGCCGGCCGGGCTCGATCCCGCTGGAGAGCGGGCGCCGCCGGCCGGGCTCGATCCCCGCTGGAGAGCGGGCGCCGCCGGCCGGGCTCGATCCCCGCTGGAGAGCGGGCGCCGCCGGCCAGGCTCGATCCCCGCTGGTGACCAGACGCCGCCGGCCAGGCTCGATCCTCGCTGGTGACGGAGCACCGCCGGCCGGGCCCGATCCGCGCTGGTAACGGAGCACCGCCGGCCGGGCCCGATCCGCGCTGGTGACGAGGTGCCGCCGGCCGGGCGGAACACGACAGGGAGGAGGAGGGCGCGGGGAGGTGACACGGCTCGAGTGGGGCGCCGTCGCCGACGGCACCCGCTGAAGGAGGGTGGATCGGAACTCGAGAGTTAGGTCTAATGAGTGTCGTTAGTCTAATGTGTGCCGTTAGATCTGATGAGTGCCATTAGGTCTAGTGAGTGCCGTTAGGTCTAATGAATGCCGTTAGATCTAGTGAGTGCCGCTAGGTCTGATGAGTGTCGTTAGGTCTAGTGAGTGCCGTTAGGTCTAATGAATGTCTTTAGGTCTGGTGAGTGCTGTGTGTGTATGTGGGGGCGCGCCAGGTGGCCGGCACACCGCGGGCCAGCCGTCGACGGAGGGGCGCTGGTGTCGCCTCTGTCCGCCTGGCGCGCACGCGGCGCTGTCAGGACTGTGATGGATGGGTGTGGCCTATCACCTACCCCCCCCCCCCTCACCGTGGGCGCACCCCCCACCAGTCGTCAGTGTGATCAGTGTGTAAGAGATGTTCATGTTCGTCGAGCGTGATGCGGCATAGGCAATTACCGACGAGAACCGCTGATGAAGATCGGTGTAATCGATGTGATTTCGTGATCATCACCGGTGGCGTGATCTGTATACAATCGATTTCTGCGCCGAAAGGCTCCGGTCCTCTCAATTCAGGCCCTTCCGTTCGGTGTGTATGTGCGTTTGAGGGAAGAGATGTGCTGCTTGCCCATCTCCCGAGCGTTTGCTATTTTTTGATGTCATATCTTTACATTTAAGAACAGGCAACGAGAAGCCCTATGTAGTCGGTTAGTATTTCTTGGCCTCCAGCCGTCATGCCTGAAGTCCCCATTCATACCCACATCAATCAGACTTGTCTTCGACTCAAGAATAACTTGGAGCTGAATTTCATAGCACACAAAACCAGGCTTAGCAGGGGACGCCCCACAATTCCGGGCCGGCGGTGCCTAAGTTGGACGAGGAATTGAGTCGACCGTGTTTTTTTTTTAGTTGGTGTGAGCCATCATTGAGTCGACTCAAATAGTGTATAACATGACCCTAATAATATGTAAAACTGCATGCCGGATAAAAAACGCATACTGAATACAAAACTTTGCATCACACATTCTTTGATGTAATATAGCCATGCTGTACGAAAACAGCGGTCTATACGGCCAGAAAGCATTTTTAGGGGCATACTTTTTGCCTCTCAAAGGCATGTCGGACATGCAGAGGCATGTGATTCGCCTCTTCTGTGCGCAGTCATCGAATTTGAACATGGTGAGCTTCAGTACGCGGCGCCGAAGGATTCTTGAGCAGCCGAAGCTCGCGTGACACTGCCTGCTCTCGAAGCTGTCATTTGTCATTGTCAGTTCTCGAAAATGGCATTCTAATGCCACGGCCCGACACACGCTCCCCGACACCAGCGCCCTCGCGGACCGACCTGGCCGCGGGCCTGCTCTGCTCTTCTGTGAACTGCTCTACTGTTCAATGAACCGCTCTACTCTTTCGTGAACTGCTCTACTCTTCTGTGAACTGCTCTACTCTTCCGTGAACTGCTCTACTCTTCTGTGAACTGCTCTACTCTTCTGTGAACCGCTCTCCTCTTTCGTGAACTGCTCTACTCTGCCGTGAACTGCTTTACTCTTTCGTGAACTGCTCTACTCTTTCGTGAACAGCTCTACTCTTTTCGAACTGCTCTTCCGTTTCGCTAACTACCCTACTGTTTCGTGAAACTGCTCTACTCTTTCGTGAATTGCCGTACTCTTTCGTGAACTGCTCTACTCTTTCGTGAGCTGCTCTACGCTTTCGTGAACTGCTCTACTCTTTCGTGGACTGCTCTACTGTTTAGTGAAGAGCTGTATTTTTTCGCGAACTGCTCTACTCTTTCGTGAGCTGCTCTACACTTTCGTGAATCGCCGTACTCTTGATATATCTAATCGCGAGCTGCTCTACCCTTTTGTGAAGAATTCTACTTCTTCGCGAACTGCTCTACTCTTTCGTGGACTGCTCTACTCTTCCGTGAACTGCTCTACTCTTTCGTGAACTGCACTTCTCTTTCGCGAACTGCTCTACTGTTTTGTGAACTGCTCCACTGTTTCGTGAATTGCTCTACTCTTCCGTGAACAGCTCTACTCTTTCGTGAACTGTGCTACTCCTTCGTGAACTGGTCTACTCTTTCGTGAACTGCTCAACTCTTTCGTGAACTATTCTTCTCTTTCGTTGTGCTGCGACGCTATCGTCGAAAGCCATCTCGCGGCGGCCTGAGAAGTACGCTGCGAGCCGCGGGCAGGTAGGTGCGGACGTTCAGGTGACGCTTCGACTGCTGGACCTTCTGAGGCTTTGTCCCATCTCACACAGCGTCCACCTGCAGGTTGGAAGATTCCCGAACACGCATTCCTAAGGAGAGAGACCGGCGTTCCTGTTGGTGTTTTTGTTGCAAAACAACGCTGCTGCGAGCGAGCATGTGGTCAGCATCGCGGGTGGTAGGCACTGAGTTTGACCACCACGTCGATGAGGACATTATGCCGTCGGCCTGAGCAGGGATTCTCCTGTGGATGGCACTCACGTGAGGTCAGCCAACAAATGCCAAGAAAACGACAGAATTAATTCATGACGTTTCCAGTCAGATTTCTCCTGATGTCACTGCGCTTGCACTAAGGTATTCCGAAGGCTCTAATGACGCGATTCGTCAACGCTTTGGTTACGAATGGGTAACCCCATCTTGGTTACGAATGGGTGCTGCCTCACTCGCTCCTCGCTCCTCGCGCACCTCCCCCAGTATCGTTGCCAACTGAGCTTTGAGCTGACTTGAAGAACTCCTCCGACTACGCTAAGGGGCGGATATCCAGGCTTTCGTCGAGGGGAGAAGGGCATGCAACACTGAGGCGGCCCCTTGGAGCTTGCCTGCAAAAAATATCCTTGTATCTCGGTCACTACCTTTTAAGAAAAGTGGTATGTAACACACACACACACACACACACACACACACACATATATATATATATATATATATATATATATATATATATATATATATATATGCTTATTCATATGCGTGAATCTAGGTATATCGGTGTATATATTACGTATTTGTATGTATGCATTTACTTATTCACTTATTTCATAAATACGGAAACCCATCTTACTGTGCACAGCCCTATAAAGCTGGGTGTGCTACGCATGCACACTCATAGATCTCACTAATTTCCAACAGATTATGTTAGATGTCCTGATTCTGAGGCTTTGTGCTTCGGAACAACAGGCAAAATAAAGTTGAGTGAGAAGTTGAGTTAGCATCCAAAATATGCTAAGGACGTGATGCACTAGGATCATAAGTGTCATACAGTCAATGGCCAATGCAAATAGCACATACTACGTCGTCAGTATGTAAAATTGCGTTCGGCAATTTTGCGTAAACATTCATCGGGGCAAATTCGACTGCTGCTCTAAGACGAAGGCCCCAGGGCCAACAGGTACGGAACATGACCAATCACTGGTGCCACGGAGGTCAACAAAGTGGCTCCCGTCAACAAGTTTAGGGTCCTCAGAGCAAGCAAAAAAAACCTTACATCAGCGTGTTTGGCCCTAAATGATCGGCAGTGCCTCGGTAGGCTGACACATCCCGACCAAAGCACGGGACCCTCTGAGCAAAGGGGAACTATCCAAGACCATGAATTAATACCTCTGTGCGATAAGAGTCAACGGGCAGGTTTTCAACACGAGCATCGATAGGATTGAAGAATCCTCCGCAAATGAGACCAAAGGAAGAGAACCCTCGATTAAAGTAGAGGGCCCTGAGCATCGAGTGTCTCCGTGCCCTACCTTACAACAGCCCTAGCAACAGCACGAGGCTCTTCAAGCAAGTGGAAAGAATCCAAGACCTATATGGAGGGCCCTGAGCAGCTGAGTGTACCCTAGCATATGAGGCCCCGCAAAAAGCGCGTAGAGCCTTTTGGGCAAATGGGTAGAATCTGTGGAGGAAAACCTGATCGATCAACAATGCTCAAGTATGGAGCTAGATAGCTTCCCAACGATACATTAGGCCCTCCCAAAAAATGCAAAGAGGTCAAAGGCAACGTGGAAAGCTCCTTAGCGATCATGTTGACCCGGCAAGTGGACATATAGGGCCAGGCAACCAACAGCGTAATGCCTCTAGCCAGGGTAATGAGCCCCAAAATTACCCCAAGCAACACGTTTTCAATCAATGTAGAATCAAAGGCATCGAGTTTTGCTGCGTTTTTGTGGTAAGAAAACTGCGTCTGTCCAGACGCTTATGAACCCCTTCGGAGCCTTTAGGTCCCCTCGGCATGGTCCATGGGGCATGGTTCCGCGCCTCTCTTCCCTCCTCTCCTCTCCTCTGCAACCACTACCGGCCCGAGCAGCTTAAAAGATGGGCCAGCCAAGAACATGGGCCATCCATTAAAAAGGAAATACTAACGGCACAATATGCAGGGCTCTGAACGATCGAGTGCACCCGAGCAGGTTAACAAATAGGGTTCCCATAAAAAGCGTAGAGCTCTCCATTAAAATAGGAGGTACCCAAGTGCCCGAACAGGTTAGCAGATGAGGCCCCTCCAGGAGTGCAGAGCTCCCGTTCAGGTGCAAATTACCCGCGACATGATGTAGAGGGCCCCGAATAATCCAATGTGCGAGAGCAGACTAGGGCAGATAGGGCCCCGAAAAGAACGGAGGGCCCTCCATTCAAAAGGAAGTGTCCAGAGCCAAATGTAGAGGTCCCCCACGGTCGAACGAGCCCGATCATCTTATCAGAACGGGCCCTGACAGGAGCGTAAGGCCCTCCATTCCAATGAGAAATTCCCAAAACCCGGTGCGGAGCTCTCCCGAAAGATGGGGAGTAACCGAGCAGGTTATCAGATGACCCCGATAGGAGCAGAGGGCCCTAAATTAAAACACCAAGAACCAATGCGAAGGCCCCCGAGCAATCCAGTATGGTGGAGGGGGTGAACAGAGGGGGCCTCCGACAAGTGTGTAAGGCCCCATTCGAATAGCACTGCCCAAGGCCCAATGTAGAGGGCCCCCGCACGATCGAATGTGCCCGAGCAGAAGAAGTACCCAAGACCCAGTGTGAAGGGTCCCCAAACGACTGAGTGTGCCCAAGCAGGTCACCAGATGGACCCCCGACAAGAGCGTAGGGCCCCAAGCGAGTGCTAGATAACTGGAAGCGCCCTAGACCAATGTAGAGGGCCCATGGGCATATCGCAAGTGTGTCGGTAGGTTAACCGAGACCCGCGTAAAGAGCCCCTGAGCAACTGAGAATACCTCGGCAGGTTAAAATATAGGACCACGGCAATAGCCCACAGAGCCTCTCTGGCTCGTGATTGACAAGAGTGTCCGGCACGTTAGCAGGAGGGGGCCCCAACGGCAGAACAGCGCCCACTGAGCAATGCAAAAAACTAAATGGCAGCGTGGAATGCTGCTGCAAGTGGGCATATAGGTTCCCCCTGAAACAGCATCGTCACCTAGACTGTGTAATAAGGCTTAAAATCTCCAGTTCACAACTTTTCCAATCATTGAACATTTTTTGACTTTCCTTAGGCCATTTACTTTCGCTTACAACTGTTCCTGGCTGCCTGGAAGTCCAGCGTTATCCAATTTTGTTGCATTTTGTGCTTAAAAAACTGCACCTGCCCGGCGGGCTATTGGCCTCTTTGGAACCAATAAGCTCCTTCGGAGTCCATGGGGGTCTGTTCAATGGCCTTGGGGGGGATCATTGTCCCGTGTCCCCCCCCCCCCCCGGATCCGTCCCTGACTACGCTACCACCGCGCTGTCTCGCTGTTATAGGGCCCCGCCGGCCAGCCCATGGCACCCCTAGCGGCGGCAGGTGTGATATTTTGCGGACTATACCAGTGGGTTTGTGCATTTGTAGTCCTCTTCTCCTTTCAGGGCTTGCCCATTTGGGTGCGTTTGTTTATTGTTATGTTATACTTTATTTTTGCATTCCATTTTGTCAGCATTGAAACCCATCTAAGTGGGTTGGAATGATAGTCAGTGTACCTGTCCTTGTATCTGTAGGTACTTTGTATGGTATAGATAGATATATGTGATCAGTGTGTGTGAATGTGGTGCAATGATTAATTGCATTTTGTTCATGCATTCTTTGCCAAGCAATATGTGCACTAGAAATAAATGTGGCAACAGTGACTTGCATCCAAACCTTGCCATGCTGGAGTAAAAAAGATGATGTATGTGTATATGTTTGATTATATATATATACATTTTTTATTTATAAGCCATGAGTCTGGGTGGTGTGATTGATGAATTAGGAAGTGCTAATTTGTGTGTTATTCATGCTTCAGACTGAGTACCCTTTGATGGTGGAGGGGGGAAGAAAAGGAAATCTTCACAAGGCCATGGTTGCTACCCAAATAATGGCAAAGGAAAAGGCAAACAAGACAAGAAGCAGGGCAAATGCCTATAGAAAAGGTTTGTGTGACCTGGCATTTGCAGGGCATGTGATTCCTAACTTTCCTTTTTCGTGACTTGTGTGCGAGGCATTGTTTATTATTATTACTTCAAAGGCTTCAAGGTAAAATTGTTTTATACACTGCAATGCATTTGCAGTGAGTGTAGTACAATCAAGGTTTTTTCATTAGATCTTTAACTGTTAATTTTGATCCATGGTGCATCTCATCCAGATCTGGTAATTATGCTGATGTGAATTTGAAGTACTTTCAGCTCTATGTTTGCAATACTGTGTGTTATGATTAAAAGTTTTTGAGTGTAGTTAAGGGTATGCATGAATGGATCAAAACAGATCTTATATGGCATGACCTAAGGTGGCACATGTAGTAAGAGCAGTGCACAAATTTGTGTTGCAAAAATGTGTGAGGCAGCAAGTTTCACTTATTTTTACTCCATTTATACATGTTCATATGGCGAATTGAAATGGAAATTGGCTCAACATGATATCCGTGAGGGGGAGATGTTATTGCACATGTGTGTTTATTTTGGAGGTGTCTCTGAGGGCCAATTTGTGTTGGTGTGGTACTGTGATGTGTCCATACACAGATGTGTGTGTTTGCGTGCACTTGGCACAGTTGTTAGCATTGTTGGTTTTTCACTCGTATTAAGCTGTGTCTGCTGCTATTTTATGTATTTTTCATGTCATTTGGGACATTTGGATCAATAGGATGTATATGGATAGCTTGGGTTTTAATTTTTGTGTTGTGGATGATTGGTAAAAATAGGTAGCACTCATTTCATCCAGCATATTCTTTTCAGCTAAACACAGTTGTCCCAGCCAATCATCAGCAAAGTCCTCACATGCCCACTTTTGGGTCAGAACATGGAGCAGGTATGTGCTAAGGGAGATGCAGTCAACATTGTCAGTTTCATCAGCTTTGGGCTTTATGGAGCATTCAGCTATTGAGGCCATGTGGAGTCATGTGTCTTTGACCCTGGTAGGAGGGCTGAGCACCACATGGAAGCTGGCGTCTGGGGAATGCAGGAGAAACCCTTTATCACTAGTTTTCTGGGTATGCAGACTGGCCATTACCCACTCTTGCATCATTTTGTATGGCTATGCATTTGCATAGGAAACAACTCAAGGGTTTCTAATCAAGACTTTCCCTCACCTGAGATGGTCCGTGAAGCTTGCTGCGAGGGCAAAGCTCCTTAATTTGTATTGATGCTTGCCTTGTTAATAGGTTTGCATCCACCATGTTTTTACATTGTCTCTCAAAGTCTCATTTCTGAACAGACACATCTATGCAGTGTCCCCTTCCCCTTCCCAAGAAACTCGGTATCTCACAACCACATAATGTCATGGAATCTGGAATGTAGTCAAGGGTGTAAGGGAATCTTTTGCAACCTGTGTGAGCACACATACCAGGAGTTACAGAGAGGAAAGTGGGGCGAAGCTAGTTGCAGCAAGTGAAAGTGATGGGCAGGTGTGCCCACGTGTGCCAATCACGTGGTAATTGGCATTCCAGAGCTGGATAACTCCGAAGATCCGGATCGACCGACGTAGGCATAGCGCCAAGAGACGGAGGCCAAACATTGGGAGGAAGTCAGGAGGGGCTATTTGATGATGCCGTAGCTGCTCGTGCTGTGCCGAGTCCAGGTGAGGTGCGAAGGCATGACAATTAGTTTAGTAAGCCACCAGCAGCAGTTCGTTGCATGTGAGAGGCGGGCTTCTTAGGGCATTTAGGACCGGGCGTAATCCGCCGGCGTACAGCCTTTTGTGAAATGCCGGCTTACTGTGTGCTGTTCTGTTCATTTCGTTGGCGTGGTCTCGCCACCACGCGGGCGTCTATGTGTGTCAGTCCGTTCCTCTGCCGGTCATTCAGTCAGTTTTTCCTGACCGGCTGCATGAGTAAAGACGAATTTTAATGCATTTCGTTTCCTATATGCTTGTACGCCCAATATCTGGCATGATTGAAATCCTAAAACACCAAAATGTTTCCTTAGTCTTGGGGGAGCATTATGTTATCCATGTTTTCACCATAGTGTTTATTCTTTGGGGGAGGGGGGGGGGGACATTGTGTTATCTACGCTGTTGGCATGAAGCTTTAGTCGGATTACCCTGGTGCCCGGGTAAAGAAGGTATTTTAAGAGGATAGCAGCCAGCCAGCCAGATGACCTTATGTACGTGGTTGTGCGTATGTCGAGCCAGCGGCCCTTGAATCGGTTATTGTTCCGGAGGATTTAAAACCGAACAAGTGAATTTCTCTATGTTTATCTGGCTTTTGTTATGTAACGCCGCATTTTTAAGTGCTTTTAAGATTCTGTTGTTGTTTCAGGATTGACTTGCTCGCTTTGCGAGAGTCTTGCGGGTGTAAGCTGCGGGAGCTGCGCAGGGACGGCGATGTGCCATCATTGTGATGTTGAAGAGCACACCATGCGGCCATTTCACGCCAGGCGGCAGTGGGCGTCTGGGTTGATGCAGCCTTTGGCTGCAGGTACTTCTGTTACATCAGCGGGAGAGTTCGTCCAGTTCGGTGAGTGTCTTAATAATTATTATCTTACTGAGATAGGCAGAATTATTTTTGTTTGGTAATTATCATTTTTACCACCACATATGTCCAGTATACGTTATGATACGTGGGCTTTTTTCAAGAATTTTGAACAGGGTTCGGGGACCAGTAAGCTTAAATTGTGCTCAGTGTGTGAAATTTCCATTTGGAAAGGCCTGGCCCATCCTGGTTGTCGTGTGTTTGGGAGTTGTTATGCAGCCAGTGAACGCAGGCTCACATAATCTTCAGCAACAAGGGCAATGCCATCAAGTTGTGGTTCATAGATTGTTAGTCATCTGCGCTCCAAGCATTTCATCTGGCGTGCTGTTGGCTACAACATCGTAATAGGACCAAAAGTTAACCTCCTCCATCCGATTAACATGCAAGTGGTAATTTGTATTGTGTAAGAAGTTAAAGCAAAAGTCAAAGCCAAGTCTGGATCTGGGCAATGCGGCGTAGCGACATGAACAATAACGAGCGGGGACGAAAACGGCCATTTGCACTGATAAAAGTGTTGGTCCTTGTGCGTAGACTAACACGCAAAGTCGTGTGCAAGTCGTATATCTGTCTGTTTTTCGGCATTTTGAAGCATTATTTACCCGAACTAAGAAAAGAATAAAACCATCAACGCAATGTGGGCATATGCACCAGATCAATTCGCTAACTGATCTCAAAGCTGTCTTGACTCCTATGCGCATCAGTAATGGACCGAATAGCGGCAGATGACACCTTCTTAACCAAATCCATACAGGATACGTGACGCTTCGTCCCAGTAGATAACAATTGTTCAATGAAAACCAACATATAGTCGCTTGTATGACGCATATATACCAGAAATACCTGCGGTACTTCGGTCATAACTGTCTAGAACTCACGTCAGTGCGAATTAGTCATTGTCGATTATAATTGCCAAGCGTAACCAGACTCTAGAGCGGAACATTTTCAGGCAAAACCATCGTGCACAAGCGCGCTAAAGCTACATCAGCAGACCGTCACGTGTTCAGTTAGGTAGACACGCCAATACGCTGATCAGATCAATTGGTGTTGTGTGCCGGTGGCGTCCGGGGCCACGTGCGTGATTACAGCTGTTAACTCGCATATGTTATCCAAGCGCCCAGCCCACGTCGCACAAGATGTGGGCTATGTCCATGTGTATTAGCAGCATTGTGGACTCCGTAAGACATCCCTGTTGCCTCCACTAGATTTGAGAACACGGTACAGATGATGGTTGTAGGTCTTGATTTCTTTATGGATCCGTTTATGACGGTTTTGTGTTTCCCAACAGGAAAGTTTTCGTCACACGTGTGTCTTGCTCGCTTTAGTAACTGGGTAGGTGCAATTGGGTAGCAAGAGGTGCGTTTTACAGGCTCGAAAAGCGCTCAAATTCTGTCACTGTCCTTGAGATGTGTCCATAGTATGTTACCGTTCTCTCGTAAAAATATAAATCCACAGATCGAATAATTCATTGTGCGGTGTCTTTCAGATCCGGTTCTGCCGCTGCATGAGCGCAGGAAGGCCCGTGAAGCCTGTTCAACCGAGTGCAAGATGCGCCCCTCATCGGTCGAGGTATTGGCCATCACCATGCGTGGTCATTCTTTGTGGGCAGTTTCTTGTGAAAATGCTTAATAAGCTGCCACGATTGTGCGCGGCCCGCGGAAACATGAAGCGTAATATCTGTGGTCGGGTATGTCACATTGCACAGCGCCCTAAGCGCCGTTTTCGCTGGACTCCGGGAAAAGCCGTGTAGTAGCACTCATTTATCTTGTGAGGACGGACTGTGAAGCTGGTGGGGCCTATGGATAAGTTGTTATGGGGACGTTCCACGTCCAAAATGTGTGCAATGCCTCTGTGGTATTTGTGGATTGACTCCATGACCCAAATTGTCCTATTTCGTTAGTGATATTTGCAAATCGTAGGTTTGCCACTGGTTCAATGAAAAACAAGTACAACATAGTGGTGCTTTCATTACGGTAGCATTTGAGTGAAGTGATTCACATTTGTTTGTGGGTTTTGAACTGAATAACCATGTGGAATATCCTTCAGTGCAGTTCACAGTCCTGCCGTCCTTAAGACTTTCTGAAACCTTAATTCTTAATCTTCTTCTAAATCTTGCAATTGAGCAAAAGCATTTGAAGAGGGTGATTCACATCTGTGTGGGGTTTGAACTGGAATGTAGTCTTAAATATCCTGTGGTGCAGTTCACAGCCCTGACCTACTTAAGGCTTAATTCCTAATTAGCATTTTTAATGCTTAACCTTCTTAATCTTCTTACACCGTTTTTAGTTTCTGAGCTGCACGCCGGCTAAGACGTGAAGACCTTTTCGGGAAAACAATTTCAGAGTCACCTAGACATCCATGGTATCACAATGACGTCATTCAAACCCTGCCATTCCATTGGTGATGCGGCGATCAGCAGCATATGTACTAAGCAGTAAATGTATTGGCTGTAGCAGCCTTTTTCACTGAAAAGGATGCCACTAGTTCCAAGTGACCTTATTTCATCATACCTGATGCTTGCTTCATGATCTTCAAATGTGAAACATTCCCTTGAAACCATGGCATTTCGGCCAACTGCTGAACATAAAAGTGTCCATTTTAATCGTTGTCCCGAATGTTTAGCGATGGAAGAACTGCTGTTATACCCACAGCTTTCTACTCAGTTAAAGTTAGATGAGTAGACTGTTTGACATGAGCAAATTTGTGAGACTGATCCATACAGAAGTGGAGCATTCGGCACTGCGCGAGTAGGTGAGGCGTAAAATAACCGTTCGTGAATGGTGTGCGAGAGAAAATTGAATCTTCTTATTTTTCGCGATGCGTTCTTGTAGTTCCTTTCAAACTGTATCCTATCCGAAAAAAACTTTTTATCATGCTTTAGTAGAACCTATTTCTGATGGGTGTGTTGAAATGAGCAAGGTCGCCTGGTGACTTTGCCTACTCTTATTCTTGTAGGGTTTTTCTTCTTTTTTTTTTTGGCTGGCCGAATCCTCTTTAAGTGACCATTTCTGCACATGACTGCCATAGAGCATAGCTAGCCGTCATAAAGGACACAGCGCCCCGAGTTTGACGGGTAAATGTATGGTACGATTCGTGAGTTATGACTTGTCCATGTCTTGTCCGTATCGCAATGTGTTAAAATAAGGTGTCAGCATGTTCCCGCGAACCTATAACCGACCTTGCATCATGTGCAACACGTGTGTTTTAACACAGTCCTATCATTAGTTCCCAGCGGGTATTCCGGGCGCGGGCGCGAAGCGTCATTGCGTCCCCCCAAACATCACACCCCAGATGACCTATGCATTAACTGATTGCAGTACACCCATCAGATAGAACCTTATGCTTTAAATGCCGAATTAAGCTACGGTGACATGACATCAGCTGTCTTGAACTGATGTTGAAGGTCTTTGAAATAAAACTAGCGGAGACTTCATGTTAAACCTTTTTGTTCTCAGGTCGTTTCAAGTTGTGGCTCCCCACCTGAATTTGTCCACCGTGGAAGATGTGCTGGGAGGTCACGAACATGGACATCGTGCGGTGTGGTATTTATACAGCCTCTCCGGTGAACATGTCGACCGTGATTCACGAGGAGGTTTTCATCACGCGGTAGAATCTGAAGTTCCACTCACCTGGAACGTCGCTTTCTGCGTTCGTGGCGACCCTCCAAGCACTGGGACAAAAGCATGGATCTGTGAGTTAACTATGGGTTGATAGCGGCGGGATGCTTGATTCCAGCATTGAATCAGCGTTGCAATCCAATGAATCGTGGTTTTTGGTGCAGTCATATTCTCGCCCTGTAACCTCTGCCCTTTTAAGCGAATTTACTATCAGCAGTGTGCACCTCATTGTTAATATGTTTCCAGGGATAATGTCGTACGACGGAAAAAAGCTGCCCAATATTATTGCTGAGCCTGAGGCTGGGCTTATGAACAAAAATAACGACCATCCGCTTTTGCTTTATGCGGCATGTGAATGAAGTTCTAAAATTTTATAGGGTGACGAACATATATTTTAACGACTTTAATAACTGAATTATCGAAAGTTGGGATCACTTAGAAGTAGGGTCGGCATTTCAGCAACCCAAAACTGTTTCCTGTCACCGACGTGGTTTAAAGACAGAAGTGGACATGCATACCTAAGTACGCCATGGCCGGTAAGCAAGCGTACACGTGGTATGGAATTCCTTGGCAGAAGTATCTACGCAAAATTTCTTACGCAATTTTCCGTGAGCCGATGCGCGGTATTGAATACGCATGAAAAATGTAGGTATTGGCACAAGTTTTTTCAAGTTTCTATGCATTGGGCATGTACGCAACTCTTTGTTACTGATTACGTACAAGCAAATGTTCGTAATGGATGAAGTTGGTTTGACAAATGTACCTCCGCTAGAGTTCGTAAGCGGTATAGGCGAAGTATCGGGGGTCCGTGTGTGCACACCCACTTTCCACGAATGCTGAACATTAAACCTAGCACACTCCATTGAGAAAATTGACTCCGAGATGCTGAATGATGCTTCCATGCTGAGTTGCCCAGGGCAAAATTAGATCCTGAGGACGATGGGAGTCATGGATCTGAGTGAGCAAAATCTGGCCGAATTAGGCGTGCTGGGTACAGGTGATACTCGTGGCCAGTGTTGGGTTCAGTGCAAGCGAGGCCTGAATCAAGCAAGTCCAGGCGATTGGCTGCTTCTCTTGGCCTCATATCTACGAAATAAGCCACTGTATTCAGCCATCATTCAGCCATTCCGGCCGCCAGTGGGTAGCTGGCAACGCGGCTCGTTCCACGAAGTTCTTAAATGAAAGCTCTTTCACGGCTATCGTTTCTTCACGAAGCCGCTTCGCCCGGGCTCTCCAGTTGGCGTGAGTAGCCGCACAGCGGGAACTGGTGTCCTTACAAACGTACTTCCTGAACGTATGCCGTCGGTACGTGATCGGTGCTGGCACCAATGGAGGGCGAACCGTATCTCACGCTGTTCCCACCACGAACCGGTGGCGGCGTTATCTTCGTGGAGGTGGGACAAACGCGTGCACCTAGCTGCTTTACATGCACCGCAATGTGGTCGAAGTCAACTGACGCGAATGGCCGGGGCAGTCGAGCCCCCTGCCTTGCCTCATCCATCGTCTTCGCCGCGAAAAGTACTGTTTATGGGGGATCCAAGCGAACGTTGGTCCGGCCGTGCGGACGCTTGTGAGTCTGCGGTTTTCCGATATGTTTATCCGCGAGTTGCGTAGCGTGCGCACGTTCTGACCGTTTGATAACAGCATGTCTAAACTTGGGGTCAACTCATATCTGTCTAATTCAGGGCTAATTTTGACCATCTAATGCGTTAAGAAAATGATGGGAAAAGAAAATTGGGCGGCATGCTGTAAGCAAGTTCCCAGCGCGCAACAAGCTCGAAGAAAGCGTGTGACAACTTAATTTGAGTCGTCTCCGAAGCGAATATGCACGCCGCACGCTGTACGCATAGTGTCAGCCTTGGTTCCTCTTTATCCAGCTGATCATCAGGAGGGATTTTCGCGATTGGAAGACAGACTTCGCCATTTCAAGATTGCGCACTACATATGTAGTACAACGTGCACGCTGGTTACTTACAAACGTTTATTCTCTTGTAGCATCCCCGTGCATCTCTCAAGTAGGCGACATCATCGTCTGATGCAGAACAGTGGGGAGCTGGCGAACAGGGATCGATGAAGCTGGGTTGGGCATTGCACTATACATATGTTCTGCAGCAACCACACTAGTCACTTGCAAAGTTTTATTTTCTTGTAGCGTCGCTGTGCATCTCTCAAGAAGGGGACGTCACCGTCAGATGCAGAACAGCGGGGATGGAGCTGGTGGACAGGGATCGAGGAAGTTGGGTTATGAATTGCACTATACATATTATTCAGGTCTTACGTGTTCTGTCTGTCCCAAACCAGACTACGAGCGCTGCGAGACGGCAACTGTATTAACCCGCGAGGCGAGCGGGCGGCGCCGACCCCGGCGGGCGGCGCCCTAGGCGGTACACCGCCAGTCGGGGCAGCGGCGTACCAAGGTGCAGCAGCACTGGCGGCGCGAGCAGGGCGGTCCCAGGCGCACGCCAGTAGCATCATGATACACATATGTTCTGCAACAACCACATTCGTCACTTGCAAACGTTTATTCTCTTGTAGCATCCCTGTGCATCTCTCAAGTAGGTGACGTCACCGTCAGATGCAGAACAGCGGGGAGCTGGTGGACAGTGATCGTGGGGGCTTAGCTGGCGGGGATCGAGGGAGTCTGGCTGGCGGGGATCGAGGGAGCTGGATTGGTGGGAAGCTGGTGAGCGGGGATCGAGGGAGCTTTGTTGGCGAGCAGTGGGAAGGCGAGGAACAAGGTATCTGGGCAGGCGGTGGACAAGGGAGCTGGGCTGGCGGGGAACAAGGGAGCTGGGCTGGCGGGGAACGAGGTATTTGGGCAGGCGGGGAACAAGGGAGCTGGGACGGCGGGGAACGGATGGGCTGAGAACAAGAGAGCCGGACTGGCGAGGAGCCGATGGGCTGGGAGCAGGAGGGCTGGGCTTGGGGGAGGCGGATGGGCCGGAAACAAGAGGGCGGGGCTGGCGAGCAGCGGATGGGTGCGGATCGGGGAGCCGTGCTGGTGCAGAGCAGTTGGACAGGGAACATGGGTGGTTGGACCGATAGCAGGTGACAGTTCCTGTGACAGTTATGCTGCGGAGGTTTCTCTCGCGCACCTGGCACAGCGAAAATCGCCGTATCCTCGAAGTCGCTGTGTCGCTCTGCATCGTGGCCCAGCACCTATGCAAAGCACTACACTTGTTGCCTGTGATTACAATTAAATAATGATACAAGGCAAACAACTGTATGACAGTATCGCCCAACGAGACATGCAAGTGCACAAACGACAATGTTCCGATTAAGGAAAAATCAATACAGATGACCTGGGCCTCTTGGGCCCAGGCGTCCGTCATCGTTGCATAGTCGTAGAAGTTTGGTAGCGCAGTTGACAACTAAGCTCGACCGAGGATAGAAGGAATGTTTTGCATTGGTCAGCAATTTTCGTGTAGGACAATGGTGTAGCAGGGAAGTACAATAATCGGTGTTAGTTTCTAGAAAACTCGGTGTTAGATGTTCAGATCTGTAAAATAATTGGTGAACTGAAACAAGAGAACAAAAAGTCCGTTTTTTTGGCAAGGCCTTTTCATCATTTTCTTTTAACCACGGCTTCGCCACATGATTGACATTTCAGGTCAGAGTCATTAGTCGGCAGTCACATAAATTACGGTTTAGCAAACCATTTACTAGATAAGAAATTCACACATCTGCCATGCCGTTTACTCTAACGCATTCACGCACATTCCTCTGTCTTCTCCATGCTCATTCACACCTCTTTCTTGTACTCTTCCGCTTACGCAAACGTCCGCACATCACACATATGCTACACATAGTTCATATACCACTTCCTTGCTTTTCACATTTCTCAAGCATTCGTTCAGACATCGTACAAAGATATACCCGTAAACTTAAACTATACAGAAAATAAACAACTCATTTCAAGCAAATGAAACATAGTATAAGCAGCATGGCGACAGTCGATGACAGCACATCAAAAACTGCACATGTCCAATACGCGAAGGCAGCACTTCACAATCGTTTCAGTAGATCACAGCGTCGCAAATATCTCAGCACTTCATCAATGATGTTTGGGAATTCATTTCCTGTCAGAAACCTCAGACAGAATTGTGCTCCTGACCGTTGACATAATGTTACCAACGGTTTTTCATGACAATATACAGGACATTCAAGAACGATGTGATGTACTGTTAGTGGACATTGGCAACGTTCACCTTGATGCTGGGGGCTTCTGTCTATCATATATGAGTGGGTATAACGAGTATACCCAAGTCCCAGCCGGCACGGCACTATC
Organism: Pollicipes pollicipes; assembly: GCF_011947565.3. Lineage (NCBI taxonomy): Eukaryota > Metazoa > Arthropoda > Thecostraca > Pollicipedomorpha > Pollicipedidae > Pollicipes > Pollicipes pollicipes. Next base: position 10,348,703 of record NW_023595962.1, on the reverse strand, counting down.
TTATCACGTCTGCTTGTTAGTCGGAGCCACACTTGGGTGACGTCACAGCTGCAGCTTACGACCTCAGGACAGGGGGGTCGTGGTCTTTCTCATGCTGCCTTCTAGGCCTGAGGGTACGAGAGTTGTGCAGTTTATAATCCCACATGTCTCCTTTTCTTTTTTCCATATTTCACACCCCTGGCCATACACGAGTGTCCTGACTGTTTGCCGTTCAAACACCAGCGCTCACATTCCCCACCATGTTTTCCTTTCCCACAACAAAGGCATGGCGGATCGCTGGGGCACCTTGTGCCAGTGTGGCCCAATCTGCCACAACCAAACACATCAGTGGGTTGGGGACATCTTGGTGGGCACGGTATATGATGTAATCCAGTTCCAGTTTGGCTTGGCATGAGGACCTGTCAGAAGTCAAAAGTGTGGTTGGGGTATTTGCCATCTTTCCATTCACCCTCTTGGTGAATCCCCGAGCACCCACTACCCCAAATTCACCCAGCCATCCCACAATCTCAGTCTCGGACAGATCCACAAGGTCACATACATTGATGGTTTCCCTGCATGTGTTCATTCGGTGTTCACGAACAACCTCGCACTCCTCATCCCCAAACTTTTTTCATGAACTGTTCAGTCTGTCATGATTTTTTGTTTTTACCAGAAGGCTGCCTGCAGCCAGAAGATTCTCCTTTTCTGCCTTCTCAGCGCCCCCTCGAACTCCTCTCACAGACATCTGGATCCATGGCCAACCTTTGGACCTAAATGATCTTCCTGAATTGAGTGTTATCTTCAGGTATGAGCCTGAGGATTCCCCCTACCTGAGAAAAGAAAAGCTCATCTGTCCGCACTCGCTTACCGGGTCGACTGGGGTCAGTCACAGCCGGGTTGACGCGTTGCACGATCAGCGCGTGCTCACAGTTTACAGGACAGCTCTGCAGCGCGTAAGCGGCGCGTGGCACACGCGTGTCGCCCGCGACTGCGCTCACTGATAACCATCACGTGGTGTCGCGTTTGTTAGGCTCATTCTGCGTACCGAGGTCATCTAGCGCCGCTTGCATAATTATGTAAATATGCGAAGCGACGGGCGCGTTGTAGCGTTGGATTGCGTGCCCTCGGCGGGCTGTGTGTGGTGCTCATGAGCGAGCACAGGCGGGCGAGGGCTAGAATCTGGTATAACGTGAAGGCGTAGAAATGGATGAAAACGACAGATCGATGCTACAATATCTCCCCCTACACAATAAGCATTTGGACAGAGAAACAACAAAATGCGCAGCGACCGGAGCCTTAAGGGCGAAGGGAGACAGACAGGCGACAAGGAAACACAAGGAACACTGAAATGACGTGAGGAACATTGCCTTGCTCAGGTTGCTGTCGTGGTCGGCGCCGGGACTCGCACTCACGTGGTCTCGTTGGATGTCGGTATTCTGGTTGTTCGTACTCACGTGGTGTCTGTGGATGGTACAGGTACTCCGGGGTTTGCTGTGGGCTTTTGTGTTTGCATCAGGATCATGACCTTTACGACGTCAGTTAACTTATCCACCCCAGTCTGTTGTGGGGGAGGGGGCGCGGGTTGAGCAATGGTGTTTACATCCATGTGTTCTGTTCCGTCTCTTGTATCCCTCGCTGCTGTTTTTGTCGTAGCTTTATCTCCTCCATGGCTAAATGCAAAGCTTCGTTGACGTTCGTCGGCCGTTTTTCGCGTCAATTGATGTCGAAGGTCGTTGTCAGTTATGCCATTTATGAAAATATCCATTATATTTTCACGGACATATCGGGTGTTTATCTCTTCTTTGCAGGCCTCCGTGACAAGCGACATGAGGCGAAAAGCATGTTCGAGAAAATACTCGTAGGGTCGTTTGGTAAAGATACTGAACTATAGCTTGGCGTGTGAGGAGCCGTCAAGATGTTTGATTTTTTGTACCATTAGTTGTTTTAGATGGCCCGAATTTACGATGCTGTCCGCTACCTCTGCGCAGTAGTCAGAAGCGAGTCTTAGTAGAGGCTTATTAGTCGAGCTGCGGCATGTAAAGTCGTCGTTTGACCTCTGTTGCATTCCCTTTGAGTGTTGCCTACCACGGCAAGCCATCGCGTCAGACTTTCCGCACTCGTTCCGTCAAATGTAACTTTTACGGGCTCCATATCCAAAGTGCTAAGAAGGGTCATTTGATCTCGGAGGAAATTTATGCTTGTAACATTGTACTCCGCGTTCGGATCCACAGGCAAGCTCACGTCTTCGGGATTACGAGCCATGTTGCAAGATATTAAAAAAAGAAAACAAAGAGGGTCAGCCAGTACCTTGTGGGGTGTGAGTCCGATGCTGTTTGGCCAGTCGTTCACTAGTCACTTTCTCCCGGGACGGCGTGACGCTATGGAGTACAAACGGTGAATACGAGCTTGCGGCCAAGAAGTCGTTGAAGGTCCCGTTGAAATCGCTGACGTCGAGGTCGCAGTCGATTAATATCGGCCGGCCGAGGTGTTGCCCGGCGGAAGTCCTTCGCGGGCTGCCATGCTGGGCGGACGGGAGCGGAGGCTCAGACCGTGCTTCCTGATGCAACGGGAGCTCAAGCTCTGACCGTTCGTCGTTGATGGTAGCAGACGGGAGCGGAGGCTCAGACCGTGCTTCAGGGCTGGCGGGGGAGGAAGCTGACACGCGTTGGTCGTGTGCTTCGTTCAGGGCCTCGATTGATGTCTGGTTGTACGTGGCGTTTCTGGGAGCTTCGGGTGGACGCCTCCGGCTTTCTTGTTCGGCTACCTTCACTCCGTGGGTCTCTTGCACCTGTCTCAGACAGATGGTGGCTGCGCTGCTGATGCCGCAGCAACGGGACAGGCACAAGGCACAAGTGCAGCGGTGGAAGTTGGCGTAGAAGTAGTCGTTAAACCGCAGCCGCACTTATGGCAATAAGTCCACAAGCGATAAGTCCACAGGCGCAACAGTAACAGGCGGCACTGTTCAGATGGCACTCACAGCAATGGTCGTGGAGTGCGTGCCGCCTTTGTGCAAAATACCTTTTGTGGTACTCACACAGCCTGTGCTGGACCGCCGAGAACTCGTACTTGAAACTGGTGACGTCGTTGAGTGCTGTCCAGCACAGGCAGGGGCCGTTGGCGAGTCCGTCGAGCTCCGCAGCGGTGGCAATATCATCCTCTTCTATGCCGTGGTTCTATTGGTAGTTGGGAGCCCAGATGCACGTCTCGCTGTTGGAAATTCGCACGAATGCGATACATTCAACAATCCGGGTCACGGCACCAGTGTAGCACGCCTAAAAAGTTAAACTCTTCACCAAACTTCAAAAAGGTCTTTTGGCAGTGCTAGGGCGTGATCCTGCTTACAGTACAATTCTGCAACGCGTGATCACAGTTTGTAGGACGGCTCATGCAGCGCGTGAGCGGCGCGTGGTGCACGGGTGAAGGTCGCGTGGAGCGTGGTTTCGCGGCTGTGCCCACCGATAATCATTGCGTGGCGTCGCGTCTGTTAAAGTTAGTCTAGACAATCGATGTCATCTGGTGCCGCTTGCAGCATTATGTATAAACACGCAGCGACGGGCATGTCGCGGCATCGGGCCGCGTGCCGTCGGCGGGCTGCGCGTGGTGGCGAGACGCGGGCACAGGCGAGCGAGAGTTAGAAATCTGGAATAACGCGGGATGAAACAACAGATAGATGCTACAAACGTGCCTGCAAGCGGGAGAGGCTGGCAGTCTGTTTATCGGGCGGGCCATCGGCGCTTCTGTGGCCTTGAACTGAGGACCGCGCCGCGCCGGGCCAGACGGTCCCCTAGCGACGCGCTCACTCGCAGGTCTTCGGGCTCCGAGGCAGCAGGGGGCAACGGCTCCGTGGCGCGGGGGCGAGGAAATCTCCAAATCTCCGGCAGCCATGAATCATGAAGCCAAATGGCATGGCAGGTAGTACGAATGCTACATCCGCACGGACACGTCAGTAATGACACACATCTCGGGCAGTGTGGCTTATTTCTGGGGAGATTTGTGGACGCTCCTGCCTCGCTTAAACATGTCTGATGGCGCCTGAAGTCGTGTATTTTGTCGAGCATCCTCTTCCAAGCGCTTGTTCGTCTCGCATATGTACGCCCGGTAGCGCTGATGGTCTCATGTGCCCCGATGTTCTATGTAATGGTGTGGTCCAACGCGATTTCCGATCTGTTGAAACCTTGCTCTAGTTTTTTGGGTGTCTTCCTCGTCATAGTCAGTGACCTCATTCAGTAGGCATTCAATTGCTGGCAACGTTTGCTGAAGTTTCGTGTCCGGCGTCTGCTATCGAATCAGGTCACTTGGTAGCAACGCACCTAGCAGCGATGTTTTCGGCTTGACCTGCCACGTCCCGGTTTTCAGCACCCCGGGACGGGCGCTGTCCCCATATTGATCATCTCCTATTTTTCAGTAGCCTGCAATAGAATGTTGGCTAGATTGCGTTCTTCAGATAGTTGCGTGCAACGTTTGCTGAAGTTTCGTGTCCGGCGTCTGCTATCGAATCAGGTCACTTGGTAGCAACGGACCTTGCAGCGGTATTTTCGGCTTCGGTTGGTCTTGCCCCGGTTTTCAGCACCCCGGGACAGGGCGCTGTCCGGATATTGATGATCTCCCGTTTTTCAGTAGCCTCCAACAGAATGTTGGCTAGATGGCGTTCTCCAGATAGTTGCGTGCAACGTTCGCTGAAATTTCGTGTCCGGCGTGTGCTGTCGGTCATTGACCTCATTCAGCAGGCATTCAATTGCTGGTAATGTTTGCTGAAGCTTCGTGTCTGGCGTCTGCTATCGAATCAGTTCTTTCGAATCAGTTCGTTCTTCAGATTGTTGCGTGGAACGTTTGCTGAAGTTTCGTGTCCGGTGTGTGCTGTCGGATCAGGTCACTGCATAGGAACGGACCTTGCAGCGGTGTTTTCAGCTTGGTTGGTCTTGCCCCGGTTTTCAGCACCCCGGGACAGGGCGCTGTCCCGATATTGACCATCTCCTGTTTTTCAGTAGCTTGCAACAGAATGTTGGCTTGATGGCGTTCTCCAGATAGTTGCGTGGAACGTTTGCTGAAATTTCGTGTCCGGCGTGTGCTGTCGGTCATTGACATTCAGCAGGCATTCAGTTGCTGGCAATGTTTGCTGAAGCTTCGTGTCTGGCGTCTGCCATCGAATCAGTTCTTTCGAATCAGTTCGTTCTTCAGATAGTTGCGTGGAACGTTTGCTGAAGTCATTCATTAGGCATTCAATTGCTGGCAACGTTTGCTGAAGTTTCGTGTCCGGCGTCTGCTATCAAATTAGGTCACTTGGTAGCAACGGACCTCGCAGCGGTGGTTTTGGCTTGATCTGCCACGTCCCCGGTTTTTTGGTACCCCGGGACAGGGCGCCGTCCCGATATTGATGATCTCCGGTTTTTCAGTAGCCTGCATCAGAATGTTCGCTAGATGGCGTTCTCTAGATAGTTGCCTGCAACGTTTGCTGAAGTTTCGTGTCCGGCGTGTGCTGTCGGTCATTGACCTCATTCAGCAGGCATTCAATGGCCGACAACGTCTGCTGAAGTGTCTTGTCCGGCGTCTGCTATCAAATCAGGTTACTTGGTAGCAACGGAACTTGCAGCGGTGTTTTTGGCTTGATCTGCCACATCTCGGTTTTCGGTGCCCCGGGATAAGGCGCTACCCCGATATTGATGATGTTTTTCAGTAGCCTGCAACAGAATGTTGGCTAGATGGCGTTCTCTAGATAGTTGCGTGCAACGTTTGCTGAAGTTTCGTGTGCGGCGTGTGCTATCGAATCAGGTCACTTGGTAGCAACGGACCTTGCAGCGGTTGTTTTCGGCTTGATCTGCTACGTCCCGGTTTTCGGTACCACCGGGACAGGGCGCTGTCCCGATATTGATGATGTCATGGTTTTCGGTAGCTTGCCACAGAACGCTGTCCAGGTAGTGGTCATGCCCTGCCTTTCATTGGTCTGGCACAGAGCGTTGTCCAGATATTGATCATGTCCTGTTTTTTTGTTTGCCTGGCACCGAGCGTTGTCGAGATCAGCTTGAAGAGACTTCACATATGGATCTGCTTGGCATTGCTCACCGCAGTACAGTTTGTCCTCATCTCTGTCAGCTTGTGCTGACTACCATTGGTCTAGTTAAGTTAGCCTAGATTTCAGTTTCTGCACAGAAGGCGGTCTGAAGTGCGGCCGTGCTCTATTACACTTACACGGCGGCTGCTGAAAAGTTTTGTATCCGGTGTCTGCTTGCGCTGGCAGCCAGGCTCTCCTCTGCCTGGACGCTAGGCTTTCGCTGCGCGCACGTTGAGAGATGACGCAAAAGCCAAGTGCTTTGATTTGCCTTGTACTCCGTTTGGTGGCGTAACACACAGAAGATCGTTATTGGCGGTGACAATTTGCAGTCGTTACGCTGATGCATGCATGTGTGAGCGATTTCCGAGAGAGCAGGGTTGCTCAGCGCAGCATTGGTCACCAACAATGTGACGTTGGCTCCGCACGTCACGAGCAGTGCACACCCCGCTTTGCATGGGAGAGGTCCGGGAGAGTGGTGACGGGGAGAGATCGGAAAGAAAGGTGACGGGTAGAGGTCGTATAAAGCAGTGACGATGAGAAGTCGGAGAGAGCAGTGACGGAGAAAGGTCAGAGAGAATAGTGACGATGAGAAGACGGAGAGAAACAGTGACGGGGATAGGTCAGACAGAACGGTGACGGAGAAAGGTCAAAGAGAACAGCGATGGGGGAAAAGTTGGAGAGGGGGTTGGGGCGACAGTGGGGAAGTGTTGCTCTGGCTGAGTTCAGCTACCCAGCCACCGGCATGTAAGATGTCAACTGCCCGGCCCATGCTAGCACAAAGACGGGTCAGAACGGTCAGCGGGGATGCTGGCCTCTCTCTTCCTTAGACCTGAAGCAGCCAATGCCGGCCAAAAGGCCTCTAATCCCAACCAAAGTTATCATTGAAACAGGAAGGCCGTCACGTGTTGTCATTACTGCTGCCGATCGCTGTTGCCATTTCCTTTGCTGCTACCGATTGCTGTTGCCATTTCCTTTGCTGCTACCGATTGCTGTTGCCATTTCCTTTGCTTTGAGTTTGCTCTGTCGTGAAAACCCTCCCCCTTTCTGTGTGTTTTCTCTGGTACGAAAGTCTTCCTCATATTGCGGCCTGATCTGGCGAAGGTGGCCTGTTTGCTCCGCTTTTCCCTGGTGTGTCTTGTTGCTAGTTTTTATGCTCTTCGGTTTCGACGCTTGCAAGCAGGTGGACGTGGATTAAAGTCCGGATCCAAGTCAAGCTTGGTGGCGATACAGAGCTCGCCTCCCGTGTCTTGGCTCGATCGGTAGCTGGGACTCCAGATGATCTCCGCGTTGTCGAAAGTTGCAACTACGCGATACATTTAATAAATCCGGGTCACCGCACTAATGTAGCACATGGGGTGTGACACATTAGGCTGGCAGCCGGACGCTTGTTCTGATAGAACACGCGTGTTGCAGTTCGTGCGTCTCTGTCCGAAGTGTTCGCGTCGGTGTCCGCTTCATTCGACTTCTCTTCACTCGCTCTCTTCGTCCGAGGCTGCTTCGGAGCAGGAGCCTAGGTGACCACTTAGCTGTTACGGGCTAATGGCTATTAAGGGTGCAAAATGACCCCAGAAGTTGGCGCGCCCATAAAACCCCCAACATCATCAGCAGCATTACTATGATGAGTAACATGAACAATGCTAGTGCGTTTTACGTGGCACAGCTGTTGAACTCGCATAGAGAGCACTGTGTGTGAGGCCAACAGGGATGAATTTAAGAAACTGCTGGGTGGTGAGGAGATGCATGTGGCAGCGAAGTACGAGTCTGCCCCAGAGACGTTGGGTCGTTGGTTCGTGCCTTGGCTACCACCAACAATCAACTTTAAGGATTTCTGGGTGATGCTGCTCGGGATGTGATTCAGAGTCGTACCAGGGCCTTCAGGTTCACAGCAGAGATTGCCTCTCGTGGTGATCGGAGTGGCAGAGGCTGTTCCATGAATGAACCGCCTGCGGATCACCCCTGCCATCTGTTGGGAGCTGTACCGGAATAATGTTCGAGAGATAACTGCGGAGCTACACAAGATCACAGGTTAGTCTTTGGTGAGGCGGTGTGTAGATGTTTGGTTTGTATGGAGCGGGGGGTTTCGGACACGTAAACGTGTAAGTGGGTAGCTGATGATCTTAGTATTTTTAGTTTTGGAGAGTTGGCGTATCTGAGAATGTTCTTCATCAAGTAAAAACAACCCGATATGTGTGCTCGGTCGTCGTCAGCTTGTTCTAATGCTCGGATCTATTCACAGGGAATGTGACCATTCAAGCCGACAACCTGGCTCCTCCAGTACCAGCGGGATGGCGCAGGTGGGTCCCTCAGCAGCGAAGAGGGCGAAGAGAGCTATTGTTGCAGAAGCTGCTATGCCCACGACAGCTCTTCATCGGCAGAATATGATTACCCGGTAGCAGGTCGTCCTGGGCGGCAGCGACAATCCACCGGCGGTGACGGCCAGCTAGGCAGCAGCGACGACCCAGCGGCGGTGACGGCCGGCCGGGGCAGCAGCGACAACCCTCCAGCGGGGACGGCCAGCTGAGCAGCAGCGACAGCGCCGGCTGGGCAGCAGCGGCAACCCACCGGCGGTGACGGCCAGCTAGGCAGCAGCGACAACCCAGCGGCAGTGACGGCCGGCTGGGCAGCAGCGACAACCCACCGGCGGTGACGGCCAGCTGAGCAGCAGCGACATCCCACCGGCGGTGACGGCCAGCTGAGCAGCAGCGACAACCCACCGGCGGTGACGACCGGCTGGGCAGCAGCGACAACCCGGCGGCGGTGACGGCCGGCTGGGCAGCAGCGACAACCCACCGGCGGGGACGGCCGGCTGGGCAGCGCGGTGACGGCCAGCTGAGCAGCAGCGACATCCCACCGGCGGCAGCGACATCCCACCGGCGGTGACGGCCAGCTGGGCAGCAGCGACATCCCACCGGCGGTGACGGCCAGCTGGGCAGCAGCGACATCCCACCGGCGGTGACGGCCGGCTGGGCGGCGCGGTGACGACCAGCTGGGCAGCAGCGACAGGGACAGCACGCCGATAACTCCACCGAGCTGGAGCCAGAACAGCCAACGGCTGAGGAGCCAGCCGCCCTTTCACGGCCAGCGACTCATCTCCGCCCAGACGCTCCCGTTCGAGCCTTACAGTGCATCAGAATGCCGTGAGATGGCTGACGTATAGCGTTGTCCTTGCGCACTATGAAGCTGTCGGTCTCAGGGCGTTGTGGGTTCGTTTACCTATGTCCACATTTCGCTGAAGAGCAGTTACGCTATTTTGGTCGAGATGCTCCAGTTCTGACCTATTCAGACATTGGTGACGACTCTCGCGTTCTTGCCACGACTTAGCTGTTTTCATTTTTGGGTAAGGTAGGATTTTTAGCCATCTACACGCCTATGTACTGACTTAGCTATTGTGGGCGCAAAATGAGCTAACTGGTCGGCGCGCCCTAAAACCCCAATCAACAAGGGCGTCGTGCTGAGCGTGTGGGCTTTTGTAGCCCAGTCGCAATTACCAGTTGTTATTTCAATACAGTAACACTGAGCAGATGTGTTACGAGTGTTTACACCCGACCTTAATCGTTCGGCTGTTCGAACTAAGCCACCTGGCATTCATCCATTTAATGCTAATAAACGTCAAGAAAGCATGAAGCGTTGTGTAGGCAAGGAAACAGGATATCGAAAAAAACATGACGTGGCTGAGACACCGAACTCGCCAACCAAACCTCTGCATGACGCACAAGGGTGTCGTTTGGCTAAATAAATGCGGGAGGAAGGAGGGGACTGAGCTGAAAAAAAAATGCCTCAGCCCGCCTCAACGTACCAACAACGGCCTCGCTCCCCGCACTTGAAGCACTTTCCTCTCAAAATTGGACTGGGCCCCGAACTGAAAGGAAACTACACGTGATGGCATACCAAAACACATACAACCGTCTTCCAAAGGGGAAGCGAGGAGGGCTAGTGTCTCGGGGGTTCGCGGTGTTATGCACACCTTTTCCCCAGACGCTAAATTTTTGGAATGCCTGTTGCACATGTGCTCATATCGTGCCGACGCTATGAAGCGGAGGGGGCGTTATTTTTCGCCAGTGCCCCTTCGTTGACTGATTGGACGTGACCCCCCGTCGTGAAATCGCAAATATACTTGCATTTTTGGTACACATCGAGTTCGCCATCATTTATACTCAGCCCACAGTATAAAAACCGCAGTGTAGTAATAGCCGACAGGACATACATAACCTGACGACTCACCTAGATGGTTGTTTTCGCGTGGCTGCAACATGGTCTCGACGCCTACACGCCCTCAAACCCCAAACCATCACTAAGGAGTCGCATCAGTAATGAATGGAATCCAGATTTTAACGTTCACGTGCTCACCATAACAACTGCCAACAGATTCGCGATCTTGGCGTCGTTCGGGACACCAACTCACCTTTGCCAATCACATAGATTAGACTGTCTCAAAAGCAAACAGGATGCTGGGCCTTCTCATGCAAAGCGTGCAAATGCCGTCGTGCCCTCGTCAGGCGCGGTTTAATCACAAGGCTTTGCTTTAGGTCTTCAACGCTCACGCGAGACCATTGATAGAGTACGGCAGCGGTATTTGGAGCGGTGCTGCCGTTTCCCCATCTCGCCCGGCTCGAAATACAACACCGGTTTTTTCCTGTAGTTGGGCTCGAGCAGCCAGTCCCGGTGTCCTCCACTGGATTAGGAGCACCTTCTCGTTTTCTTCAAAACGGCATCTATCAAGGCACGCTTTGCTCAGTCCGACATCCTATTTCTATACAACGTATATGATCGCAGGCTCGACTACGTTCGCCTGAGACCACTGTTCGGTATGGCTACACCCGTTCGGCGTTCTCGGCGTGCCGGCCTTTTCCACGTGCCATTTGCAAGGGCCAACACTTAAAAATATATTTGTCGCACGACTTCCAACTGTCTGCAACCAATTTTGCAGCATTCTCCCTCAACTGACTTTTCTCATCCAATAAAATATTTCCGATATGACTTGTTTCGGTTCGCCGGCGCACGTGGAACATTCTCTTGACAACTCGATTTGCGACTGTGTGTAGTGTGTAAGTGCGTGTGTGTGAGTGTGTGTTTGGTCAGGTTTTTTGTTTGGGCGTATATCGTATATTTGTTGTTCTTAAAACTCGACCGCTTCCGTAATTTGGCTTTTGCCTGTGGAGTGCTTATGTCCTAAATGAACAAATAAACAAATAAACAATGTCGGGTATAGACACGTTGGCGGTGCTGAAGCGACGCCAACAGCGCCAGTTTTGCGCGCCGCGAAGCAAGAGAAACCACTTGTCTGTAAAAATGTCAACATCGATATTGACACGTGGTTTGTGCAGTCTCCGGGTAATGCATTGCAGGCGGGAAGCCCTGTGGCTTCCCCAGCAAACGTTGACGAGCGGGGATGACGGCAAGGGCAGGGGGCGATCCAAACCAGCGACGATAACATCGAACCACGCATGTATTGTCTACCGTGCACCACATAGAGACAGCACAGCATCTATTGGACCGGCTTTCGCGCCACCGACCAGCCACACCTGCGCCGTTGTGACGTCACACGACTGACGTCACAGGAGTCACACCGTAACACGGCGCGGCGCGCGGCTTGACGCCCCGCTGAAGCCACAGCGGCGCCCGACAGCTGGCGCAGGCGCGCAGTGCAGCCACTGGAGGCGTGCAGCGAGTGGAAATAACCACGGGCTGGGGCAAACTCAAAACACAGCAGCGCGCGTCCCGTGAGACAGTGGGGCCGGCGGGCAGCGCTGACGGCGCCCGAAACAAATTAAAGCTCGAGTTCAGGCTCTGCTCCACACCAGCGGCGCGTTATTTCGGAAAGCGGTAGCGCGCTGCTATCGCCAAATTCATTTTTGCTCCACCGCGCCATACAAACCGAACATCAGACCGACGGCGGCCAGCTGCGCCCGTACTGCCGCAGAGAATCGTCCAAACGCGACCTGGCATCAAGTGTTCGACGCGGAGTTCATATTTCCGAGCGCTAAACGTGGTGGACATCTTACGTAAATACCGTCTCCAGACCAGCCCGCTCAAGATCACAGATACGAACTGAAAATCGTGCTCGCATTAAGTAGGATGTACCATTATCAAGCCGACCCAAAAGACAGTGCGGAAGCAAGCATAAAATACATAATACGAAACACGGGCATCAGTGTAAATACAGCGGTTACCAACGGAGACCGCATCATAAAAGTACAAAACCGCGGACAATGAATAAATGCGGCGTTAAATAATACTACATTTTCTCATTATACCACCATAACTGTCACGTACTCACGGCGGGCCGTGTGCCGCAAACTCCTCGCAGCGCCGCGCGGTGCCAGCCCAGCAAGCGGCCGACGGGCCGACACCAACACCGACCCCACAGCTGGCTACCAGACAGCGCAGCTGGCCGACCCGCCGCACCCTTGCCGTGAGACAGAACCCGGCGGAGCGCCCCCCCCCCCCCCCCCCTCTGCCGGCCGGCACGTCCCGTGTCACGCGCTGGCCGGCCGACCGACGGGGCGGGTGCCGCGCCGCCAGAGGACTCGCCGGCGCTGGGGCGGAGCGCGCGCCGCGCCACCCAGTCCCGCAACACACGCACACGCACAAACGCGGCTCCGGGACGGCGGGAATGTGGCTGAAAGCGGGGAGTCGGCCGGCGGCCGGGCTGGCGGACAACACGCACTACAAGCTGGCCCAGCGCCGCCCGACTGACTGACCCTGACTACTGGCGGCTGGGCCGGGCTGAGCGCCCACACTTTGTTCGGGGCTCACACGTGGCGCTGGAATGCGGCGGCCAAAACCGCACTTCTCGCACGCAGACTAGACGCAAAGCTACGAGGGCGGCCCTCTTCGGCGAAGGCTCTTGACCAGCTGCCGACCAACCGCCGCCGGATCGCGCGCGCGCGAAGCGCCCGTCGTCATGACGACCAAGCGGATGTCCTGGGATTGGCTGAGCTGGGTAATGTCCGGGCTCCAACCCGGCCGTTCAAAGCTACACTAGCTGGCGGGTGCCCAGGCCGGGGCCGGGGCCGATGCGCGGTGGCCGGCGGCGGCGGCGGCGGCGGCGGCTACTGGCGTCGCAAGAGATCGAAGCAGCGCTGGCACACGCGCACCGGCTTCAGGATCCTCAGACGAAGGATCTCCGATTCGTGGTGGCTGCATCTGAGGCGGAGGTCGCACCCGAGATCACCAAGACGTCACCACCGGGGTCAGCCACGGCTCACCACGACGCCGGCTGGGCGTCCCCACGCGGAGCTAACGGGACCGGTCCGGCGTGAGCACAGGTCGCGCGGGGGCCAACAGAGGTCAAATCATATCGAACCATCTCCAGACACACAGAGGTGAGCAGAATACACTACGGGCACCCAGGGGTTAGTCACCGGCCAGGCAGACATTACTGAAGAAGCCCAAAGTAAGTCACAGAGTACAAGCGCCTCATCGACGGTCGTGGCGACAACCACCCAGCAGCAGTTGGGACACGGGTCTGCGTGGGCGCGCGGGCGTGGGTGGCACAGGCCAGCTGACGCGGCAGCCCGACTCATCACAGAGTGGAGCGGCAGCCGGCTCTGGGGCGGCGCCGGGGCAGCGGCACCACCCACCCGCGGACACGACAGCGGCGCGCCAACCGCAACAGAGCCCACCAAGCCATGCAAGGGCACAGTCATGCCACCCATCAGTCCTGCCGCCCGCGGCAGCCGAGTGGCGGCGCATCCGTGCCCATCATCACCAGCACGGGTGGGGAGGGTCGGAGCGCCTGGGGGCCAGGCTGAACGGCATCAACAAGCAAGTGATGACAATGTGCCGGTTGTCGTCATGACTGGTGTGTGGGCTGTCACACCAGCCATGCCATGTCCTCCATCGATATCATCCCATTTTTGGTGTCCAGCTTTTGCTCTTGAAAATCGCTTAACACTGTGTCGCGCGAGCCCTGTCATTTTGAGTATCGTTTTGAACGGTTATGTATCAAAACGCGTTGAACGTCGGTGCTTAGCGCGCTTCACGAAACACATCTATAATGTAACGAAAGAGAGGGGCTCAGCTTCAGCCTCAGCTTCAGATCCACCCCTATCTCCCAATACGAGTGTTCTGGCGCCGCCCCCGGGACTCCGTCCCCTCCCGCGTGGCGGAAGGAAGAGGCGATGTGTGAGATACAGCAGCAGCGGTAGCAGCGGCAGCGCAGCAGCGGCAGCGGCCTACCTAGCGCAGAAGACGTCTCCGCAGTTGCGACAGTGGTGTTTTCCGCTCGGTCACAGTAAACTTGACCCGGCAGAGTTGACAGGAGAGCACAGAGTCGTCCCGCCGCCAATGGTCAGAGGGACCTGCCAGTGGCCACAGGGACCCGTCACTATTGGTCAGAGATCTGCCAGTGGTCACAGGGACCCGTCACTATTGGTCAGGGACCCGTCACTATTGGTCAGAGAGACCTGCCAGTGGCCACAGGGACCCGTCACTATTGGTCAGGGAGATCTGCCAGTGGTCACGGGGACTTCGTTCCACGAAGTTCTTAAATGAAAGCTCTTTCACGGCTATCGTTTCTTCACGAAGCCGCTTCGCCCGGGCTCTCCAGTTGGCGTGAGTAGCCGCACAGCGGGAACTGGTGTCCTTAAAACGTACTTCCTGAACGTATGCCGTCGGGTACGTGATCGGTGCTGGCCCCAATGGAGGGCGAACCGTATCTCACGCTGTTCCCACCACGAACCGGTGGCGGCGTTATCTTCGTGGAGGTGGGACAAACGCGTGCACCTAGTTGCTTTACATACACCGCAATAAGGTCGAAGTCAACTGACGTGAATGGCCGGGGCAGTCGAGCCCCCGCCTTGCCTCATCCATCGTCCTCGCCGCGAAAAGCGCTGTTTATGGGGGATCGAAGCAAACGTTGGTCCGTCGGTGCGGACGCTTGTGAGTCTGCGGTTTTTCCGATATGTTCACCGCGAGTTGCGTAGCGTGCGCACGTTCTGACCGTTTGATAACAGGATGTCTAAACTTGGGTTCAACTCAGATCTGTCTAATTCAGGGCTAATTGTGACCATCTACTACGCGTTAAGAGAATGATGGGGACAAGAAAATTGGGCGGCATGCTGTAAGCAAGTTCCAGTACGCAACAAGCTCGAAGAAAGCGTGTAACAACTTAAGTTGAGTCGTCTCCAAAGCGAATATGCACGTCGCGCGGTCTACGCATAGTGTCAGCCATGGTTCCTCTTTATCCAGCTGATCATCAGGAGGGATTTTCGCGATTGGAAGACAGACTTCGCCCTTTCAAGATTGCGCACTGCATATGCAGTACAACGTGCACGCTGGTTACTTACAAACGTTTATTCTCTTGTAGCATCCCCCGTGCATCTCTCAAGTAGGCGACATCATCGTCAGATGCAGAACAGTGGGGAGCTGGCGGACAGGGATCGATGAAGCTGGGTTAGGCATTGCACTATACATATGTTCTGCAACAACCACACGAGTCACTTGCAAAGTTTTATTTTCTTGTAGCGTCGCTATGCATCTCTCAAGAAGGGGACGTCACCGTCAGATGCAGAACAGCGGGGAGCTGGTGGACAGGGATCGAGGAAGTTGGGTTATGAATTGCACTATACATATTATTCAGGTCTTACGTGTTCTGTCTGCCCAAACCAGACACGAGCGCTGCGAGACGGCAACTGTATTAACCCGCGAGGCGAGCGGACGGCGCCGACCCCGGCGGGCGGCGCCCCAGGCAGTACGCCGCCAGTCGGGGCAAGCGGCGTACCGAGGTGCAGCAGCACTGGCGGCGCGAGCAGGGGCGGTCCCAGGCGCAGTAGCATCATGATACACATATGTTCTGCAACAACCACACTCGTCACTTGCAAACGTTTATTCTCTTGTAGCATCCCTGTGCATCTCTCAAGTAGGTGACGTCACCGTCAGATGCAGAACAGCGGGGAGCTGGTGGACAGTGATCGTGGGGGCTTAGCTAGCGGGGATCGAGGGAGTCTGGCTGGCGGGGATCGAGGGAGCTGGATTGGTGGGAAGCTGGTGAGCGGGGATCGGGGGAGCTTTGTTGGCGAGCAGTGGGAAGGCGAGGAACAAGGTATCTGGGCAGGCGGTGGACAAGGGAGCTGGGCTGGCGGGGAACAAGGGAGCTGGGCTGGCGGGGAACGAGGTATCTGGGCAGGCGGGGAACAAGGGAGCTGGGCTGGCGGGGAACGGATGGGCTGAGAACAAGAGAGCCGGACTGGCGAGGAGCCGATGGGCTGGGAGCAGGAGGGCTGGGCTTGGGGGAGGCGGATGGGCCGGAAACAAGAGGGCGGGGCTGGCGAGCAGCGGATGGGTGCGGATCGGGGAGTCGTGCTGGTGCAGAGCAGTTGGACAGGGAACATGGGTGGTTGGAGCGACAGCAGGTGACAGTTCCTGTGACAGTTGTGGACAGTTCCTGTGACAGTTGTGCTGCGGAGGTTTCTCTCGCGCACCTGGCACAGCGAAAATCGCCGTATCCTCGAAATTGCTGTGTCGCTCTGCATCGTAGCCCAGCACCTATGCAAAGCATTACACTTGTTGCCTGTGATTACAATTAATAGTGATACAAGGCAAACAACTGTATGACAGTATCGCCCAACGAGACATGCAAGTGCACAAACGACAATGTTCCGTTAAGGAAAAATCAATACAGATGACCTGGGCCTCTTGGGCCCAGGCGTCCGTCATCGTTGCATAGTCGTAAAAGTTTGGTAGCGCAGTTGACAACTAAGCTCGACCGAGGATAGAAGGAATGTTTTGCATTGGTCAGCAATTTTCGTGTAGGACAATGGTGTAGCAGGGAGGTACAATAATCGGTGTTAGTTTCTAGAAAACTCGGTGTTAGATGTTCAGATCTGTAAAATAATTAGTGAACTGAAACAAGAGAGCAAAAAGTCCGTTTTTTTTGGCCAGGCATTTTCATCATTTTCTTTTAACCACGGCTTCGCCACATGATTGACATTTCAGGTCAGAGTCATGAGTCGGTAGTCACATAAATTACGGTTTAGCAAACCATTTACTAGATAAGAAATTCACACATCTGCCATGCCGTTTACTCTAACGCATTCACGCACATTTCTCTGTCCTCTCCATGCTCATTCATACCTCATTCTTGTACTCTCTTCTGCTTACGCAAACGTCCACATATCACACATATGCTACACATAGTTCCTATACCACTTCCTTGTTTTTCACACTTCTCAAGCTTTCGTTCAGACATCGTACAAAAATCTACCCGTAAACTTAAATTATACAGAAAATAAACAACTCATTTCAAACAAATACAACATAGTATAAGCAGCATGGCAACAGTCGATGTCAGCACATCAAAAATTGCACATGTCCAATACGCGAAGGCAGCACTTCACAATCGTTTCAGTAGATCACAGCGTCGCAAATATCTCAGCACTTCCATCAGTGATGTTTGGGAATTCATTTCCTGTCAGAGACCTCACACATAATTGTGCTCCTGACCGTTGACATAATGTTACCAGCGGTTTTTCATGAGAATGTACAGGACATTCAAGAACGATGTGATGTATTGTTAGTGGACATTGACAACTTTCACCTTGATGCTGGGGGTCTCTGTCTATCAGATATGAGTGGGTATAACGAGTATACCCAAGTCTCAGCCGGCACGGCACTATCTTTTCACGTCTGCTTGTTAGTCGGAGCCACACTTGGGTGACGTACAGCTGCAGCTTACGACCTCAGGACAGGGGGGTCGTGGTCTTTCTCATGCTGCCTTCTAGCCTGAGGGTACGAGAGTTGTGCAGTTTTAATCCCACATGTCTCCTTTTCTTTTTTCCATATTTCACACCCCTGGCCATACACGAGTGTCCTGACTGTTTGCCGTTCAAACACCAGCGCTCACATTCCCCACCATGTTTTCCTTTCCCACAACGAAGGCATGGCGGATCGCTGGGGCACCTTGTGCCAGTGTGGCCCAATCTGCCACAACCAAACACATCAGTGGGTTGGGGACATCTTGGTGGGCACGGTATATGATGTAATCCAGTTCCAGTTTGGCTTGGCATGAGGACCTGTCAGAAGTCAAAAGTGTGGTTGGGGTATTCTCCATCTTTCCATTCACCCTCTTGGTGAATCCCCGAGCACCCACTACCCCAAATTCACCCAGCCATCCCACAATCTCAGTCTCGGACAGATCCACAAGGTCATATACATTGATGGTTTCCCTGCATGTGTTCATTCGGTGTTCACGAACAACCTCGCACTCTTCATCCCCAAACTTTTTTCATGAACTGTTCAGTCTGTCCATGATTTTTTGTTTTTACCAGAAGGCTGCCTGCAGCCAGAAGATTCTCCTTTTCTACCTTCTCAGCGCCCCCCTCGAACTCCTCTCGCAGACATGTGGATCCATGGTCAACCTTTGGACCTAAATGATTTTCCTGAATTGAGTGTTATCTTCAGGTATGAGCCTGAGGATTCCCCCCTACCTGAGAAAAGAGAAGCTCATCTGTCCGTACTCGCTTACCGGGTCGACTGGGGTCAGTCACAGCCGGGTTGACGCGTTGCACGATCAGCGCGTGCTCACAGTTTACAGGACAGCTCTGCAGCGCGTAAGCGGCGCGTGGCACACGCGTGGCGGTCGCGTGGGGCGTCGCCCGCGACTGCGCACACTGATAACCATCACGTGGTGTCGCGTTTGTTGGGCTCATTCTGCGTACCGAGGTCATCTAGCGCCGCTTGCATAATAATAACTTCGTATGTAAATATACGAAGCGACGGGCGCGTTGTAGCTTTGGATTGCGTGCCTTCGGCGGGCTGTGTGTGGTGCTCATGAGCGAGCACAGGCGGGCGAGGGCTAGAATCTGGTATAACGTGAAGGCGTAGAAATGGATGAAAACGACAGATCGATGCTACAATATCTCCCCCTACACAATAAGCATTTTGACAGAGAAACAGCAAAATGCGCAGCGACCGGAGCCTTAAGGGCGAAGGGAGACAGACAGGCGACAAGGAAACACAAGGAACACTGAAATGACGTGAGGAACATTGCCTTGCTCAGGTTGCTGTCGTGGTCGGCGCCGGGACTCGCACTCGCATGGTGGTCTCGTTGGATGTCGGTATTCCGGTCGTTCGTACTCACATGGTGTCTGTGGATGGTACAGGTACTCCTGGGTTTGCTGTGGGCTTCTGTGTTTGCGTCAGGATCATGACCTTTACGAGGCCGGTTAACTCATCTACCTCAGTCTGTTGCGGGGGAGGGGGCGCGGGTTGAGCAGTGGTGTTTACATCCATGTGTTCTGTCCCGTCTCTTGTATCCCTCGCTGCTGTTTTTGTCGTAGCTTTATCTCCTCCATGGCTAAATGCGCAGCTTCGTTGACGTTCGTCGGCCGTTTTCGCGCCAAGTGATGTCGAAGGTCCTTGTGAGTTATGCTATTTATGAAAATATCCGTTATGTTTTCACCGACATTTCGGGTGTCTTTCTCTTCTTTGTAGGCCTCCTTAGCGAGCGTTATGAGGCAAAAAGCATATTGGGGAAAAGACTCGCTGGGTCGTTTGGTAAAGATACTGAACTATAGCTTGGCGTGTGAGGAGCCGTCAAGATGACGGAATTTTTGTGCCATTAGTTGTTTTAAGTCGTCCCAATTTACGATGTTGTCCGTTACCTCTGCGCAGTAGTCGGAATCGAGTCTTAGTAGAAGCTTATTAGTCGAGCTGCGGCATGTAAAGTCGTCGTTTGACCTCTGTTGCATTCCCTTTGAGTGTTGCCTACCACGGCAAGCCATCGCGTCAGACTTTCCGCACTCGTTCCGTCAAATGTAACTTTTACAGGCTCCATACCCAAAGTGCTAAGAAGGGTCATTGATCTCGGAGGAAATTTATGCTTGTAACAATGTACTCCGCGTTCGGATCCACAGGCAAGCTCACGTCTTCGGGATTACGAGCCATGTTGCAAGATATTAAGAAAAAGAAAAGAAGAAAGAGGGTCAGCCAGTGCCTTTTTGGCTGTGAGGCCGATGCTGTTTGGCCAGTCGTTCACTAGTCACTTTCTCCCCGGGGCGGCGTGACGCTACAAACAAACAAACGGTGAATACGAGCTTGCAGCCAAGAGTCGTTGAAGGTCCCGTTGAAATCGCTGGCGTCGAGCTCGCAGTCGATTAATGTCGGCCGGCCGAGGTGTTGCCCGGCGGAAGTCCTTCGCGGGCTGCTATGCTGGGCGGACGGGATCGGAGGCTCAGACCGTGCTTCCTGATGCAACGGGAGCTCAGGCTCTGACCGTTCGTCGTTGATGGTAGCAGACGGGAGCGGAGGCTCAGACCGTGCTTGAGGGCTGGCGGGGGCGGAAGGTGACACGCGTTGATCGTGTGCTTTGTTCAGGGCCTCGATTGATGTCTGGTTGTACGTGGCGTTTCTGGGAGCTTCAGACGGACACCTCCGGCTTTCTTGTTCAGCTACCTTCACTCTGTGGGTCTCTTGTACCTGTCTCAGACAGCTGATTGCTGCGCTGCTGATGCCACAGCAACGGGACAAGCACAAGGCACAAGTGCAGCGGTGGAAGTTTGGCGTAGAAGAAGTTGTTAAATCGCAGCCGCATTTATGGCAATAACCACAGGTGAAACAGTAGCAGGCGGCACTGTTCAGGTGGCACTCACAACAATGGTCGTGGAGTGCGTGCCGCCTTTGTGCAAAATACCTTTTGTGGTACTCACACAGCCTGTGCTGGACCGCCGAGAACTCGTACTTGAAACTGGTGACGTCGTTGAGTGCTGTCCAGCACAGGCAGGGGGCGTTGGCGAGTCCGTCGAGCTCCGCAGCGGTGCAGAATCTTCCTCTTCTATGCCGTGGTTCTATCGGTACTTGTGAGCCCAGATGCACGCCTCGCTGTTGAAAGTTCGCAAGCATGCGAAACATTCAACTATCCGGGTCACCCGGCACCAGTGTAGCACGTCAGAAAAGTCAAACTCTTCACCAAACTTCAAAAAGGTCTTTTGGCAGTGCTAGGGCGTGATCCTGCTTACAGTACAATTCTGCAACGCGTGATCACAGTTTGTAGGACGGCTCATGCAGCGCGTGAGCGGCGCGTGGTGCACGGGTGAAGGTCGCGTGGAGCGTGGTTTCGCGGCTGTGCCCACCGATAATCATTGCGTGGCGTCGCGTCTGTTAAAGTTAGTCTAGACAATCGAGGTCATCTGGCGCCGCTTGCAGCATTATGTACAAACACGCAGCGACGGGCATGTCGCGGCATCGGGCCGCGTGCCGTCGGCGGGCTGCGCGTGGTGGCGAGACGCGGGCACAGGCGAGCGAAAGTTAGAAATCTGGAATAACGCGGGATGAAACAACAGATAGATGCTACAAACGTGCCTGCAAGCGGGAGAGGCTGGCAGTCTGTTTATCGGGCGGGCCATCGGCGCTTCTGTGGCCTTGAACTGAGGACCGCGCCGCGCCGGGCCAGACGGTCCCCTAGCGACGCGCTCACTCGCAGGTCTCCGGGCTCCGAGGCAGCAGGGGGCAACGGCTCCGTGGCGCGGGGCGAGGAAATCTCCAAATCTCCGGCAGCCATGAATCATGAAGCCAAATGACATGGCAGGTAGTACGAATGCTACATCCGCACGGACACGTCAGTAATGACACACATCTCGGGCAGTGTGGCTTTATTTCTGAGGAGATTTGTGGACGCTCCTGCCTCGCTTAAACATGTCTGATGGCGCCTGAAGTCGTGTATTCCGTCGAGCATCCTCTTCCAAGCGCTTGTTCGTCTCGCATATGTACGCCCGGTAGCGCTGATGGTCTCATGTGCCCCGATGTTCTATGTAATGGTGTGGTCCAACGCGATTTCCGATCTGTTGAAACCTTGCTCTAGTTTTTTGGGTGTCTTCCTCGTCATAGTCAGTGACCTCATTCAGTAGGCATTCAATTGCTGGCAACGTTTGCTGAAGTTTCGTGTCCGGCGTCTGCTATCGAATCAGGTCACTTGGTAGCAACGGACCTTGCAGCGGTATTTTCGGCTTCGGTTGGTCTTGCCCCGGTTTTCAGCACCCCGGGACAGGGCGCTGTCCCGATATTGATGATCTCCCGTTTTTCAGTAGCCTCCAACAGAATGTTGGCTATAGATGGCGTTCTCCAGATAGTTGCGTGCAACGTTCGCTGAAATTTCGTGTCCGGCGTGTGCTGTCGGTCATTGACCTCATTCAGCAGGCATTCAATTGCTGGCAGTGTTTGCTGAAGCTTCGTGTCTGGCGTCTGCTATCGAATCAGTTCTTTCGAATCAGTTCGTTCTTCAGATTGTTGCGTGGAACGTTTGCTGAAGTTTCGTGTCCGGTGTGTGCTGTCGGATCAGGTCACTGCATAGCAACGGACCTTGCAGCGGTGTTTTCAGCTTGGTTGGTCTTGCCCCGGTTTTCAGCACCCCGGGACAGGGCGCTGTCCCGATAGTGATTATCTCCTGTTTTCAGTAACTTGCAACAGAATGTTGGCTAGATGGCGTTCTCCAGATAGTTACATGGAACGTTTGCTGAAATTTCGTGTCCGGCGTGTGCTGTCGGTCATTGACCTCCTTCAGCAGGCATTTAATGGCCGACAACGTCTGCTGAAGTGTCGTGTCCGGCGTCTGCTATCAAATCAGGTCACTTGGTAGCAACGGAACTTGCAGCGGTGTTTTTGGCTTGATCTGCCACGTCCCGGTTTTTCGGTACCCCGGGACAGGGCGCTGTCCCGATATTGATGATCTGTTTTTCAGTAGCCTGCAACAGAATGTTGGCTAGATGGCGTTCTCTAGATAGTTGCGTGCAACGTTTGCTGAAATTTCGTGTCCGGCGTGTGCTGTCGGTCATTGACATTCAGTAGGCATTTAATGGCCGACAACGTCTGCTGAAGTGTCGTGTCCGGCGTCTGCTATCAAATCAGGTCACTTGGTAGCAACGGAACCTGCAGCGGTGTTTTAGCCTTGATCTGCCACGTCCCGGTTTTTGGTACCCTGGGACAGGGCGCTGTCCCGATATTGACCATCTCCTGTTTTTTCAGTAACTTGCGACAGAATGTTGGCTAGATGGCGTTCTCCAGATAGTTGCGTGGAACGCTTGCTGAAATTTCGTGTCCGGCGTGTGCTGTCGGTCATTGACCTCATTCAGCAGGCATTCGATGGCCGACAACGTCTGCTGAAGTGTCGTGTCCGGCGTCTGCTATCAAATCAGGTCACTTGGTAGCAACGGACCTTGCAGCGGTATTTTTGGCTTGATCTGCCACGTCCCGGTTTTTGGTACCCTGGGACAGGGCGCTGTCCCGATATTGACCATCTCCTGTTTTTTCAGTAGCTTGCAACAGAATGTTGGCTAGATGGCGTTCTCCAGATAGTTGCGTGGAACGCTTGCTGAAATTTCTTGTCCGGCGTGTGCTGTCGGTCATTGATCTCATTCAGCAGGCATTCATTGGCCGACAACGTCTGCTGAAGTGTCGTGTCCGGCGTCTGCTATCAAATCAGGTTACTTGGTAGCAACGGAACTTGCAGCGGTGTTTTTTGCTTGATCTGCCACGTCCCGGCTTTCGGTACCCCGGGATAAGGCGCTATCCCAATATTGATGATCTGTTTTTCAGTAGCCTGCAACAGAATGTTGGCTAGATGGCGTTCTCTAGATGGTTGCGTGGAACGTTTGCTGAAGTTTCGTGTCCGGCGTGTGCTGTCGGTCATTGACATTCAGCAGGCATTCAGTTGCTGGCAATGTTTGCTGAAGCTTCGTGTCTGGCTTCTGCCATCGAATCAGTTATTTCGAATCAGTTCGTTCTTCAGATAGTTGCGTGGAACGTTTGCTGAAGTCATTCATTAGGCATTCAATTGCTGGCAACGTTTGCTGCAGTTTCGTGTCCGGCGTCTGCTATCAAATCAGGTCACTTGGTAGCAACGGAACTTGCAGCGGTGTTTTTTGCTTGATCTGCCACGTCCCGGTTTTTGGTACCCCGGGACAGGGCGCTGTCCCGATATTGATGATCTGTTTTTTAGTAGCCTGCAACAGAATGTTGGCTAGATGGCGTTCTCCAGATAGTTGCGTGGAACGTTTGCTGAAGTTTCGTGTCCGGCGTGTGCTGTCGGTCATTGACCTCATTCAGCAGGCATTCATTGGCCGACAACGTCTGCTGAAGTGTCGTGTCCGGCGTCTGCTATCAAATCAGGTCACTTGGTAGCAATGGAACTTGCAGCGGTATTTTTTGCTTGATCTGCCACGTCCCGGTTTTCGGTACCCTGGGACAGGGCGCTGTCCCGATATTGATGATCTGTTTTTCAGTAGCCTGCAACAGAATGTTGGCTAGATGGCGTTCTCCAGATAGTTGCGTGGAACGTTTGCTGAAATTTCGTGTCCGGCGTGTGCTGTCGGTCATTGACATTCAGCAGGCATTCAGTTGCTGGCAATGTTTGCTGAAGCTTCGTGTCTGGCGTCTGCCATCGAATCAGTTATTTCGAATCGGTTCGTTCTTCAGATAGTTGCGTGGAACGTTTGCTGAAGTCATTCATTAGGCATTTAATTGCTGGCAACGTTTGCTGCAGTTTCGTGTCCGGCGTCTGCTATCAAATCAGGTCACTTGGTAGCAACGGAACTTGCAGCGGTGTTTTTTGCTTGATGTGCCACGTCCCGGTTTTTGGTACCCCCGGGACAGGGCGCTGTCCCGATATTGATGATCTGTTTTTCAGTAGCCTGCAACAGAATATTGGCTAGATGGCGTTCTCCAGATAGTTGCGTGGAACGTTTGCTGAAATTTCGTATCCGGCGTGTGCTGTCGGTCAGTGACCTCATTCAGTAGGCTTTCAATTGCTGGCAACGTTTACTGAAGTTTCGTGTCCGGCGTGTGCTATCGATTCAGGTCACTTGGTAGCAACGGACCTTGCAGCGGTGTTTTCGGCTGGATCTGCCACGTCCCGGTTTTCGGTACCCCGGGACAGGGCGCTGTCCCGATATTGATGACGACATGGTTTTCGGTAGCTTGCCACAGAACGCTGTCCAGGTAGTGGTCATGCCCTGCCTTTCATTGGTCTGGCACAGAGCGTTGTCCAGATATTGATCATGTCCTGTTTTTTTGTTTGCCTGGCACCGAGCGTTGTCGAGATCAGCTTGAAGAGACTTCACATATGGATCTGCTTGGCATTGCTCACCGCAGTACAGTTTGTCCTCATCTCTGTCAGCTTGTGCTGACTACCATTGGTCTAGTTTAGTTAGCCTAGATTTCAGTTTCTGCACAGAAGGCGGTCTGAAGTGCGGCCGTGCTGTATTACACTTACACGGCGGCTGCTGAAAAGTTTTGTATCCGGTGTCTGCTTGCGCTGGCAGCCAGGCTCTCCTCTGCCTGGACGCTAGGCTTTCGCTGCGCACACGTTGAGAGACGACGCAAAAGCCAAGTGCTTTGATTGGCCTTGTACTCCGTTTGGTGGCGTAACACACAGAAGATCGTTATTGGCGGTGACAATTTGCAGTCGTTACGGTGATGCATGCATGTGTGAGCGATTTCCGAGAGAGCAGGGTTGCTCAGCGCAGCATTGGTCACCAACAATGTGACGTTGGCTCCGCACGTCACGAGCAGTGCACACCCGCTTTGCATGGGAGAGGTCCGGGAGAGTGGTGGCGGGGAGAGATCGGAAAGAAAAGTGACGGGTAGAGGTCGTATAAAGCAGTGACGATGAGAAGTCGGAGAGAACAGTGGCTGCGATAGGTCAGACAGAACAGTGACGGAGAAAGGTCAGAGAGAATAGCGATGGGGGAAAAGTTGGAGAGGAGATTGTGATGACAGCGGGGAAATGTTTAGCTATGCTATGGCTGACTCCAGCTACCCAGCCACCGGCATGTAAGATGTCAACTGCCCGGCCCATGCTAGCACAAAGACGGGTCAGAACTGTCAGCGGTGATGCCGGCCTCTCTCTTCCTTAGACCTGAAGCAGCCAATGTCGGCCAAAAGGTCTGTAATCCTACCAAATTTATCATTGAAACAGGAAGGCCGTCACGTGTTGTCATTACTGCTGCCGATCGCTGTTGCCATTTCCTTTGCTGCTACCGATCGCTGTTGCCATTTCCTTTGCTTTGAGTTTGCTCTGTCGTGAAAACCCTCCCCCTTTCTGTGCGTTTTCTCTGGTACAAAAGTCCTCATGTTGCGGCCTTGTCTGGCGAAGATGGCCTGTTTGCTCTGCTTTTCCTGGTTTGTCTTGTTGCTAGTTTTTCGTGCTCTTCAGTTTCAACGCTGCATAGCAAGCAGACCGCTCGCTGTGGTGACGGAGGCGGGGCGAGTGCAATCAGGTGGACATAGAGTCAAGTCTGGATTCATGTCAAGCTTGGTGGCGATACAGAACTCGCCTCCCGTATATTGATTATCTCCTGTTTTTTCAGTACAGAATGTTGGCTAGATGGCGCTGTCTAGATAGTTGCGTGCAACGTTTGCTGAAGTTTCGTGTCCGGCGTGTGCTGTCGGTCATTGACCTCATTCAGCAGGCATTCGATGGCCGACAACGTCTGCTGAAGTGTCGTGTCCGGCGTCTGGTATCGAATCAGGTTACTTGGTGGCAACGGAACTTGCAGCGGTGTTTTAGGCTTGATCTGCCACGTCCCGGTTTTCGGTACCCCGGGACAGGGCGCTGTCCCGATATTGATGATCTGTTTTTCAGTAGCCTGCAACAGAATGTTGGCTAGATGGCGTTCTCTAGATAGTTGCGTGCAACGTTTGCTGAAGTTTCGTGTCCGGCGTGTGCTGTCGGTCATTGACCTCATTCAGCAGGCATTCATTGGCCGACAACGTCTGCTGAAGTTTCGTGTCCGGCGTCTGCTATCAAATCAGGTTACTTGGTAGCAACGGAACTTCCAGCGGTGTTTTTGGCTTGATCTGCCACGTCCCGGTTTTCGGTACCCCGGGACAGGGCGCTGTCCCGATATTGACCACCTCCTGTAGCTTGCAACAGAATGTTGGGTTGATGGCGTCCTCCAGATAGTTGCGTGGAACGTTTGCTGAAATTTCGTGTCCGGCGTGTGCTGCCGGTCAGTGACCTCATTCAGTAGGCATTCAATTGCTGGCAACGTTTACTGAAGGTTCGTGTCCGGCGTGTGCTATCGATTCAGGTCACTTGGTAGCAACGGACCTTGCAGCGATGTTTTCGGCTTGATCTGCCACATTTCGGTTTTCGGTGCCCCGGGATAGGGTGCTGTCCCGATATTGATGACGACATGGTTTTCGGTAGCTTGCCACAGAACGCTGTCCAGGTAGTGGTCTGCCCTGCCTTTCATTGGTCTGGCACAGAGCGTTGTCCAGATATTAATCATGTCCTGTTTTTTTGTTTGCCTGGCACCGAGCGTTGTCGAGATCAGCTTGAAGAGACTTCACATATGGATCTGCTTGGCATTGCTCACCGCAGTACAGTTTGTCCTCATCTCTGTCAGCTTGTGCTGACTACCATTGGTCTAGTTTAGTTAGCCTAGATTTCAGTTTCTGCACAGAAGGCGGTCTGGAGTGCGGCCGTGCTGTATTACACTTACACGGCGGCTGCTGAAAAGTTTTGTATCCGGTGTCTGCTTGCGCTGGCAGGCCAGGCTCTCCTCTGCCTGGACGCTAGGCTTTCGCTGCGCACACGGTGAGAGATGACGCAAAAGCCAAGTGCTTTGATTTGCCTCGTACTCCGTTTGCTGGCGCAACACACAGAAGATCGTTATTGGTGGTGGCAATTTGCAGTCGTTGCGGTGATGCATGCATGTGTGAGCGATTTCCGAGAGAGCAGGGTTGCTCAGCGCAGCATTGGTCACCAACAATGGGACGTTGGCTCCGTTCATCACGAGCAGTGCACACCCGCTTTGCATGGGAGAGGTCCGAGAGAACGGTGACAGGGAGAGGTCGGAAAGAAAAGTGACGATGAGAAGTCGGAGAGGCCAATGACGGGGATAGGTCAGACGTAACAGTGACGACGAGAAGACGGAGAGGACAGTGACGGGGATAGGTCAGACAGAACGGTGACGGAGAAAGGTCAGAGAGAACAGCGACGGGGGAAAAGTTGGAGAGGGGGTTGGGGCGACAGTGGGGAAGTGTTGCTCTGGCTGAGTTCAGCTACCCAGCCACCGGCATGTAGGATGTCAACTGCCCGGCCCATGCTAGCACAAAAACGGGTCAGAACGGTCAGCGGTGATGCCGGCGGCTCTCTTCCTTAGACCTGAAGCAGCCAATGCCGGCCAAAAGGCCTCTAATCTCAACCAAAGTTATCATTCAGACGGGAAGGCCGTCACGTGTTGCTATTACTGCTACCGATTGCTGTTGCCATTTCCTTTGCTGCTACCGATCGCTGTTGCCATTTCCTTTGCTGCTACCGATTGCTGTTGTCATTTCCTGTGCTTTGAGTTTGCTCTGTCGTGAAAATCCTCCCCTTTCTGTGTGTTTTTTCTGGTACGAAAGTCTTCCTCATGTTGCGGCCTGGTCTGGCGAAGGTGGCCTGTTTGCTCTGCTTTCCTGGTGTGTCTTGTTGCTAGTTTATCATGCTCTTCGGTTTCGACGCTTGCAAGCAGGTGGACGTGGATTAAAGTCCGGATCCAAGTCAAGCTTGGTGGCGATACAGAGCTCGCTTCCCGTGTTTCTTGGGCTCGATCAGTAGCTGGGACTCCAGATGCACGCCGCGTTGTCGAAAGTTGCAACTACGCGATACATTTAATAAATCCGGGTCACCGCACCAATGTAGCGCACGGGGTGGTGACACATTAGGCTAGCAGCCGGGCGGCTGTTCTGTTAAAACACGCGTGTTGCACTGCATGCGTCTCTGTCCGAAGTGTTCGCGTCGGTGTCCGCTTCATTCGACTTCTCTTCACTCGCTCTCTTCGTCCGAGGCCGCTTCGGAGCGGGAACTTAGGTGATCACTTTAGCTGTTACGGGCTAAGGGCTATTAAGGGCGCAAAATGACCCCAGAAGTCGGTGCGCGCCAAAAACCCCAAGATTAACAGCATTACTATGAATAACATGAACAATGCTAGTGTGTTTTACCTGGCATAGCTGTTGAACTCTCATAGAGAGCACTGTGTGTGAGGCCAACAGGGATGATTTTAAGAAACTGCTGGGTGGTGAGGAGATGCATGTGGCAGTGAAGTACGAGTCTGCCCCAGAGACGTTGGGTCGTGCCCGTCGGGTCGTTGGTTCGTGCCTTGGCTGCCACCAACAATCAACTTGGAGGATTTCTGGGTGATGCTGCTGGGGATGTGATTCAGAGTCGTACCAGGGCCTTCAGGTTCACAGCAGAGATTGCCTCTCGTGGTGATCGGAGTGGCAGATGCTGTTCCATGAATGAACCGCCCTGCGGATCACCCCTGCCATCTGTTGGGAGCTGTACCGGAATAATGTTCGAGAGATAACTGCGGAGCTACGCAAGATCACAGGTTAGTCTTTGGTGAGGCAGTGTGGTGTGTAGATGTTTGGTTTGTATGGAGCGGGGGGTTTCGGACACGTAAACGTGTAAGTGGGTAGCTGATGATCTTAGTATTTTTAGTTTTGGAGAGTTGACGTATCTGAGGACGTTCTTCATCAAGTAAAAACAACCCGATATGTGTGCTCGGTCGTCGTCAGCTTGTTCTAATGCTCGGATGTATTCACAGGGAGTGTGACCATTCAGCCGACACCTGGCTCCTCCAGTACCAGCGGGATGGCGCAGGTGGGTCCGTCAGCAGCGAAGAGGGCGAAGAGAGCTGTTGTTGCAGAAGCTGCTATGCCCACGACAGCTCTTCATCGGCAGAATATGATTACCCGGTAGCAGGTCGTCCTGGGCGGCAGCGACAATCCACCGGCGGTGACGGCCAGCTAGGCAGCAGCGACAACCCAGCGGCGGTGACGGCCGGCCGGGCAGCAGCGACAACCCACCAGCGGGGACGGCCGGCTGGGCAGCAGCGACAACCCACCAGCGGGGACGGCCAGCTGAGCAGCAAGCGACAATGCCAGCTGGGCAAGCAGCGGCAACCCAACCGGCGGTGACGGCCAGCTAGGCAGCAGCGACAAACCAGCGGCCGGACGGCCGGCCGGCAGCAGCGACAACCCACCAGCGGGGAACTGCCGGCCTGGACAGCAGCGACAACCCACCAGCGGGGACGGCCAGCTGAGCAGCAGCGACATCCACCGGCGGTGACGGCCAGCTGAGCAGCAGCGACAACCCACCGGCGGTGACGACCGGCTGGGCAGCAGCGACAACCCGGCGGCGGTGACAGCCCGGCTGGGCAGCAGCGACAACCCACCGGCGGGGACGGCCGGCTGGGCAGCAGCGACAACCCACCGGCGGGGACGGCCGGCTGGGCAGCGCGGTGACGAGGGCCAGCTGAGCAGCAGCGACATCCCACCCGTCGGCAGCGACATCCCACCGGCGTTGACCGGCCAGCTTGGGCTGCAGCGACATCCTCCCACCGGCGTGACGGCCGGCTGGGCAGGCAGCGACAACCCACCAGCGGGGACGGCCGGCTGGGCGGCGCGGTGACGGCCAGCTGGGCAGCAGCGACAGGGACAGCACGCCAATAACTCCACCGAGCTGGAGCCAGAACAGCCA
The DNA here is from genome assembly GCF_011947565.3 of Pollicipes pollicipes. Lineage (NCBI taxonomy): Eukaryota > Metazoa > Arthropoda > Thecostraca > Pollicipedomorpha > Pollicipedidae > Pollicipes > Pollicipes pollicipes. The sequence continues at coordinate 10,318,215 of NW_023595962.1, read as the reverse complement.
ACGGCTGAGGAGCCAGCCGCCCTTTCACGGCCAGCGACTCATCTCCGCCCAGACGCTCCCGTTCGAGCCTTACAGTGCATCAGAATGCCGTGAGATGGCTGTGACCTATAGCGTTGTCCTTGTGCACTATGAAGCTGTCGGTCTCAGGGGCGTTGTGGTTTCGTTTACCTATGTCCACATTTCGCTGAAGAGCAGTTACGCTATTTTGGTCGAGATGCTCCAGTTCTGACCTATTCAGACATTGGTGACGACTCTCGCGTTCTTGCCACGACTTAGCTGTTTTCATTTTTGGGTAAGGTAGGATTTTTAGCCATTTACACGCCTATGTACTGACTTAGCTATTGTGGGCGCAAAATGAGCCTAACTGGTCGGCCGCGCCCTAAAACCCCAATCAACAAGGGCGTCGTGCTGAGCGTGTGGGGCTTTTGTAACCCAGTCGCAATTACCAGTTATTTCAATACAGTAACACTGAGCAGATGTGTTACGAGTGTTTACACGCGACCTTAATCGTTCGGCTGTTCGAACTAAGCCACCTGGCATTCATCCATTTAATGCTAATAAACGTCAAGAAAGCATGAAGCGTTGTGTAGGCAAGGAAGCAGGATATCGAAAAAAAACATGACGTGGCTGAGACACCGAACTCGCCAACCAAACCTCTGCATGACGCACAAGGGTGTCGTTTCGCCAAATAAATGCGGGAGGAAGGAGGGGACTGAGCTGAAAAAAAAATGCCTCAGCCCGCCTCAACGTACCAACACGGCCCTCGCTCCCCGCACTTGAAGCACTTTCCTCTCGAAATTGGACTGGGCCCCGAACTGAAAAGGAAACTACACGTGATGGCATACCAAAACACAAACAACCGTCTTCCAAAGGGGAAGCGAGGAAGGCTAGTGTCCTCGGGGGTTCGCGGTGTTATGCACACCTTTTCCCCAGACGCCAAATTTTTGGAATGCCTGTTGCACATGTGCTCATATCGTGCCGACGCTATGAAGCGGAGGGGGCGTTACTTTTCGCCAGTGCCCCTTCGCTGACTGATTGGACGTGACCCCCGTCGCGAAATCGCAAATATACTCGCATTTTTGGTACACATTGAGTTCGCTATCATTTATACTCAGCCCACAGTATAAAAACCGCAGTGTAGTAATAGCCGACAGGACATACATAACCTGACGACTCACCTAGATGGTTGTTTTCGCGTGGCTGCAACATGGTCTCGACGCCTACACGCCCTCAAACCCAAACCATCACTAAGGAGTCGCATCAGTAATGAACCGAATCCAGATTTTAACGTTCACGTGCTCACCATAACAACTGCCAACAGATTCGCGATCTTGGCGTCTTTCGGGACACCAAACTCACCTTTGCCAATCACATAGATTAGACCGTCTCAAAAGCAAACCGGATGCTGGGCCTTCTCATGCAAAGCGTGCAAATGCCGTCGTGCCCCTCGTCAGGCATGGTTCAATCACAAGGCTTTGCTTTGTGCCTCTAACACTCATGTGAGGTCATTGATAGAGTACGGTTGCGTTATTTGGAGCGGTGCTGCCGTTTCCCCATCTCGCCCGGCTCGAAATACAACACCGGTTTTTTCCTGTAGTTGGGCTCGAGCAGCCAGTCCCGGTGTCCTCCACTGGATTATGAGCATCTTCTCGTTTTCTTCAAAACAGCATCTATCAAGGCACGCTTTGCTCAGTCCGACATCCTATTTCTATACAACGTATATGATCGCAAGCTCGACTACGTTCGCCTGAGACCACTGTTCGGTATGGCTACACCCGTTCGGCGTTCTCGGCGTGTCGGCATTTTCCACGTGCCATTTGCAAGGGCCAACACTCTTAAAAATATATTTGTCGCACGACTTCCAACTGTCTGCAACCAATTTTGCAGCATTCTCCCTCAACTGACTTTTCTCATCCAATAAAATAATTCCGATGACTTGTTTAGGTTCGCCGGCGCACGTGGAACATTCTCTTGACAACTCGATTTGCGACTGTGTGTAGTGTGTAAGTGCGGTGTGTGTGTGTTTGGTCAGGTTTTTTGTTTGGGCGTGTATCGTATTTTGTTGTTCTTAAAACTCGACCGCTTCCGTAATTTGGCTTTTGCCTGTGGAATGCTTATGTCCTAAATGAACAAATAAACAAATAAACAATGTCGGGTATAGCCACGTTGGCGGTGCTGAAGCGACGCCAACAGCGCCAGTTTTGCGCGCCGCGAAGCAAGAGAAACCACTTGTCTGTAAAAATGTCAACATCGATATTGACACGTGGTTTGTGCAGTTTCCGGGTAATGCATTGCAGGCGGGAAGCCCTGTGGCTTCCCCAGCAACCGTTGACGAACGGGGATGACGGCGAGGGCAGGGGCGATCCAAACCAGCGACGATAACATCGAACCACGCATGTATTGTCTACCGTGCACCACATAGAGACAGCACAGCATCTATTGGACCGGCTTTCGCGCCACCGACCAGCCACACCTGCGCCGTTGTGACGTCACACGACTGACGTCACAGGAGTCACACACCGTAACACGGCGCGGCGCGCGGCTTGACGCCCCGCTGAAGCCACAGCGGCGCCCGACAGCTGGCGCAGGCGCGCAGTGCAGCCACTGGAGGCGTGCAGCGAGTGGAAATAACCACGGGCTGGGGCAAACTCAAAACACAGCAGTGCGCGTCCCGTGAGACAGTGGGGGCGGCGGGCAGCGCTGACGGCGCCAGAAACAAATTAAAGCTCGAGTTCAGGCTCTGCTCCACACCAGCGGCGCGTTATTTCGGAAGCGGTAGCGCGCTGCAACCGCCAAATTCATTTTTGCTCCACCACGCCATACAAAACCGAACATCAGACCGACGGCGGCCAGCTGCGCCCGTACTGCCGCAGAGAATCGTCCAAACGCGACCTGGCATCAAGTGTTCGACGCGGAGTTCATATTTCCGAACGCTAAACGTGGTGGACATCTTACGTAAATACCGTCTCCAGACCAGCCCGCTCAAGATCACAGATACGAACTGAAAATCGTGCTCGCATTAAGTAGGATGTACCATTATCAAGCCGACCCAAAAGACAGTGCGGAAGCAAGCATAAAATACATAATACGAAACAACGGGCATCAGTGTAAATACAGCGGTTACCAACGGAGACCGCATCATAAAAGTACAAAACCGCGGACAATGAATAAATGCGGCGTTAAATAATACTACATTTTCTCATTATACCACCATAACTGTCACGTACTCACGACGGGCCGTGTGCCGCAAACTCCTCGCAGCGCCGCGCGGTGCCAGCCCAGCGAGCGGCCGACGGGCCGACACCAACACCGACCCCACAGCTGGCTACCAGACAGCGCAGCTGGCCGACCCGCCGCACCCTTGCCGTGAGACAGAACCCAGTGGAGCGCCCCCCCCCCCCCCCCCCCGCCGGCCGGCACGTCCCGTGTCACGCGCTGGCCGGTCGAACCGACGGGGCGGGTGCCGCGCCGCCAGAGGACTCGCCGGCGCTGGGGCGGAGCGCGCGCCGCGCCACCCAGTCCCGCAACACACGCACACGCACAAACGCGGCTCCGGGACGGCGGGAATGTGACTGAACGCGGGGAGTCGGCCGGCGGCCGGGCTGGCGGACAACACGCACTACAAGCTGGCCCAGCGCCGCCCGACTGACTGACCCTGACTACTGGCGGCTGGGCCGGGCTGAGCGCCCACACTTTGTTCGGGGCTCACACGTGGCGCTGGAATGCGGCGACAAAACCGCACTTCTCGCACGCAGACTAGAACGCAAAGCTACGAGGGCGGCCTTCTTCGGCGAAGGCTCTTGACCAGCTGCCGACCAACCGCCGCCGGATCGCGCGCGCGCGAAGCGCCCGTCGTCATGACGACCGAGCGGATGTCCTGGGATTGGCTGAGCTGGATAATGTCCGGGGCTTCAACCCGGCCGTTCAAAGCTACACTAGCTGGCGGGTGCCCAGGCCGGGGCCGGGGCCGATGCGCGGTGGCCGGCGGCGGCGGCGGCGGCGGCGGCTACTGGCGTCGCAAGAGATCGAAGCAGCGCTGGCACACGCGCACCGGCTTCAGGATCCTCAGACGAAGGATCTCCGATTCGTGGTGGCTGCATCTGAGGCGGAGGTCGCACCGAGATCACCAAGAGGTCACACCGGGGTCAGCCACGGCTCACCACGACGCCGGCTGGGCGTCCCACGCGGAGCTAACGGGACCGGTCCGGCGTGAGCACAGGTCGCGCGGGGGCCAACAGAGGTCAAATCACATCGAACCATCTCCAGACACACAGAGGTGAGCAGAATACACTACGGGCACCCAGGGGTTAGTCACCGGCCAGGCAGACATTACTGAAGAAGCCCAAAGTAAGTCACAGAGTACAAGCGCCTCATCGACGGTCGTGGCGACAACCACCCAGCAGCAGTTGGGACACGGGTCTGCGTGGGGCGCGCGGACGTGGGTTGGCATAAGGCCAGCTGACGCCGGCAGCCCGACTCATCACAGAGCGGAGCGGCAGCCGGCTCTGGGGCGGCGCCGGGGCAGCGGCAGCACCACCCACCCGCGGACACGACAGCGGCGCGCCAACCGCAACAGAGCCCACCAAGCCATGCAAGGGCACAGTCATGCCACCCATCAGTCCTGCCGCCCGCGGCAGCCGAGTGGGCGGCGCATCCGTGCCTATCATCACCAGCACGGGTGGGGAGGGTCGGAGCGCCTGGGGGCCAGGCTGAACGGCATCAACAAGCATGTGATGACAATGTGCCGGTTGCCGTCATGAACTGGTGTGTGGGCTGTCACACCAGCCATGCCATGCCCTCCATCGATATCATCCCATTTTTGGTGTCCAGCTTTTGCACTTGAAAATCGCTTAACACTGTCGCGCGAGCCCTGTCATTTTGAGTATCGTTTTCAACGAGGTTATGTACCAAAACGCGTTGAACGAAGGTGCTTAGCGCGCTTTCACGAACACATCTATAAGTAACGATGAGAAGAGGGCTCAGCTTCAGCTTCAGCTTCAGCCTCAGCTTCAGGTCCAACCCCTACCTCCGCAATACGAGTGTTCTGGCGCCGCCCCAGGACTCCGTCCCCTCCCGCGTGGCGGAAGGAAGAGGGCGATTTGCGAGATGCATCAACAGCGGTAGCACGCGGCAAGCGCAGCAGCGGTAGCGGCCTACCTAGCGCAGAGACGTCTCCGCAGGTTGCGAACAGTGATGCTTCCGCTCGGTCACCGTGAACTTGACCCGGCAGAGTTGACCAGGAGAGCACAGAGTCGTCCCGCCGCCAATGGTCAGAGGGACCTGCCAGTGGCCACAGGGACCCGTCACTATTGGTCGGAGGGGACCCCGTCAGTGGTCATGGGGACCCGTCAGTGGGTCGCAGCGACCCGTCAGTGGTCACAGGGACCCGTCACTATTGGTCGGAGGGACCGTCAGTGGTCATGGGGAACCCGTCAGTGATCGCAGCGACCCGTCAGTGTCACAGCGACCCGTCAGTGGTCACAGGGACCCCGCCATTGGTCACAGCGAACCCGCCAGTGGTCACAGGGACCCGTCATGTGGTCACAGGGACCCGTCAGTGGTCCACAGGGACCCGTCAGTGGTCACACAGCGACCCGTCATTGGTCGCAGGGGACCCGTCAGTGGTCACAGGGACCCGTCACTATTGGTCAGAGAGACCTGCCAGTGGCCACAGGGGGACCCGTCACTATTGGTCGGAAGGGACCCGTCAGTGGTCATAGGGACCAGTCATGTGGTCGCAGGCGTGACCCGTCAGTGGTCACAAGGGACCCGTCACTATTGGTCGGAGGGGACCCGTCAGATGGTCATTGGGACCCCGTCAGTGGTCACAGACGCACAACAGCGACCCGTCAGTGGTCGCGGGGACCCGTCAGTGGTCACAGGGACCCGTCAGTGGTCACAGCGACCCGTCAGTGGTCGCAGGACCCGTCCAGTGGTCGCAGGGGACCCCGTCAGTGGTCACAGCGACCCGTCAGTGGTCACAGCGACCCGTCAGTGGTCGCAGGGACCCGTCAGTGGTCACAGCGACCCGTCAGTGGTCGCGGGACCCGTCAGTGGTCACAGGGACCCGCAACTACTAGACACTTCTTGTGACACTGCAAGTTTCACCAGAACACGTACTATGGGTCAGATTGGCACACTTTTGGTCAAAGGCATTGTGCCGTTACTGCGACCAGATCAAGCCATTGACATTTGTTCCGGCCCGCCTGTGTTGGGCCGAGGGACCCGCTGCAACTGCTCAGTGGGATCAGGTCCGCGCTCTTTGCCTACAGGAATGAGAGGGAACACAGCTACCGTTGGTCAGACAGATCTGCCACCACTTGCTCAGAGAGATCCTTCACGGCTGACCAGAGATCCGTCACGACTGGTCAGAGATCCGTCACGACCTATCATAGAGTTCCGTCACGTCTAGTCAGAGATCCGTCACGTCTAGTCAGAAAGATCCGTCACGACTAGTCAGAGATCCGTCATGTCCTAGTCGGAGAGATCCGTCACGACTGATCAGAGATCCGTCACGATGGTCAGAGAGACCCGTCACGACCGCTCAGAGATCCGTCAGGACTGGTCAGAGACCCGTCACGACCGCTCAGAGATCCGTCAGGACTGGTCAGAGACCCGTCACGACCGCTCAGAGATCCGTCAGGACTGGTCAGAGATCCGTCACGACGCTCAGAGGGAGCCTCACTCCCGACCACGGCCCGCCAGCGGTCTGTTCGTCTGCCCAGCGTCAGCCGCCGTCGCCGCCAGAGCACCAGCCAGACGCCAACGTCTCGCGGAGTCCCCCGCTACCCGCCGCCCGGGTAGGCGACAGGGGGAAAACCGCCAGCACAAGCGAACGGCGACCGACAAACCAAACCAGAACGCGCACTACAGCAAGCGGGATCACCAAGACCAAAACCACTGAGCGCAACCAAGTCGACAACGAGGCGGGCACAGTCAGACCCGAGCAACGGAAGATGAAACAGCGACGGCGACAACAGTCACGTGCCACGAGGTACGAAGCCACGCTCGGAGCGGGAGGAGGCCTACCTGCGGCGTCCGAGACGCTCCACGCCCAGACGCGACCGCGGGAGTCGCCGACGACACCGTCCGTGGTCCCTGCAGGTGGTCAGATGCGGGGGTCAGAGGCGTAGGTCATGCGCACGGGTCAGAGGCATAGGTCAGAGGCATAGGTCAGAGGCATAGGTCAGAGGCACAGGCCAGAGGACAGCTGACGCGTCCTTAAAATCCAACCACTAAGTCAGAGGCACGGGTCAGAAGCATAGGTCAGAGACTGCGTTAGAGGGATGAGTCGGAGGCACGTGTCAGACGCACAGGATAGAGACACAGGGCAGAACCACGGGTCGGGGGCATGTGCTAAAGGGATGAGTCATATGTACGGGTCAGAGCAGCAACAGATCAGAGGGTCACAGGTCAGAGGCACAGATCACAGGGTCACAGGACAGAGACAAGGTCAGAGGCAGGGTCATAGGGTCATAGGTCAGAGACACAGGTCAGCGACGTGGGTCAGAGGGTCGAAGAAAGCTCAGCACAGGGCCGGACCCGCCTGTCACAGCCCGGCACAGGCGCCGCATCGCAGCACAGGAAGGCTGGAGATTACTAGACAACACACCAGCGGCACTCTGACCGGGAAACCGAACACAGCCAAGTCTGCACGATATCACCGGCGTCAACCCGACAGTCCCTTTATCCAACCACCCACGGCGCTCGCCAGGCCAGCGACGTGCGGCGCCAGAGTTTGCCACCCGTCCGGACGTCCCAAACTCGGCGGTCCACCGGGGCGCCCAGGTGGGTGGTCCACCAGGCCTGCGACGTGCGGCCTGGTGGACCACCATGCGCCAGAGTTTGCCACCCGGTCCGGACGTCCCAAACTCGGCGGTCCACCCCGGGCGCGCCCCGCTCGCCCGGCGCTGGGCGCAGCGGAGGGCCGACTCACTTGGAGACGGCCAGGGGGTGACGCT
>NW_023595962.1:10297014-10310154 GCF_011947565.3 Pollicipes pollicipes | reverse complement strand
CTTATTCTCGGAAAGCCAGGAAAATGAAGGCAAAGGTCTGTATCTGAAGCTATAATAATAACAAAAGAAACTATATGTATATATTTTTAATAAAAAATTAAGCTAAAAACAAAAGAAAAATTGGAAAATAAACTAGATAAATAACAATGTAATAATAAGATTTCCATAAGCTATAAACTATATCTCCATTCTCTGGTTTTTCCGAGGAATAAGGCTAACAGCCCTGTCTTAGCGGCGGGACTTTGGATGAAGGCTGGTGATTGAACGGTAAGTTAACCGTGAACATTTCGGAGGCAACACCTTCAGCATAAGATGAAGACGGAGGAGGCTGGATGAAAGAGCACACCGAAGTTTGGTCTTCTGGTCTGGAGCCAATGCATTTTGACCCAAACGCAATCCGTTCAAATGTTGGCTTCAGGCTCAGCGATCCGGATCCTGAATAGCGCGTCAAACGCTGCTCGTAGGTCAATTGTGGGGAAGTAGCAATCAGCAGATCAGTGAAATTAAAGTTTTGAACGCACGGAAACAATCTTCGAGTGTCATGATGATAATCGTAATTAATTGTTCAACGTATGGACATCAGCGAAGGGTTTTTAAGCTCAGACACGCACGTATAAGTGTCAGTCAAGTCTAAAAAAATCAGACAGCACCTGAAGGTTCAAGATGAGCAAAATATTGATCTCGGAAACGTGGTGACAGCAAAGATTGAAACTACAATGGGTCACCGTCCCAGATTCAATAACTGCCGTGGCATCATATATATATATATATATATATATATATATATATATATATATATATATATATAATATACACTCCGCATATGTTTTATCGACTAACGCGAACAAAGATGACTTTCGAGTAGACTAGTATGTCCATGTATCCGCTGGTTGACTCTGACTGCATCAGACCTGGCTGCAGAGTCTGGCTATGTTGATGCCTGCCATAAGGTGCAGGCGGCCCTCTGTGATGCTTAATGTGGACTGCCCCCGCCAAGAGCTTGTTCCTGGGAACATCCCCGTTGCAGGTCACAGGCTCTGGCGAATCCTTCTCAGTTCCGTTCCGGTGATTTCAGTTGGTTGCTTATCAAACGGCAGTCATGTTTGGTGTGTGTTGTGTTTGTTTTTGAGCCCGTCGCCTGGAGGCTGAGCGAGTCGGCTGGGAGGGTAGTACCCCGTATGCGGGGAACGCGACGAGGAGACCAGACCCTGGCATGTCCGTGGTCTGTCACCTCGGCTAGGAGGGAAGTATTACGGATGCGGGGAACGCGGCGAGGGGACCAGACCCTGGCCGGTCAGTGGTCTGGTCGGCTCGGCTAGGAGGGTAGTACTACGAATGCGGGGAACGCGGCGAGGAGACCAGACCCTGGCGGGTCCATGAGACCAGACCCTGGTCGGTCAGTGGTCTGGTGGGCTCAGCTAGGAGGGTAATACCACGGGCGCCGGAGGGTAGTACCACGGACGCGGAGGACGCGGCGAGGAGACCAGACCCTGGTTGGTCAGTGGTCTGGTCGCCTCGGCTAGGAGGGTGGTCTACTGATGCGGAGGACGCGGCGAGGGGGCCAGACCCTGGTCGGTCCGTAATCTGGTCGGCTCGGCTGGGAGAGTAAATACTACGGCGCCGGAGGGTAGTACCACGGACGTGGAGGACGCGGCGAGGAGACCAGACCCTGGCCGGTCGGTGGTCTGGTCGGCTCGGCCGGGAGAGTAGTGCTACGGACGCAGGAGGGTATTACCATGGACCCGGGAGAGCGGCGAGAGGGCCAGGCCCTGGTCGGTCAGTGGTCTGGTCGCCTCGGCTAGGAGGGTGGTCTACTGATGCGGAGGACACGGCGAGGGGGCCAGACCCCGGTCGGTCCGTAATCTGGTCGGCCACGCGGCAACGCTCGGCTTAAGCTTTCCGGTCGGTGTCCAGCAATCATCCAGTCATCCGATCATTGATAATCGTTCCTGTCTTTTTGTACACATCGCTGGGCTCCCCCAGTGGTCGCAGACTGCTGCCCTCGGCGCACAATGATGCTGCCATATTTGTGCCATTTTTTGTTTTGGTGCAGGGTTTGTGCGGTCGTGTCCAAACCCGTGCTTTCCGTCCTGGTTAAGCATAGATATCCCTACCTCAATCGTCATTAACATCCACGGGAATACCACCGAGAGACCTGCAGCTTCGCAGAAGCCTGTAAGCCTAGGTGGTGGAGGAACTCCCCACTGAAGCCCGATCAAGCCTGCCGAGATTTGTATCGATGCTGTCCCCCCGCCATGCCGTAGTCTTATGGACTGGGGTTTGGCGGGGCGGATAAGCCGCTGTGCTACTGCGAAGGCGAGTTGAGCTGGTCAGTGCAAAATTTCCCGGCCTGGCTTGATTCTCATTCGTATACTTTAGACCACTGCGATGGAAACCTGGAATACGCAGCGCAAACCGAAGACTTCCCTGAAGCCACCGCCAGAAACAGTGTAATGAATCGCGTGAGATGTGGCAGCGGAAAAGGTCATGGACACCTCATTTCACCTGACCACATCGTCACATTGTCCTTGCTGTGCGCTTGCCTGCAAGATCACATGATTTTTACTGTGGTGCACGTGCTGTGTTGTGCCGGCGCGCTCACTATAGGCGGAGCACGCTCTCCGCCATGGCAGCTCTTAGACGCCGGGCCATGGCCAGCGGCGGCCGCACCTCGCCACGCCGCTGCAAAAAAACCGTCGCTAACAGCTCGGCGATGGTGATTTGGGCAGGGGCGGACTCAGGCCGGTTTACACGACGGCATAAGCGACGCCAGGCTACCAGTCCCGACGTCTGGGATTGGCAGCGATGAGTCGTTAAGAAGTGCGGGTTCTCCCTTTCACCGTGCGTTTGTTTTATTGCATTCCGTGATGTTCTGGCGCTGGCTTGAGATTTTTGGTGCTGGCGCATAGTGACGCCTATGTTAAATGCTACCAGACTCAGATGCGTGTGTGGTGAGGCCTATGTGAAATGCTATCAGGCTCAGAGGCGCATGTGGGAAGGCCTATGTTAAATGCTACCAAGCTCAGAGGCGTATGTGAGGAGTCTCATCTCCAGCATGTCACCACCAGCTCAGAGCTCCGGCATCATCCCCCCTCCCCCCTCCCCGCTCAGAAGGCGCCAGGTCGTGGGGGCTCTCCGCCAAAGACGTCACCACTTGCAGACGTGGCGGCCTGACTCGGTCGCGCACGTCACGGCTTTCTGGCGTGTTGACATAGCTGTCACGCACGTCGGAGGCCTTTAATGTGGCGACTTAATTGGGCCCCGCACGTCACGGCTTCCTGGTACGCTGACACAGCCCCGCATGTGACAGTTTCCTGGTACGCGGACACAGCCCCGCGCGTGACAGTTTCCTGGTACGCGGACACAGCCCCGCGCGTGACAGTTTCCTGGTACGCGGACACAGCCCCGCCCGTGACGGTTTCCTGGTACGCGGACACAGCCCCGCCCGTGACGGTTTCCTGGTACGCGGACACAGCCCCGCGCGTGACAGTTTCCTGGTACGCGGACACAGCCCCGCGCGTGACAGTTTCCTGGTACGCGGACACAGCCCCGCGCGTGACGGTTTCCTGGTACGTCGACTCGGTCAGACACATTACCACTGTCCGCCGCTCCGTGGTGTCCGCCACGGGCTGTCAACGGATATCGCAGGGTCCGTCTGCCGGCAGAACATTACTATTATCCGCCGCTCCCTGGCGTCCGCCACTGGCTGTCAACGGATTTCGCCGAGCCCGACCGCCGGCAACCAAGCTCGACAAATCATTACAATTATCTGCCGCTGCCTGGCGTCCGCTACTGGCTGTCAACGGATGCCGCAGAATCCTTCTGCCGGCATCCAAGCTCGGAGGAGCGAGCCCCAGTTCGCTCTGCCTGTCCCACCAGGGCTGGTCGTTCTGCCCAACACATCTTCCATTAGCTCCACCGACGTCTCATGTTCGCAGTCGATCATAGATCTTGACGGCGGTCGTAACTCGACAAATTAGAAGCCAATCATCGTTTCGCTCGAGATCAGCGCCAGATGATGGCCGCGTAGCGCGGCTCGTGGGCCGTGTGAGATCAACGAGACGCTATCCTGGCAGTGGCAGCTGCAGCACGGCCGCATGCCGGAGGGGGGGGGGGGGCGAGGGCTGCCGCGCTTGTCACGACGAGCCGCCTCTGGAGCCGGTCTGACACCACCAGCCGCCTCTGGAGCCGGCCTGACGCCATTGGCCACCTCTGGAACCGGCCACCGCTGAAGCTGACTGAGCACACGCGGCCGTGCCGTGCGCAAGTGCCCGCCGCAGCGGCCGCCTGCACACAGACCGGCGCGCTGACAGGTGACCGACCGCGCCCCACTGTCGCTGACAGGTGGCCGACCGCGCCCCACTGTCGCTGGCAGGTGGCCGACCGCGCCCCTGTCGCTGACAGGTGGCCGACCGCGCCCCACTGTCGCTGACAGGTGGCCGACCGGCGCCCCCACTGTCGCCTGACAGGTAGCCGACTTTCGCCCGGCGGGCCAAACGTCGAGCGGCGGCCAGCTCGTGAGGTCGCGGACCCAGGCTGTCGGGCCGGCGGTCTCGCCGATATCGCCGTCCGCCCGGTGGCGGGCAGCTGATATCGAGGCGGCGATTGGTGGCGGCGTGTTGTACGCCGGATGACTTGTTCTTCCTCGCCGACAATCACGTCAAGTGAAATGATATGTTACACCAGCAATCAAGAAATTAACGTTGGACGTGCCAAATAGACATTTGCAGTGCCTGGTGTTTGATTGAGGAGTATTTAGCAGCAGACATGCCACAATGAGATAATAAACAGGGCAGTTAATGCACGCGTTGGAAGAAAATGTAACTCACATGGCCCGGGGACAAGCGAAAGGTACTCAAAATAAAGTCTGAGACTAAACAGCGTGATTTACCGTCGCCCCGACGTGCTCACTCTCATACATACTTAGGGGGTGATGTTTGTGCCATCTGCCCTTCTCTCAGACGAGGCGGCCGTCTGTGCCTGTCTGTAACTGTAGCTAAAGCGTATGCCACCACGTTCTGTGACCAAGGGATGATGCGTCACCTTCCTCCCCCCTCCCCAGCCATGTGTTCCGGACATGCCACGCCCTACCAGATAGCCTTGTTTCCGAGCCGTAGCGAAGCGCTGTGTGCACTTCGGTACACATGGTGTTCTGCCTCTGTTTGCCACGGTGCTTGTCGATGTGCCACCCTGTGCCGGCTGCGCTTCAGCCAGACCAGGTCTGAACCTCCAGCTCACCTAAGGTCAACACCTTTCGGACCTGCGCTGTCCTGTGGCCGGCGGCAGGACAAGCTGCGGGACCATGGCTTACCTGTGTCTGGCAGTGTTTTAGTGGCCGCTGTCGCCGTGCTGCCCGATGTCTGGCAGTGCTTTAGCAGCCCGTCTAACCTGGCGTCGCGCTCTGTGCTCCGGCAGTATGGCGGGCTCCGGACCTGAGCTCCCTGGTCGCCCAGCAGAGTCCGTCGGCCTCCGACTGCTCCGCGCCCGCCGACCCGGCCATGACCCCCCGTCGACTCGGAGTCGCGACTGCGCGACTCCGAGTCGACGAGCCGGCTACCTCCGGACGTGGAGCGGGCCGAGGTCGAGGCCTGGCTGGACGACCACCCCGACTTCACCAAGGACTTCTTCATGAGGTGAGGCGACAGGCGCCGGCCGGGCCTTAGTGATGGGATGGGATGGGATGAGATTGGATTGGATGTAATGTAATGGAATGGAATGGAATGGGACGGCGGGGGATGGGATGGGAATGGGATGGGATTGGGATGGGATGGGATGGGATGGGATGGGAGATGGGGACGGGATGGGATGGGAGCGAAGGAGAGGGGGGAGAGAGAGCGGAGGGGGATTACTAAGCTGGCGGTCACTCCGATTACTGGCAGGGATGTTTTGCCAGTCATGATGATGCCTAATGCCGGCCCGTGCTGAGCTTGCGCCGCGTAGTGGGCTGACTTTGCGGGATTTTGTCCAGTGTTCCGCGACTGGTTGTGCGGAACATCGTGCTGTGTTGTGGGGCTGATGGTGCGAAACACCGAACTGTGATGAACACTGGTGCGTCGCTGGCTGTTGGCGCTGAATATCATGGATCGCCTGGGCCGGGAATTTTCGATTTTCAGTGTTTTCTTTTTCAGCAGTTTTTTATAGCATTTTCAATATTTTCAGTGATCAGTATTTGGCTAACATGTAAGAGGAGTTTGCTTTGGTGCGTGACAAGCGCAGAAATCAAGGTTATTTCAGGGGGACCAAAAACTCTATCCATCGAAAGGGTCACTGTTGCTGTGGAGGCCTTGAGTGCACTCTGTTCCTGTTTCTTGGCGACGCCAACTGCTATGCTTGAATGGCATCTCCTTAGCGTGCCGTATCGAGGCCATAACTGAGAAGAAAGTTGCCTTCTGGAAGGAATGCCTCTTGAAAAGTGGTAAGAAGATGCCTCCTCCGGAGAAACAATGCAGGGCTTTCCCAAAGATTGAGAGGCTGCTAATTTTTTTTAGAATAAAGTCTTTCGGTGTAGCTGGTGGCCTTGAGCACGATTGCTACCAAATGCTGTTATTTGAACGGAACATGAAAGCGAATTCAAACCCATTCTTCCAACATGCCTGGGTTATGACATCGAAGAATAGCATGAAGACCATGATGAGACAATGAAAAAATATCCTCATACTTCGAGGTCATAGTTTCCCGCTTATGGCCGATACGGAGCCACCAAAAGCCGCTGTTGGTGACTTAGTCTGTCAGAAATGGGTCATACCTGGCTTCACTTAAGCGAAGGTCATTAGAGCTGAACATGGTCATATTCGTAAACCAAAGGTCAGACAAACTTAAATTAGCATTTCCGAACTGTTTTGCGTCGGTGGCCTTGACTTCGGAGCGCGTGCTAAGACCCAGCCCGTTGCATACACCCTGGGCCATACCCCACGTTGTGCTATCCAACCCCACCGGATGACTTTGCCTGCTCCCCTTCGCCAGACAGGAATGCGGAGGGCTTTACGTACCGCGCAATGCTGAATTACGGCCAACCCACGCTGGGTTTGACCTTAAGTCAGCTGCCAGCTGCCGCTTCCACTTCAGTCGGGTCAGATAATGTGCCCACGCTGGAACTTGTACCCAGCGCCGCTGGATTACGAGTCCAGCATCGCTCCCCTAGACCGCGGAGACGGCCGTGGTCCAGAGGGCATGTCTCAGGCCCGGCATGCTCCTTCGTGCATCACGGGCACCGGTGTGATACATCACCTGGTAGCAATGCAACATGCTTTAGCTGCCCTCTTAGACGTGCCCCATTTCATTGAGGAGAGGTGGTGTTTGCAGTGCAAAATCTTCAGCACGAAGGCGGATTCCCCACTGTACGTGCCAATGCATGCATGCATGTATTATGCATGCATTACGTAGGCATGCATGTAAACATACGGTATACACGCTTTAAGCCATCAACCGTTCTCATTTTATATTTATGCGCCATCTGGTGCATCCAGCGCATAGTGTGCATAAATGTTTACAGAGACCATCAGCGAGCATTATGCACTGACCCATTGCTAATTATAAACCGACACCAATGGTGGTACGAGGCAAGGGGCCGCTGGGAATCCGCCGGTACCTGAATCAGAGACCGCAGCCCATACAACACCGTTGCCCAGAATTTTTGGACAGACTCGCATCCCAGTCTCAAGGTCCTTCCCCACGTTTGAAAGCTCACGCTTCAGTACTACAAAGCCAATGTTCACGTTGACCGCTCTCAGCGTGCACCAGTGTGGGACCCTGACCGCTCCAGCGCGCTCCACCCGACCGGGCCGGAACGGGCGGCCCTTCGGCGGGGGCTGGCGCCGGCTCAGCCGGGCGGCCGAGGGCCGAGATTACCTGCCCGGCCACGGGCTCTTGGAAGCGAGCTATTGTCTCGCCGCGGCGGCGGCTGCGCCTGCTGACAATCCCTGAGGCTTGACCGGCGTGTTGGCCCCTCGACTGAAGTCACTACCCGTCGGACCGATACATGCTTTTCTTTCAAGTGGGCTACACTGTTTGGCTTTAGACGAAACGCCGTTCACCTCTTCAACTAGTTGTAACCATTTAGCTAAGTATCTGTAAATGTTTTCTCTCAAATTCGGTCACTTGCCGGCATTTGCAGCTGTGTATTTGAGGTTTGAAGCCAGTGTTGCCGCCGGTGGCTGGGGACTGCACCCAGTTCACCAGTTCAGCAGTTCACCAGTTCGCTCCACGCGGACGCCATAGCTGCGGCGATCAGTCGCCCGCGCCCCAGTGAAAGGCGGTCGGAGACCTGACGCCATTGGCATCGGTGACGCATTGGGCTGGCATCGGGTGACGCATTGGGTTGGCATCGGGTGACAGTCGTGGCATCGGGTGACAGCTGGCATCGTTAGTGTCGGATGACGACCCACATCGCGGCTCCTCGACCTGACAGACGGACAAGTCGGGAAAAGCATGCGAGGAATGCAGGGAATGCAAGCTTCACCAGGGGGTCGGCTTGCTGATTTGAAAGCATTTCTGCATCGTCACGGCCCGCTGACGTCGGTCAGATGACGACACGCCGCGCACGCGACCCGTTACACGCGCTCTGTCGTCAGCCCTCCAGCCGGGCTTCCACTCTAATACCTCACGCACCGTCGGCTTTCTGATTTGTGGATCGGCATGAGAAACTGTGGGTGATGCAATCAGTCGCTTCGCTATCTTGTATCGGTTTCGGTATGTGGCGAGGTGACATCTACTGACCTTTGCATGGCTGGACGTATCTACGTGTGCCGTATCTTTCAAGCTTTGCGGGCTTAAATCTCAATCTCGTGCATGCATTTGGGAGGATAAAGAGTTTGGCTTCAGCGGATTTAGCCTAAAGCTTATGATAATCTGCGAAACACGCTTTAAATCGGTTTTATGTACGACACCAATTTCGTGATATCTGCTCCTCTCCACAGACTTCTCCAAACATAATGCTCAGGACTGTGACAAAATAGCTGAATAAATCTTTCAATTTGGTTTTAATCAATCTTTCAAATCTTCCTTGGATACCCAAGGTCTTTACTGAAACTAATTTTACTCAGTGGTTGTGTGCTCTGCCATACCATTTTAAGGGAATGTTTCACATTTGAAGACATTGAAGCAAGCACCAGATGTGATAAAACACGCTCACTTAAAACTGTTGGCATGCTTTTACGTAGAAAAGGCTACTCTATACAGCACAATGTTTTGGTCTTGTAGACATGTTCCCCGATCCGTCATTGTTTCATCAAGTCATCGTGCCTTGCACAACATTGATTTAGAGCCAATTAACGAGAGTTATACCTGGAAATCGCGCTCACGAATGCCAGGTATGGCGGCACGACCATTACATTTTTAATCGGCCTTGATCGCTGCATGGCGTATCGAATGACAGGATTTGAATGACGTTAACATGGTGCCATGAATGCCAAGACGGCCGTAAAATGCTCTCCGCGAAAAAGTCGCCCCATTTTCGCGGGCGTGTAGCTCAGAAGCTAGGGGGTTCAGGTCTTGAAGAAGGGCAGGGCTGTGAACGGCGCCGAGCGGTCTTCACGATGACGACTTCAGTTCAAACCCCCATACATAATTGGAACGCTCCGTTTAGTCGCTCTCTAACCCGGGATGGGTACGCACATGTTTCAAACATATCAGGCATGAAGATCCGGCATCTCACGGACTTGTTGCCACCAGGTGGCCAGCGCAGCTTCAGAATCGCACACACGGGGCAGCGCGCTGGCTTGAGTCCGGTCGTTCCTCGGTGGCTGGGGGGGGGGGGGGGGGCTTCCCGTCACGTGTGCTCCGCAGTCGGGTGGTTTGTGTTCAGTCATTTGTGCTCCAGAGTAGGACCGTCTGCGCTCTGTCACCTGTGCTCCACAGTCGGGTGGTCTTTGTTCCGTCGCCTGTGCCCCGCGGTCGGCGGTCCGTGTTGTCACCTGTGTTCCGCTTGAGTGGTCTGTGTTCCGTCACCTGTGCTCTGCTCGGGTGGTGGCTGCACACTGACCGCGTATCGCCACAACGACCGCGAAGCGTTTCGGGCGCGCGGGCGCTCGTGGTGGCGCAGGCGGCGCCGGCCGGCCGGTCGGCACTGCGCGCCGTCCGTCCGGCACGTGCCGCGCCGCCGGCACCGTCTGACCCTTGACCCCGGCGCGCGCGACATCTGAGGGGCTGCCCGCTGCCGGTCGTCGGCCGTCTGTTGCTGCCTCTGGTAAGCGACCGAAGCGAAGAGCTGTTTGCTTCGTTCGTTGCATAAACTCGCGCCATGGTGGTATCACGGAGTAGAGCAATGACGCAAGAACTCAGTGATTTAATTATATTTTTTTTCATTGCAGAAGCATGCATGTGGTTACGCTGCTGCTTGTCGGTCATGCAAACGCGTGTTTCATCTTCCCACAAAGCAGAGGGTCATTTGCCGAGCGATGATACAGGATGGTCTCATTGAATAACGTGGGTAATGATGCCAAACAATAGACGTTGTAGCATGAACATAAGCCACCACGTTTGCAAGGGGAAAGAGCTGAGGCTTAAAGCTTTTGCTGGGGTCAGCGGAAACTTCGCATTTTATTTACCTGGATTATCACAATACCGCGCCCCGATCAACAGCAACGATGGTCGTGGAACACCTACCTTCAGGGACCGAATATCACTGAACCACATGAATTGCTTGAATCGTGACTTGTACCACCAACATCAACCGAGCCACGATCTTACCGCGGAGCAGGGCCATTGTGTATTGGCTGAACGGCGGTCATGGGGTACTGGGTGAACCATAAACTGAACCCCAACGATCATTAACTGAACCCTGACAATTGGGTGAGCCACAGACAAATAAACCCCGGCAATTAAATAACCCACGACAAGTAGCGCAAGTCTCCTTATTGAGCGAGCACTGACCATTGAGTTTGGGCCTCTCTCTCCGCCAAAATGCCGTGCCACTCTGCGGCGTGCAGCGGCGCCCACTACACGCCGCGCGCCGCGCCGCGCCGCGCGCCACGGCGCCGACCGCTCAGTTCAGCACGTGACCTGGCGCCGGGCCAGGACACGCCGCGGCCGAGCTGCCAAAGCTCGGGGGTGGACGCGGCCACCGACTCACAGGGCCCCGTCGGGTGCCGGGCGTTAGGGGCGGCCTCTGAGTCACGTGCGGACGTGGAGTTCCCGGGCTACTGGATTCGGGAACGCGCGCGGCTCCATACACAACACGGTTAGGGAAGCGCGCGAGGATTGGACGGTGGGCGATGACGAAGATCTCCATTGGCAAAATCTAACAGGATGAAAATACGAGGGCTAGGGGGCGCACTGCGATAGAGCATCACGTACCAATGCGAGGTGTGCGGGCTGCAGTAATAACCGGAAGTGCAGTGTGCAGTGAACAGTGTGCGCACACTGCAGTGTACATTGTGCAGTGAAGTGCACAACAGTGGAAGTGCAGTGGTGAGGTACGAAAGACTGGCTGCACCCGACGCCAATGACTAGATGAGAGATGTGCAGGTGGATAACATTTTACCAAGGGCTGTCTTCCTCAGTCGGACCGAGCATTTGTTGCAATCGTTCGATGATGTTTATATAAAACTTTATAATGTGCACAACAACTCCTATGCGCGCGTAGATTGCGCAAGTACACAGAAATTCAAGCCTGTAAATACATTGAGAAATAGCTCTCACCACGAACCGTTATAATGCTGTCCGTATAACCGTATAATGTATAATGTTATAATGCTATGTTTGGCACGCTGTGCAGCGTGCGCTCAGTGTGCATAATGGAGCAACGGTGTACATACGGAAGCAAGAGTGTACATACAAGAGCAACAATGTACATACAGGATCAACAGTGTACATAAAGAAGCATATTCAGCCAGCTTGCATACGTTGTGTGAGGAAGCCGGGTGGTCTGGGAGCGGAAGGAGGGGGGGGGGGGGGCACTGTTTGTTGATTGGTGTGGGCTGATCACAGCTGAGTTTCCCGTGGCCTCGGACTGTTGGATTGCATCTGCTGGACAAGTAGGAAACCCTCCCTATCGCTGTCGCCAGCGGACCACATAAAGGCAGACAACATCTATGCTAACATGCTAACTACAGAATACTGCAAATCAAACGTTTGCACCCTCTGTTTTTTCATGGCGAAACTGGTTTCGGGTGGATTATATTTGGCAGCCGCGTGGAATATCGGTTGCTCCATTTGCTAATGCGATAATATTTGCGGTGTTGTTGTTCGGTGTTTACATTGCATTCTGGTGGCCTTCAAGACGTTCAGTAAGGCTATCAAGGCACTCACACGACTCAGGCTCAGGCCCAGGACAGGCTCAGGACAGCCTTAAACTCTCTTTTTCTCTTTGTCTCTGTTTCTGGCGCAACACATATGAGTACCACCGATATGGACCGCGTTGTTTGTGGGAATGGCCCGCGTGATTTTTAATGACGATTACCAGTGGCGTTTTGGTTGGCAAACGCATTGTCTGCGTGTGTCGCTACTCTCACGCATTGGTGAAACGCGCGAAGTGAGGCCTTTCGAAGCACGTCTAGTTTGCAGCCTGATGCCTGCTTTTGATTCGTGAACAGCACAAGCGGAGCCTTTTGATTCGTGGACAACACAAGCGGAGCCTTTTGATTCGTGGACAACAAGCGGAGCCTTTTGATTCGTGGACAACGCAAGCGGAGATTGTAATTCATGGACAACACAAGCGAGCCTCGTCAAAATTGTGGGGAATTGAGGGAGGGGGCGGGCGGGGGGGGGGCGAACATTATGTTTCGGCGAAAGCATCTAGATACCACACCAGTATAGCCATTTATTTCTCGACGATTTTTTTGTGTAAATTTAGCCAGATTGCAGGGAGGTGGGAGACATTGGAGGGACTGGCAAGAATCTCGAAAGAAACGCAGAGTTACCCCGATGGTGACCAGTGTGCCCTCCACTATTGGCCCGGAGTGGCCGTTGCCCGCGGTTTGCCTGTTGCCATAGACCCCACATCGTGATCACGAGCGCTCAGGCTCACAGCTGGTGGACGGCCTGGGCCGTTGGTCCTTACCGCTCTGTGTAAATCAGTGATGTACATATGGAGTGGAGCTGATTGCCTATGACGGATCACTCGCTTCGCTCAAACACAGCATTGTTCACTTAATGGAGATGGAAATGTGGCGGCGAGAGAGAGAGAGAGAGAGAGAGAGAGAG
>NW_023595962.1:10280413-10296014 GCF_011947565.3 Pollicipes pollicipes | reverse complement strand
CTTGTTGTGGGGCTGGTGGTGCGAAACACCGAACTGTGATGAACACTGGTGCGTCGCTGGCTGTTGGCGCTGAATATCATGGATCGCTTTGGGCCGGGAATTTTCGGTTTTCAGTGTTTTCTTTTTCAGCATTTTTTTATAGTATTTTCAATATTTTCAGTGATCAGTATTTTGCTAACATGTAAGAGGGGTTGCTTTGGTGCGTGACAAGCGCAGAAATCAATGTTATTTTCAGGGGGACAAAAACTCCATCCATCGAAAGGTCACTGTTGCTGTGGAGGCCTTGAGTGCACTCTGGTTCCTGTTTCTTGGCGACGCCAACTGCTATGCTTGAATGACATCTCCTTAGCGTGCCGTATCGAGGCCATAACTGAGAAGAAGAGTGCCTTCTGGGAAGGAATGCCTCTTGAAAAGTGGTAATAGATGCCTCCTCCGGAGAAACAATGCATGGCTTCCCAAAGATTGAGAGGCTGCTAATTTTTTTTAGAATAAAGTCTTTCGGTAGCTGGTGGCCTTGAGCACGATTGCTACCAAATGCTGTTATTTGACGGAACATGAAAGCGAATTCAAACCCATTCTTCCAACCATGCCTGGGTTATGACATCGAAGAATAGCATGAAGACCATGATGAGACAATGAAAAAATATCCTCATACTTCGAGGTCATAGTTTCCCGCTTATGGCCGATACGGAGTCACCAAAAGCCGCTGTTGGTGACTTAGTCTGTCAGAAATGGGTCATACCTGGCTTCACTTAAGCGAAGGTCATTAGAGCTGAGCATGGTCATATTCGTAAACAAAGGTCAGACAAACTTAAATGAGCATTTTCCGAACTGTTTGCGTCGGTGGCTTTGACTTCGGAGCGTCTGCTAAGCCCAGCCCGTTGCATACACCCTGGGCCATACCCCACGTTGTGCTATCCAACCCACCGGATGACTTTGCCTGCTCCCCTTCGCCAGACAGGAATGCGGAGGGCTTTACGTACCGCGCAATGCTGAATTACGGCCACCCACGCTGGGTTTGACCTTAAGTCAGCTGCCAGCTGCCGCTTCCACTTCAGTCGGGTCAGATAATGTGCCCACGCTGGAACTTGTACCCAGCGCCGCTGGATTACGAGTCCAGCATCGCTCCCCTAGACCGCGGAGACGGCCGTGGTCCAGAGGGCATGTCTCAGGCCCGGCAATGCTCCTTCGTGCATCACGGCACCGGTGTGATACATCACCTGGTAGCAATGCAACATGCTTTAGCTGCCCTCTTAGACGTGCCCCATTCATTGAGGAGAGTGGGTGTTTGCAGTGCAAAATCTTCAGCACGAAGGCGGATTCCCCACTGTACGTGCCAATGCATGCATGCATGTATTATGCATGCATTACGTAGGCATGCATGTAAACATACGGTATACACGCTTTAAGCCATCACCGTTCTCATTTTATATTTATGCGCCATCTGGTGCATCCAGCGCATAGTGTGCATAAATGTTTACAGAGACCATCAGCGAGCATTATGCACTGACCCATTGCTAATTATAAACCGACACCAATGGTGGTACGAGGCAAGGGGCCGCTGGGAATCCGCCGGTACCTGAAATCAGAGACCGCAGCCCATACAACACCGTTGCCAGAATTTTTGGACAGACTCGCATTCCCAGTCTCCAGGTCTTCCCACGTTTGAAAGCTCACGCTTCAGTACTACAAAGCCAATGTTCAACGTTGACCGCTCTCAGCGTGCACCAGTGTGGGACCCTGACCGCTCCAGCGCGCTCCACCCGACCGGGCCGGACGGGCGGCCCTTCGGCGGGGCTGGCGCCGGCTCAGCCGCGGCCGAGGGCCGAGATTACCTGCTCGGCCACGGGCTCTTGGAAGCGAGCTATTGTCTCGCCGCGGCGGCGGCTGCGCACTCCCTGAGGCTGACCGGCGTGTTGGCCCTCGACTGAAGTCACTACCGTCGGACCGATACATGCTTTTCCTTTCAAGTGGCTACACTGTTTGGCTTTTAGCGAACGCCTTTCACCTCTTCAACTAGTGTACCATTAGCTAAGTATCTGTAAATGTTTTTCTCTCAAATTCGTCACTTGCCGGCATTTGCAGCTGTGGTATTTGAGGTTTGAAGCCAGTGTTGCCGCCGGTGGCTGGGGACTGCACCCAGTTCACCAGTTCAGCAGTTCACCAGTTCGCCTCCATTGCGGACGCCATAGCTGCGGCGATCAGTCGCCCGCGCCCCAGTGAAAGGCGGTCGGAGACCTGACGCCATTGGCATCGGTGACGCATTGGGTTGGCATCGGGTGACGCATTGGTTGGCCTCGGGGTGACAGTCGTGGCATCGGGTGACAGCTGGCATCGTTAGTGTCGGATGACGACCCACATCGCGGCTCCTCGACCTGACAGACGACAAGTCGGGAAAAGCATGCGAGGAATGAAAGGAATGCGAGCTTCACCAGGGGGTCGGCTTGCTGATTTGAAGAAGCATTTCTTGCATCGTCACGACGGCCCGCTGACGTCGGTCAGATGACGACATGCCGCGCACGCGAACCCGTTACACGCGCTCTGTCGTCAGCCCTCCAGCCGGGCTTCCACTCTAATACCTCACGCACCGTCCGGCTTTCTGATTTGTGGATCGGCATGAGAAACTGTGGGTGATGCAATCAGTCGCTTCGCTATCTTGTATCGGTTTCGGTATTGTGGCGAGGTGACATCTACTGACCTTTGCATGGCTGGACGTATCTACGTGTGCCGTATCTTCAAGCTTGCGGGCTAAATCTCGACCTCGTGCATGCATTTGGGAGGATAAAGAGTTTGGCTTCAGCGGATTTAGCCTAAAGCTTATGATATCTGCGAAACACGCTTTAAATCGGTTTTATGTACGACACCAATTTCGTGATATCTGCTCCTCTCCACAGACTTCTCCAAACATAATGCTCAGGACTGTGATAAAATAGCTGAATAAATCTTTCAATTTGGTTTCAAATCAATCTTTCAAATCTTCCTTGGATACCCAAGGTCTTTACTGAAACTAATTTTACTCATGGTTGGTGTGCTCTGCCATACCATTTTAAGGGAATGTTTCACATTTGAAGACATTGAAGCAAGCACCAGATGTGATAAAAACACGCTCACTTAAAACTGTTGGCATGCTTTACGTAGAAAAGGCTACTCTATACAGCACAATGTTTTGGTCTTGTAGACATGTTCTCCGATCCGTCATTGTTTCATCAAGTCATCGTGCCTTGCACAACATGATTTAGAGCCAATTAACGAGAGTTATACCTGGAAATCGCGCTCACGAATGCCAGGTATGAGCGGCACGACCATTACATTTTTAATCGGCCTTGATTCGCTGCATGGCGTATCGAATGACAGGATTTGAATGACGTTAACATTGGTGCCATGAATGCCAAAGACGGCCGTAAAATGCTCTCCGCGAAAAAGTCGCCCCATTTTCGCGGGCGTGTAGCTCAGAAGCTAGGGGGGTTCAGGTCTTAAAGAAGGGCAGGGCTGTGAACGGCGCCGAGCGGTCTTCAAAGATGACGACTTCAGTTCAAACCCCCATACATATTGGAACGCTTCCGTTTTAGTCGCTCTCTAACCCGGATGGGTGTGCACATGTTTCAAACATATCAGGCATGAAGAATTCCGGCATCTCACGGACTTGCTTGCCACCAGGTGGCCAGCCGTAGCTTCAGAATCGCACACAACGGGCAGCGCGCTGGCTTGAGTCCGGTCGTTCCTCGGTGGCTGGGGGAGGGGGGGGGGAGGCTTCCCGTCACGTGTGCTCCGCAGTCGGGTGGTTTGTGTTCAGTCATTTGTTGCTCCAGAGTAGGGGACCGTCTGCGCTCTGTCACCTGTGCTCCACAGTCGGGTGGTCTTTGTTCCGTCGCCTGGTGCCCCGCGGTCGGCGGTCCGTGTTGTCAACCTGTGTTCCGCTTGAGTGGTCTGTGTTCCGTCACCCTGTGCTCTGCGCGGGTGGTGGCTGCACACTGACCAGCGTAATCGCCACAAACGACCGCGAAGCGTTTCGGGCGCGCGGGCGCTCGTGGTGGCGCAGGCGGCGCCGGCCGGCCGGTCGGCACTGCGCGCCGGTCCGTCCGGCACGTGCCGCGCCGCCGGCACCGTCTGACCCTTGACCCCGGCGCGCGCGACATCTGAGGGGCTGCCCGCTGCCGGTCGTCGGCCGTCTGTTGCTGCCCTCTGGTAAGCGACCGAAGCGAAGAGCTGTTTGCTTCGTTCGTTGCATAAACTCGCGCCATGGTGGTATCACGGAGTAGAGCAATGACGCAAGAACTCAGTGATTTAATTATATTTTTTTTCATTGCAGAAGCATGCATGTGGTTACGCTGCTGCTTGTCGGTCATGCAAACGCGTGTTTCATCTTCCCACAAAGCAGAGGGTCATTTGCCGAGCGATGATACAGGATGGTCTCATTGAATAACGTGGGTAATGATGCCAAACAATAGACGTTGTAGCATGAACATAAGCCACACGTTTGCAAAGGGGAAAGAGCTGAGGCTTAAAGCTTTTGCTGGGTCAGCGGAAACTTCGCATTTTATTTACCTGGATTATCACAATAACCGCGACCCGATCAACAGCAACGATGGTCGTGGAACACCTACCTTCAGGGACCGAATATCACTGAACCACATGAATTGCTTGAATCGTGACTTGTACCACCAACATCAACCGAGCCACGATTCTTACCGCGGAGCAGGGCCATTGTGTATTGCTGAACGGCGGTCATGGGTACTGGGTGAACCATAAAACTGAACCCCAACGATCATTAACTGAACCCTGACAATTGGGTGAGCCACAGACAAATAAACCCCGGCAATTAAATACCCACGACAAGTAGCGCAAGTCTCCTTATTGAGCGAGCACTGACCATTGAGTTTGGGCCTCTCTCTCCGCCAAAATGCCGTGCCACTCTGCGGCGTGCAGCGGCGCCCACTACACGCCGCGCGCCGCGCCGCGCCGCGCGCCACGGCGCCGACCGCTCAGTTCAGCACGTGACCTGGCGCCGGGCCAGGACACGCCGCGGCCGAGCTGCCAAAGCTCGGGGTGGACGCGGCCACCGACTCACAGGGCCCCGTCGGGTGCCGGGCGTTAGGGGCGGCCTCTGAGTCACGTGCGGACGTGGAGTTCCCGGGCTACTGGATTCGGGAACGCGCGCGGCTCCATACACAACACGGTTAGGGAAGCGCGCGAGGATTGGACGGTGGGCGATGACGAAGATCTCCATTGGCAGAAATCTAACAGGATGAAAATACGAGGGCTAGGGGGCGCACTGCGATAGAGCATCACGTACCAATGCGAGGTGTGCGGGCTGCAGTAATAACCGGAAGTGCAGTGTGCAGTGAACAGTGTGCACACACTGCAGTGTACATTGTGCAGTGAAGTGGCACAACAGTGGAAGTGCAGTGGTGAGGTACGAAAGACTGGGTGCACCCGACGCCAATGACTAGATGAGAGATGTGCAGGTCGATAACATTTTACCAAGGGCTGTCTTCCTCAGTCGGACCGAGCATTTGTTGCAATCGTTCGATGATGTTTATATACAACTTTATAATGGTCACAACAACTCCTATGCGCGCGTAGATTGCACAAGTACACAGAAATTCAGCCTGTAAATACATTGAGAAATAGCTCTCACCACGAATCGTTATAATGCTGTCCGTACAACCGTATAATGTATAATGTTATAATGCTATGTTTGGCACGCTGTGCACGTGCGCTCAGTGTGCATAATGGTGTGCATAATGGTGTACATACGGAAGCAAGAGTGTACATACAAGAGCAACAATGTACATACAGGATCAACAGTCGTACATAAAGAGCATATTCAGCCAGCTTGCATACGTGTGTGAGGAAGCCGGGTGGTCTGGGAGCGGAAGGAGGGGGGGGGGGGGGGGGGGGGGCACTGTTTGTTGATTGGTGTGGGCTGATTCACAGCTGAGTTTCCCGTGGCCTCGGACTGTTGGATTGCATCTGCTGGACAAGTAGGAAACCCTCCCTATCGCTGTCGCCAGCGGACCACATAAAGGCAGACAACATCTATGCTAACATGCTAACTACAGAATACTGCAAATCAAACGTTTGCACCCTCTGTTTTTCATGGCGAAACTGGTTTCAGGTGGATTATATTTGGCAGCCGCGTGGAATATCGGTTGCTCCATTTGCTAATAGCGCTAATATTGCGGTGTTGTTGGTCGGTGTTTACATTGCATTCTGGTGGCCTTCAAGACGTTCAGTAAAGGCTATCAAGGCACTACACACGACTCAGGCTCAGGCCCAGGACAGGCTCAGGACAGCCTTAAACTCTCTTTTTTCTCTTTGTCTCTGTTCTTCTGGCGCAACACATATGAGCACCACCGATATGGACCGCGTTGTTTGTGGGAATGGCCCGCGTGATTTTTAATGACGATTACCAGTGGCGTTTTGGTTGGCAAACGCATTGTCTGCGTGTGTCGCTACTCTCACGCATTGGTGAAACGCGCGAAGTGAGGCCTTTCGAAGCACGTCTAGTTTGCAGCCTGATGCCTGCTTTTGATTCGTGAACAGCACAAGCGGAGCCTTTTGATTCGTGGACAACACAAGCGGAGCCTTTTGATTCGTGAACAGCACAAGCGGAGCCTTTTGATTCGTGGACAACACAAGCGGAGCCTTTTGATTCGTGGACAACGCAAGCGGAGATTGTAATTCATGGACAACACAAGCGAAGCCTCGTCAAAATTGTGGGGAATTGAGGGAGGGGGCGGGCGGGGGGGGCGAACATTATGTTTCGGCGAAAACATCTAGATACCACACCAGTATAACCATTTATTTCTCGGCGATTTTTTTGTGTAAATTTAGCCAGATTGCAGGGAGGTGGGAGACATTGGAGGGACTGGCAAGAATCTCGAAAGAAACGCGGAGTTACCCCGATGGTGACCAGTGTGCCCTCCACTATTGGCCCGGAGTGGCCGTTGCCCGCGGTTTGCCTGTTGCCATAGACCCCACATCGTGATCACGAGCGCTCAGGCTCACAGCTGGTGGACGGCCTGGGCCGTTGGTCCTTACCGCTCTGTGTAAATCAGTGATGTACATATGGAGTGGAGCTGATTGCCCATGACGATCACTCGCTTCGCTCAAACACAGCATTGTTCACTTAATGGAGATGGAAATGTGGCGGCGAGAGAGAGAGAGAGAGAGATAGAGAGAGAGAAGGAGAGAGAGGAGAGAGAGAGAGAGATAGAGAGAGGAGAGAGAGAGAGAGAAGAGAGAAGAGGAGAGAGAGAGAGAGAGAGAGAGAGAGAGAGAGAGAGAGAGGAGGAGAGAGAGAGGAGAGAGAGAGAGAAGAGATAGAGAGAGAGAGAGAGAGAGAGAGAGAGAGAGAGATAGAGAAGAGAGATAGAGAGAGAGAGAGAGAGAGAGAGAGAGAGAGAGAGAGAGAGAGAGAGAGAGAGAGAGAGAGAAGAGAGAGAGAGAGAGAGAGAGAGAGAGAGAGGAGAGAGCGCTTAGTAACAAGGTGCATGTGGTAAGGCCTTGTTTGACATGCACTATGCTTCAGCTCCCTCGTGTTGGCATGCCCATTCAGCGCTGTTTTCTCCATGGACGTTATTGGCCGTGATCAGTCCAGGCTGTAATTCCTTGCTCTTTTGCTCATTTCAAGTGTCACCCCGCGTGAACCAATGCGGGGCTTGTCTTGTGTCAACCAAGTAATTGGATTTCGCGGAGAGTGCAGTCCATGAGAATGTTGCATGCACATGCGGATATAAAAATTACGTAACGTGCAAACTCATTCAGTAATCACTGCAGCCCTCTTGTTCTGTGCCTTTGGTGCTTTCCAAGTTGAGAAATATATCCGGCGTGGTTGTTAGAGTAATTAACATCAACAGGCATATAATTTGCAATGCATTGAAGCCGGTCACAGTGCGGTTAAATGAGGTAACATCTATAATGATTCCACACAATGCAACATATCTCGCAACAGGACAACACGACAGGATCAACAAACACAACGCAACAAAATGGTCAAGGTTGTCAAGGCTGGACTCACAAGTCACAAGGGCCGCGTATTGCCCGACCCACGCTACCCTCGACGTCACCCCGCCATCACAGCCATCGCAGCCATCGCAGCTCACTGAAACGGTGCACCGCTGTCCGAGCCGTGACGAGGCGCCACCGGCGTGGCTGACACCGCAGGAAGCCCGGAACTCCGCCGGTGGCATGAGTCAGGCGGGCACACACGTCATGCGAGCCCCCTGGTTCGGGTGACCAGAGTCTGCACGGCCGCGCCGCCGGGCGGGGCGCGACGTCACGGATGCCTGGGACGGTGCCCGCAGAAGGCGCGACTCTAGTTCGGGGACTCCCCCGAGCGGCTGCAGCCGGCCTGCCGTCGCCGGCCTGGGTACCGACACCGGTCACCACTCGCCCTGGGTACTGACACTGCTCACCGCCCCGCCCTAGATACCGACATCGCTCACCCTTGGTACCGACAGCGGCCCACCGCCCACTCTGAGCACCTTAACCGCTCACGGTGGGGCGAGCCGCCCCCCCCCCTCCCCGGTAACCAGACGACCTGAATGTCCCGGCAGCCAGGCGACCTGAGTGTCCCGGCAGCCAGGCGACCTGAGTGTCCCGGCAGCCAGGCGACCTGAGTGTCCCGGCAGTCAGGCGACCTGAGTGTCCCGGCAGCCAGGCGACCTGAGTGTCCCGGCAGCCAGGAGACCTGAGTGTCCCGATAGTCAGGTGACTTGAGTGTCCCGGCAGCCAGGAGACCTGAGTGTCCCGGCAGCCAGGAGACCTGAGTGTCCAGGCAACCAGGCGACCTGAGTGTCCCGGCAACCAGGCGACCTGAGTGTCCCGGCAGCCATGTGACCTGAGTTCCCCCATGATCTGAGTGCCGCCTGGACGCCTGCACCCATTGTCGGTCACTTGAGGAAGTCTCGTTAGCGCAGTTCTGTCAGATAACCGCAGTCTGACCCACACCAGTCGTCTTTTCCTTTCATCCTACAGCCCCGAAATGGTCATTTCTGGCTGAAAGGGCTCCATCCTCGCTCTACCCATTGACAGTCCCTTGTGGAAGTCTCGTTAGCGCAGTTCTGCCAGGTAACCGCAATCCTACCCGAACCAGTCGTCTTTTCCTTTCATCGTACAGCCCCGAATGCCCATTTCTGACTGAAATGGCTCTATGCTCAACCAAAACGAAGCGGCCTGGACGGTGACGGTGGCAGGGCAGTTCTCACAGAAAGGTCATCCGCGCGCACGAGGCGGCAGAGGATCGGGTCAGTGCCCTGCGGAAGCGTTGCGCCGTCCGGTAATTTGAGTCTCAACTTTCAAAGGCATGCTTGAACTAAACCACTTGGACGTTGCGAGAGCTGGGGTTCGGGCAATGAATTTAGCCTGGCACGGGACTTGACATCTCGACAGCATGCCAGGCCTTTCAATATTGCGGCTTTCAGTTTCCCCCAACGAAGCATATCTCTATAATGGATTAGCCTCTCACGACCAATATTTGATATTGGTTTGAAAAATGGTCGTTTGCGGGCACGTTTGCGATCTCATGCGTACGTGCCATCGTTACATCTGCCATGCCTGCAGCGTGAGTTGGCTGTGCAGATCAATGGTAGTTTCAATTGGTGGAGTCCGCAAGCAACGCGCTTGATTGATGGGCGCTTGATTGACGACATGTACGAAACTTTTGCTAGAGGGTGAGATCACGTTGGAGGGGAGATTTGGGTCAGACCACATCGGCAGCTGAGTGCGTCGTAAGGCCCATCCCCCTCCCCTCCGAGGGAGATTCAGTGTCTGCTGATGTTGTTGCGTCCTTCGATGTGCTTTCACATGACGCAGTTTGACGCCGATGTGTTGGTGGGTTACTTAACCGATCGCATAGAATGTTCGCTCGGTGACCTGCCCACCTGTCGCTGAGGTTGGGGTCCCCCTAGCGACAGCTGTAGCAGTACAGAGCCGTGCGCCGCTGTAGCGGCCAGCGCCGAACCTCTGCTACAAAATTGGCGCACTTCATGCATACCGCGTAGACTTTTCACTGAGAATGATTCCTAAGAATACTGAACCGTTGCTTAATCGGAAGGAAGCCGTCTCCAGTGCATGCTCAGTGCCAGGTCATCATTCCATCGCCCGTAATGAATGGCAGCAGGAAAACATATACTATCTGATGCGACAGTCATGCAACAGATTGCTTGGTTCGCTGGGTCCAGCGTCCGTCCTATTGTTCCAATAGAACCGCAGCTCGGGTGTGGCGTGACGCAGACTGACCAATGGCAGCGCGCCCAAAAATGGCTGTGCTGTGTTTATCACGTGAGCGTCTGTAATGTCCACTTAGCCTTGCGTTTCCAACGATTCATTGTCCTTCCGTCGTCACAGAAAACCAAGGGAATGCCAATCGTTTCGTAACGTAGATCATGTGAGGGAAGGTGATTTTCCATCCATGCCAACCATGTGCAGGACGGATACGACATGAGAGAACGAGTCTGTTCAAAGAGGTGCGCCACCATGCCCATCAATTTGTTATGCAGCCATGGACCGCCACCAGCCTCTGCGCAGCTGCGATGGCGCATCGTTAATGCGATGACGCATTAGTAACGGACTAGGGCCGTTGGGGACTGACTCGCAAAGCGAAACACGACCATACGCGTGTCTGAATTACGTCGTGTAGGCTTGCGGCCGGGCTGTTCATAAGCTTAAGTAGCAGAACGTAAGCAGAACGGTTCTGCTCTGTTCGTGCCGATTGTGGGAGCTGTCGAGGCTGATGTTGAAAAATTGGACGTGTCTGTCTGGCTGAGGTTTTTTGTCTCCGAGTCCATGCGACTCAAAAAGAAAATGCCCTGAGTCATGTTGCCGTTTTATGAAGCTCTGCTCTTGTTCACTGACGCCGCAGCGACTAACCGCGTCCTGTGCAGGGAGCACTTGGTCACTTCGTCGCAGTGACTAATCGCGAGCCTGCGGAGGGTGACCTTGCTCACTTCGTCGCAGTGACTGACCACCGGCCGGTGCAGGGTAACCTTGTTCACTAGCGTCGCAGTGACTGAACGCGGGCCTGTGCAGGCAATTGGTCGCCTCGTCGCAGTGACTAATCGCGAGCCTGTGGAGGGTGACCTTGCTCACTTCGTCGCAGTGACTGACCACCGGCCGGTGCAGGGTGACCTTGTTGACCGAAGCCTCAGTGACTGACAGGCGATTGGTACTCTGAATATGCAGCAGTTACCTGCAACGACAAACGGAAGTCACCGGCGGCCGCCGCGCTACCATGGTCGCTGTCGTCAGCCGGGCCTTCTGCGAGCTCGCGGTGCGGACCGTTGTGCCACCGCCGTTGGCTGGTCCCGGGTTCCGTGCTCTGTCTGTAATTTTTTAGATTCAGCTGGTGTTGGAGAGACTGCGTCGGCTAGCTCCTGCTGTTTCAGCTGCTGTGAGGTGCTGTTCGGTTGACTGTTCTATGATCCGCTGCTGTGACGACGATAGCGCTATGTCGGATGTCGGTCGGACCCTGCTGTGTGCTGTTTCGGTTGACTGTTCTATGTCCGCTGCTGTGACGACGATAAGCGCTAGCTGTCGGATGTCGGTCGGACCCTGCTGTGTGCTGTTTCGGTTGACTGTTTATGTCCGCTGCTGTGACGACGATAGCGCTATGTCGGATGTCGGTCGGACCCTGCTGTGTGCTGTTTCGGTTGACTGTTCTATGTCCGCTGCTGTGACGACGATAGCGCTATGTCGGATGTCGGTCGGACCCTGCTGTGTGCTGTTTCGGTTGACTGATTCTATGTCCGCTGCTGTGACGACGATAGCGCTATGTCGGATGTCGGTTGACCCTGCTGTGTGTGCTTTGTTTCGGTTGACTGTTCTATGT
Source organism: Pollicipes pollicipes (assembly GCF_011947565.3). NCBI lineage: Eukaryota > Metazoa > Arthropoda > Thecostraca > Pollicipedomorpha > Pollicipedidae > Pollicipes > Pollicipes pollicipes. Next base: position 10,284,181 of record NW_023595962.1, on the reverse strand, counting down.
CCGCTGCTGTGACGACGATAGCGCTATGTCGGATGTCGGTCGGACCTGCTGTGTGCTGTTCCGGTTCTTCGTCGTGCCAACGCCTTCTCTGCTGCTCTACGCCGCCTTCTGTCAGGGCAAAGTGCTCTTCTGTCAGGGCTGGTGCTCTTCTGTCAGGGCCCGGTGTCGTTCTGTCAGGGCTGGTGCTGTTCTGTCAGGGCTGGCGCTGTTCTGTCAGGGCCCTGTGCTGTTCTGTCAGGGCCCGGTGCTGCTCTGTCAGGGTCCTGTGCTGCTCTGTCAGGGCCCGATGCTGTTCTGTCAGGGCGCGGCGCTGCTGACGCCACGCCCCGGTCCCGTGTGCCGCAGGAAGGCCACCCGTCAGATGATCGACGCGTGGCTTCTCTCCCACGCCATCACGCAGAGTCTGCAGGAGAGCTGTCTGCATCGACACGCCACCTCCGTGCCCGGCAGCAGGTCAGTCTCAACACGCCACCCTCGTACCGGGTGCTGCCGGTCCACCAGCACCCCTGGGCCGCCCCTAGAAGTGTCATGGCCACCACAGTGCTCGATCGCCTCCTGCGACGCCGGACCCAGGTCGCCACATGGTCGTCACAAAGCACTGGAAAGCACCAGAAAACAGCAAGAAGGCAACGGAAAGAGGAACGATGTCTTTCGTCAGGGAGATTGATCGTGTGTCTATCCACAAGTTCGCAAAATGAGTAGGTTCCAAAATGATTTCGGGTGGGAGGGAGCTGAGCAGTGAACAATGGCTGAACGTACCCCCCCCCCCCCCCCAAATAGTCAACATATGCTCCCCAGATTTCACCCACTTTCTTCTCAAGTTTTGAGGGGGAGGACTGGAGCGCCTCAACTGAATAGGAAACAACACCCTGTGAGCTGCGATGTAAGTTTGTAACCGGGGTGGAACGGATTTTCTGTACCGGACTAGGATTGATGCTGTGCCTGCGATGGCGTCTGGTCTGGTGTTGCGGTCTGATGATGAGGTCTGGTCTGGTGTTGGGGTCTGGCGATGGGGTCTAGTCTGGCGCTACGCCAAGACTGCGGCACACTGTACTGAGACCGAGACTGGGACCGAAGCCGGCTGAGGCTTGGGCGTTATGACAAAAAGTTACGACTAAACTGCGGCACACTGTACTGAGACCGAGACTGGGACCGGAGCCGGCTGAGGCTTGGGTGAGAACGGAGCTGACACTTGCATCACCACTGCAAGCTACGTTTAAGCACATGGGACTTTGCAAGATGCGACAGCTACAATTCCAGCGCAACCCGAAGACGCGCCGTTTCCATAATCGGGTGGTCACGACCTCATTCCATTCGTGCTGCCCCAGGTCACTTATCCTCGGTGTCTGCCCCAGGTCCTTTATCCTCGGTGTGCTGCCCCAGGTCACTTTATCCTCGGTGTGCTGCCCCAGGTCACTTTATCCTCGGTGTGCTGCCCCAGGTCACTTTTCCTCGGTGTGCTGCCCCAGGTCACTTTATCCTCGGGTGCTGCCCAGGTCACTTTATCCTCGGTGTGTGCTGCCCCAGGTCACTTTATCCTCGGTGTGCTGCCCAGGTCACTTTATCCTCGGGTGCTGCCCCAGGTCACTTTATCCTCGGTGTGCTGCCCCAGGTCACTTTCCTCGTGTGCTGCCCCAGGTCACTTATCCTCGGTGTGCTGCCCGGTCACTTTATCCTCGGTGTGCTGCCCCAGGTCACTTATCCTCGGTGTGCTGCCCCAGGTCACTTTATTATCCTCGGTGTGCTGCCCCCGGTCACTTTATCCTCGGTGTGCTGCCCCAGGTCCACTTTATCCTCGGTTGGTGCTGCCCCAGTCACTTTATCCTCGGTGCCAGGCACAGATTCACGCGGGACTGGCATTCGTGTTTTCATCCTTATCCTCACTTCCAATGCCGCATCCCCGACCGCCCCGCCCCTTCAGCAAGCCTTTGCGGTATTTCCTGCCACTGGTTGACATTAACGTTGCCGCGGCGAGACGAGCGGGACCTGTATGTGACGTCGTTTGTTTTGACGCAATTGATTCTTATCGGATGGTCTGATGTCATTCGCCAATGGCGATGCATGGTGATTGGGCGGTTGGCTTGACCGTGACGTCATGTGTGCTTAGCCCGTGGCTGTTTGACGTCACCCGTTGGCCTTCTGTCGACGAACCGTCCCAGAATAGCTCCTGCTAGGATTGTCTGACTTTGGTTTAGCGCGTGGGGTCTGGGAATTACGGCTGCAAAGCATTAGAAAGTAGCATAAAGTGTTATCGATAATGCATCTGGTCCTTGGCCGTGTTGACCTCATGTGGAAGCTCCGAGCTGTTTGCACTTCTTTTTCTTTTGCCTCCCTCAGTCTGACCATCGGCTCGAGGCCTCCTGACCTACCACCATCCACCATGACCTATCGACCGATGACCTACGATGACCTACCGACATCAGTTGAGTCTCAGTCAGTGGAGACGTCGATCTTGAGGCCGCCGCTTCCCGCCGAGGTTCTGCGCCGTACCCTGTCGCAGTCGGTCCTTGAGGAGGCCGCTGAGGAGGTGACGGGCGTGACCCGGGGCTGTGGCGGGCCACGACCGCCGCGCGGGCGTGCCTCAAGTGTCATCGTCACAGTCACAGACGTGACTTGAGACGCGGCGCCCAGAATAAATGTCCCGCCGGAAATCCCGTCTCGGATCGAGTGGACGGATCGACAGATAGCGTATCGGCTCCAGAACGTGCCGGACCAGGCGTTAGGGCGGCTATTTTGGCGCGGCGCGGACGGCTGTGCCGTGTCGTTCGAGAAGATTGACTTTCAGCGGGACCCAAATTGTCGCAGTGACCCCCGTCCTGACGGACTGAAAGGATCAGTACGACCCGCCTCGGGGTTAGCGGTCAAAGCCATTGCTTGCGATGCGCTAGTCGATTGTCTGATGTCTAGCCTGTACTGGCACACGATCGCCCGACAACTCGGGCCGTTGCGACACGTGATGTCTTCGCGACCTGCAGTGCTCTTCGCCAGAGAGTTGTTGTCTGGCAACTCTTGAGGACAATGAGGCCAGAATTTCCTTGATTGCTTTCTGAATTTCTGGGGCACGTTTTAAGGCAATGCAATCAGTTATGATGGATATCGAACACGTCGCTCAGCTGTTTTGGCACGGGTGTGTTGTGCGGCTTTCTGCTGAACAGGTCAGCTGATTGTCGTCCAGGGACGTCACGGAACGACCGTGAGTTCAAGCTGTTGAACTTCCTACACGCCGGGTTTCACACGATTCTCCCTTCTCTACCGCTTCGGTCCTCGCTACTTACCCTTTCCTCTCCCTATTGCTCGGCCCTCGCTACTTACACCTTCTCCCGTCCCTATGGCTCGGTCCTCGCTACTCACCCTTCTCCCATCCCTATTGCTCGGTCCTCGCTATTTACCCTTCTCCCATCCCTATTGCTCGGTCCTCGTTACTTACCCTTCTCCCTCCCTATTGCTCGGTCCTCGCCACTCACCCTTCTCACGTCCCTATCTCTCGGTCCTCACTACCCTCCAGTTCACTCGGGCGCTGAGGCCCCGTTGTTCTTTGCGTACCTGTTCAGTCTTTCAACATCGAACTCCTGACTCGGGCGGCCGTGAGCGTTTCGCCTGCCCTTGGCGCCCTTCATCTGCGGCCCTTTCATCGGGTGAGCCCCACCTTAGCCCAACACCGTCGCTCATCAGACAACCAGGGTCCATCGGTGGTGACTTGTCGCTCGCCGGCCGACCCTGCCCGATTCTCCGGACTTTGGTGCCCCACCGTACCGCATCACCCAGCAG
>NW_023595962.1:10173540-10279536 GCF_011947565.3 Pollicipes pollicipes | reverse complement strand
GCTGTGTGGCCGGTGTCGGTGACTGGGATCCCAGGATTCCGCCCGCCCTGTAGCCCGGTGTGTGGTCGGTGTCGGTGGTTGGGGTTCCTAGAGACCCACCTGCCCTTTAGCCCGCTATGTGGCGGTGGCGGTGGCCGTGGCTGGGGAGCCCAGGCTGCCACGTGCCCTGTAGACCGGTGTGTGACCAGTTTCGGTGGTTGGGGATCCCAGGGTCCCACCTGCCCTGAAGCCCGCTGTGTGGCGGTGGCGGTGGCGGTGGCTGGGGATCCCAGGAGGCCACGTGCCCTGTAGCCCGGTGTCGTGACCTCCACTAAACGGGCGCTGGGGCATCCCAGCCGCCACGGCAGTCAACGTGACCCGATGTGGGGCAGCCCGCCACCGAGACACGCGAAGGAACCGACCCGGCATGCGACAGCTGCCAAGACCAGGAACGTTTAGCCTTTTTCGCTTACAGCACGCGGATTGTTCACACATGTTTTGGGTGTCTGTACAAAACAGCTTGTGCTTACCGCTGCTCGTTGGACCCTGAAAGTTGCGACTCTTCCAGCCAACAGAGTCCCGGGCTGCCAACTTCTTCCAGAACAGCTTCACTCTGGAATACATACCATGAACAGCCTGTACACAGCGCGTGCCGCTGGGCCCGGTGGCGGGCGGCGCGGGCGCCAGGCATGCGCCGAAGTAAGTAACGACGACTAATACCCGGGTGGGGACAAATTACTTCGTAAGCAGCACAACGTGCTGCCGAACCATCGGCCGGCACGACGTGTGACCCGGCCTGTGGCGAAACTAACGACTGGCTGATTATTTCATCAGCCACGCCTTGGCGGAACAGGCGGCGGACGGCCCCCAGCGCGGAGCCGGTGGGCTGCGCACGGCGGCGGGGCCTGCTTCGGGTGCGTCGAGCTGGCTGGTCACCCCCACCGCCCGACTTGCACAGTGGGCTACGGAGCTGCGCTGGTGGCATAGGGCGACGCCGATGGTCCTGCCGGCACCAAGTCTGACTGAGACCGTTGTTCAGGCAGCGCTCGGCTGTCGGAGCCCGACACGGTCCCTCGGCTTGTCGGAGCCCGACTGGTCCCAAGACTGTCGGAACCCGACCGATCCCAAGACTGTCGGAGCCCCGACCGGTCCCGATACTGTCGGAGCCCGACCGGTCCCGATACTGTCGGAGCCCGACCGGTCCCGATACTGTCGGAGCCCGACCGATCCCAAGACTGTCGGAGCCCGACCGGTGCCGGGACTGTCAGAGCCCGACCGGTCCCGACACTGTCGGAGCCCGACCGGTCCCGACATTGACGGAGCCCGACCAGTCCCGACACTGTCGGAGCCTGACCGGTCCCGATACTGACGGAGCCCGACCGGTCCCAACACTGTCGGAGCCCGACCGGTCCCGACACTGTCAGAGCCCTACCAGTCCCGACACTGTTGGAGCCCGATCGGTCCCGACGCTGTCGGAGCCCTACCGGTGCCAACATTGTCGGATCCGGGACTGTCGGCGGCGCGCGAGCCGGTCTGCTCACCGAGTCGCCGACAGCCAGACCGCCGCAAAACAGAACAGCCAGAGAGCTACGGTGTCCCGATACACACACACGCGCGCGCGCAGGCACGCATAGCTCCTCAATATGTACTCCAGGCATCGAGGCGGGGCTCGGGGAGTTCACGAAGACAGGTCTGAGCTGCAGCCGACTGCGAGGCGGTGCAGATGATCACCCGGACGAGCATGGGATGACCAAGTGGGATGCTTGTGTTCAATCCTGGCTACGACCATGAGCAACGGACGTTACTGTAAACGCCACTGTCACCGCACTCCATGGAGCAGGCAGACTGCGGTTATTGTCAGGTCAGGAAGGTCCTTGTCAGACCAGGGACGCTCCTTGTCAGGCCGGGCGGTCTTGTCAGGTCAGCGACGGTCCATGTCAATCGGGAACGGTCGTAATCACGTCGGGAACGATCCCTGTCAGGTCAGGGACGGTCCTTGTCAGGTCAGTACGCCCCTTGTCAAGCCGAGGGCAGTCTTGTCAGGCCAGGGATGATCCTTGTCTGGTCGGGGACCGTCATGCCGTATAGTGTAAAGCGGATCACTTCCGTGCCACCTCAGTGAGGCAAACCACTCATGGGAAACGCGAAGGGCATGCAAACATCGTAAGGTGTTCATTTTTACAAACCACGAAGCCTAAACCACCCGCATTCTTCAAATTGCCTGACGCAACGGAGCCGAGCTTAGCCTTGCCCGGCCTGAGAACTGGTGTGGAAATAAGCATGGGCGCCAGCCGTCATCCGCGGCTTACATACCGTCACACTTGCCTCTATCGATGCGCTCCGCACGCGCACGTCCCTTAAACACGCGGTCCCTCGCCGGTGCCCGCAGGTCTGAAGTCACCCACGCCATCTGCGGCTGGGGCTGTGGAAGTGCGGGCAGTCGAAGTGCGGGCGTCACGCGATTGCGGCGCGGTCTATTGCCTTCAGTCGTTGTCCTGCGGGGCAGGTTCATATCGCTGTTTCAGGTCACTGTCTCTGGTCCCTGTCTCAGGTCCCTGTCTCGGGTCCCTGTCTCAGGTCCCTGTCCTGGGTCCCTGCCTCAGGCCCCTGTGTCAAGTCTTTTTGTCAGGTCCCCGTGTCGGGTCCCTGTCTCAGGTCCCTGTCTCGGGTCCCTGTCTCAGGTCTCCATGTCAGGTCCCCGTGTCAGGTCCCTGTGTTGGTTCCCTGTCTCAGGTTCCCATGTCAGGTCCCTGTGTCAGGTCCTTGTGCCAGGTCCCTGTTTCGGGTACCTGACAAAGGTCCCTGTCTCAGGTCCCAGTCTCAGGTCCCTGTCTCAGGTCCCTGTCTCAGGTCCCTGTCTCAGGTCCCCATCTCAGGTCCTCTGAGAACATCGTTCTCCGCTGACCTGTTCAGGCTCGCTGGTCCAGAGCCTGGAAATGTCTCCTTCCTGTTGTTGCAAGACCGGAAGGCAGAAGCGCGCGGGCACCGGCCGATGATGGTGACGTATTCCGTGCGGTCACTTTGGAGGCGGGCATCAGCGAGTGATGGCGGGTCGGTGCTGCCGCTGTTGGCAGCAGTGGTGCATCGTGCACTGGTGCCGGAGCCCACGAATTGTCGCGGCATTCAAAACGCCCTCTGCGTCGGCTATTCACCGCGCAACGCTGTAGGGCTAAGGCTAAATTCTTTACGAAGATGGGAGGAATAAAAATCGGTGTTAAGGAATAAAAGTCGGGTGGGCAGAGGCGGCGCTATCCCTACCCCTCCGGCTCCCACTGCGCCTAAGATCAGTGCCCGCTGACGTGCCTCACGGTGCGGGCTCTGCTGTTGCCTCGGTCCGGATGCTTTGACGACAGTCCCGGCGGCCTGTTGCCGGATGTCAGCGCAGCGCTACAGCGGCGCCCGCGCGATAACGCTCGGGGCAGAGCCGCAGGATCCGCCCCAGACCTGGGCGCCGCCGCACGCTGCTGGAACCGCTGGCCGACGCCGCCCGGAATTCCTGCCGCAGCAGTACAGGAAGCGCACGGTCTCGTGCCGGTGCGTCCGTACGGGCAGCCACTTGGCGATCGGCAACGGCGCCATCGGCACGAAACGTCCGCCTGGTGCATTTCTCGGACGCCGCGCCGCCGGTTGCGAGAACGGGCTGTGACGCGCATGCGATGCACCTGTCGCAGCGGATACCGGCTGCGCATGCGCGTCGGCCGCGTCCAATGAGGATGTGGTCGGCGTTTGTGACGTATATCATCATACGCTATTGGCGCCTCGATGGTGTGGGCAATGACGCCACAACGTCGCACGACGTAGCGTACGTCAGTTATTTTGTAATCCTGCGTGTGGTCATTCGTACACTTCTTTGCCATCTCTTTTCATTCGCTGTCAGTTTCAGACGCTTGCTGGTGCGCAGGACACGCAAGTCCTAATGCGGGGTGTAGTACTGCGAAGTATCGTGGTAAGGTCACGGTTAGCTGTCTGACATACTGAGCAGCGGCGGTGATCCGGTCATTGACCTGGGACCCGACTGGAGATTGCCCCGCTTCTGCGCAGTGCGCTCCGACCTTGAGTCACTGCGGCTGTGTTTGAGTTCAAGCCTTGACTACTACCGGCACCGCGACAACTTTGAGCAGCTCTGATCCTAATTCATATGCAAGATGCACGTTCACAACAGGCACCAAAGACCTCGGCAGGGACCAGTATGAACGCAATATGAAGGAGCTACATGTATGAGGTGTCATATGTCCCGCCTTCCTCAGCTTGGAAGTATGGGGCACCCCACATTTCTGCGTAAGAGGCGGCCGCGGAGCATTGTGTGACGATGAACAGCTGGTGTGCGCTGTGACGCTAAAACACTGCCAGATCTGTAAAGTATTTACGATCCCCTAAGTGATTACCAATCACCAGATTGTACACAACGAAGTGGAAGCGAACTGACGCGGCGCAGTCAGTTTATATAAAGTTTATATATAAACGGTTAGTTTATATGCCATGAGCTAGCCTTCAGAAGTGTTGCAAGGCGATTGATGGGATTGTTCGTGCTGGCCGCATGCAAACCATGTTATCTGTATGCTAATCTCCGGCGCTGGCAGAAGCGAAACACAGGGATCTGGCAATATCTAGCATTCCAGCTCAGCGCGGTTTAAAGCTGGCAGAACTGTTCCACTCTTCCTAGTATGATCAGACAGTGCAAGCCCACTGAAAAGTCGAATGTGTGGACTGGAATTTCAATGAAAACAGTGATCTGGCAGGAGTAATGCACATAATTACAGTTATCTGCTACATATGCAAGAAGGGAAACACTTAGTGCTTGCTGTTGGGCTGAGGTATCATTTGGTGTTGCCAGACATAATTTGTATCGCAACTGATCGCAAGTCTAATAAAACGTTTAATTGTCACATGTAGATATTTTGCACTCAATTGAAAGTCTTGAAGTGTGATGCAATATCCGCATGCTGTTAAGTGATCTCTGCGTCAAGTTAATGCTTTCCACTCCCACGCGGTGTGCATGGGATAATTGGATCACAATGATCAGGACACTATTAACACAATCATGGGAGTTGTTAGTGTCGGATGTCGACGTCAAATACTTGGCAGCAAGCCAGGTTAATTATGCGGGAGGTCACCCAAGGATAACAGCTGATGCCCATTTTTTATGACGATTAATCTAGCTGACAAGATAATGGGCAAGCACACAAACACATGGGAGATGCAACGATCAATTCTGCCACGCGGCAATCAAAAAAGCTCTTGCGCGCGGGCGTCTGTCTGTCTGCGTGTCTGCCGGTCTGTATGCGCCGGCGCCATTACTTACCAACAGTTGACTCACAGCCGCGGGCATTCCCGTATCAGCGCTCTCCGCTGCACCGGTGGTGACGCTCTGCGGCATTAGGGCGCGCCTCGCGACTTAATTTGCCGTCATGCCAGCATCGCATTTTCCTCCGAAGGCACGTGCAGGCTCTTTTTATGTGATTGGAGCTTTGGGTCCACCCCGGCGGCGTCTGATGTTCGGCTGGGAGCTGTGGCCGATACAGGTTTGTCGGAGTCATGCTGCTTGTCGCTGTCTCGCCTTATCGGCCGTTGGCGCTGTTTCTGTTGACTCGTAGTCACCAGCGTAGTGCTGCCAAGAGCCGCCCGGCGCCGAGTCCGTTCCTGTTGACCCGTGGTCCAGGGCGCAGTGGTGCTGAGAGTCGCGCGACACCGAGTCCGTTTGTGTTGACTCGTAGTTTAAGGCGCAGCAGTGCTAAGAGCCATAGTCCAGGAAGCAGCAGTGCTGAGAGCCATAGTCCAGGAAGCAGCAGTGCTGAGAGCCATAGTCCAGGAAGCAGCAGTGCTGAGAGCCATAGTCCAGCAAGCAGCAGTGCTGAGAGCCGTAGTCCAGGACGCAGCAGTGCTGAGAGCCGTAGTCCAGGACGCAGCAGTGCTGAGAGCCATAGTCCAGGAAGCAGCAGTGCTGAGAGCCGTAGTCCAGAACGCAGCAGTGCAGAGAGCCAGTGCTAAGAGCCGTAGTCCAGGACCCAGCAGTGCTGAGAGCCATAGTCGCGGACGCAGCAGTGCTGAGAAGCCGCCCGGCGCCGAGTCTGGGCCGCCTCAGCCGGGGCGGCGCTCTGTTGACCCCCCGGTATTCCCCGCATCGCACGTTCGTCGTCTGACTCCAGCCTACCCACTCTCACGTGCTGCTGTGACCGCTGTCGGTCGCTTCTGCTGCTGCTGCCGCCGCGGCGGCGGTGGCGGACCGCACGCGGGGCTCACTGCACCACTAAATGACGTCGTTGACGGCCGCAGGCGGTTTCTGTGGCTCGTTCGCGGCTGATCGGTGGTCGTTCGCGGCGTCGCTAACCGCTTTAGTTCGCTTCCGGGCCGGCATAAAACGGCGCCCGGCACGAATCTCGTGCTGCCGTGGCAGTCTTCTGTCTGCGATCTGCTGCTTGTCTGCTGTCTGCTGTCTGCTGTTTTCTGTCTGCTGTCTGTTGTCTGTTGTCTGCTGTCTACTGTCTGGGAGGATCACATGTATCGGGGGTGCGGCACCGAGGTGCAGACTGTTTACTGTCTACCGTGTGCTGTCTGCTGTCTGCTGCCTGCTGTCTGCTCTGCTGTCTGTTGTCTGCTGTCTACTGTCTGGTACGATCACGTGTATCGGGGACGCGGCACCGAGGCGCAAACTGTCCACTGTCTACCGTGTACTGTCTGTTGTCTGCTGTCTGGGACGATCACGTGTACCGGGCACGCGGCACCGGGGCGCAGACAGGAACGGCAGTCACGTGCGCGTGTCTGCTGTCCTTTGGTGCCAGGCTGGCTTCTCGTGGCTTTCGACGGCGGCGAGACTACCGGAGAAACAAACAAGGGGGAGGGGGGGCACGAAGTCAAGCGTCACGCGCCTCTGGCGAATAATGTTGCGTGAACGGCGATGAAAAGTTGCCTGAAGCGGATGGACCTAGCTCCTTCCTCCTCCATATTCGCCCCTCCTCATCAGCTGGTGGCGCCGCCAAGGCTGACCGGCTCCTGCCCCCGGCGCCGCCAGCCGGACAGCTGGACCACCACGTGCCCTTTCACCGGCGCTGGGCGCGCTCCCAGTCCGACCCTGTCGCAACGCAAGTGTCGCCACATGGGCCACCGGGCCCGACGCCTGCGGAGCGTCGCCCGCGGGCCGGAGCGGGCTGGATGGCTCAGGTGGACACCCGCCGCACACAGCAGCGCCGGTGGAGTGGGATGAGGCATGGCCCCCACTTTTTCGGAATGTTTAACATCAGTGATTTTACGATGCACGGAAAAGTTGATATTTTCAAAATAAGCTTTGTCTCCTCTCCTAGTTCCCGGGCGTTCCACGCCGCTGCGCGGGACGGATCTATGAGATGCCCTGCTCTGGTTACACTCGTGTGACAGCAATGTAGGGACAATACAGAGTTAGTAATCCTTGCAGCTGCCAGTTGTTCTGAGTTCGGCTGTCACTATTAGCACTAGAGGCGGAATACCTGTCAGCAGCGGTGACACCATCACGGATATACGTGGTTACTGTGAGAGGTGGGTTAACTAGGCCATTTTGACGATTCAACCGGTAAAATAGCCCATTTTGACTGACTAACCCGACTTTCTCCAAAACGCACCGCCTGTGCTCGCTAGACATGCTGTACACCTACACAACTCACCTCAAAAAGTGAGAATGCCTCTACCACATTTCCCGTTACACCATCAGATGAGCAAACGTCTTGGCCTTCCCCGTGAATTTGTTGCGAAATCGGACGGCAGACGTTCGAATGCGCTTCATTGAAGAGACAGGCAATTCATGTGCCGCGGTGGTACGGTGTTTATTGATCCGTGGTCTGCCTGCGGCTCCTGCCGATGAATCTGCCCTACGAAAGCAAACATCATCCGTTTTTAGCTGGCCGAATGTTTCGCACCGGCGCCTGCGAGCATGGTTTATTGTGACGATCTTTTCCTCGTAATTGAAATAGTTCAGTTGCGGTGCAGCGGGCGGGTACGTGTAGTGAGTAGCGTGACATGTAACCGATGCAGCGGGCGGGTTCGTGTTGTGAGTAGTGTGACATGTAACCCGATGCAGCGGACGGGTACGTGTTGTGAGTAGTGTGACATGTGACCCGATGCAGCGGGCGGGTACGTGTTGTGAGTAGCGTGACATGTAACCCGATGCAGCGGGCGGGTACGTGTTGTGAGTAGCGTGACATGTAACCCGATGCAGCGGGCGGGTACGTGTTGTGAGTGGCGTGACATGTAACCCGATGCAGCGGGCGGGTACGTGTTGTGAGTAGTGTGACATGTAACCCGATGCAGCGGGCGGGTACGTGTTGTGAGTAGTGTGACATGTAACCCGGTGCAGCGGCCGCGCTGTTCAGTCAGAACTCTTTTGACCGGTTGTCGACTGGACACCGCAAAAGAGGGACGTGATCTCGGCCTTTAGGACGCGAAGCCACTGGTCGGCGTGGACTACGCTCTAGCTACAGGAACTGCTCAACTGCCGAGCAACCTGACGCGCTAGCGGAACGGCGACATGAGTTTGTTGAGGCAGTGAAAGAAAAGAGAAAAAATTAGGGGCTCGTAGAATTATCTGCACGGCGTGCAGACACGGATAGAATTTTCGTGCTTTTGGGATTTGATCCGTCTTTTTGCCGGTCAGTACCAGTCCTCAGAATAGAAACATCGGCACGAATGATCACCAGTGCTTGGAACCGAGATACTTTCTAACATGTTTCCTTCATCTTTCCTCTGTATAGTGAAAGGATAACGTGGACTGAGCACCTGGCAGCACTGTATTGTGAGGCAAAACTGACGAAATATTACTGAGTTCTCGGACGATGTGCGTGACAGTACGAGATCTTTGTCGACACGATCAATGCGTGTCAGCCCCCCGGGGAATTCCGCGCAACTTGTCAGATGGTCGGATTGTGCTCCAACAGTTCCGACTTACGGTATCAAAGGAAGCTCCCATGACTCAAAACTCACCTCGCGTTATGATCGACCAGATTCAAGTTCCCGGACTTCCCAACGAATGGCAATGGTGATTTTGAAAAGCTGTGCGCGGCCAGCAAAGCTGGCACGCAATTTGCAGTCGCTTAAGCCCCGGGGTCAATCGTTTAGGGCTGCCAGACGAAATTATTTTTAGGAATGACTCCATATCCACGGAAACAACGGAATTTGTGTCAGTCGTGTCCGTCTGACAACAATTCTCAACCTCAAACCACCAAGAGCCGCGTGGTATGCGCGTCATTAGTCGTGCCGCAGCAGTGATGATGTCAAGCAGGTCATCAGTCAGGTCTAGTGTCAGGTTACCAGAGAGCAGGCCATCAGGTCACCAGGTCGAGCAGGTCTTCAGACACATCATCAGGCTATCATTGCGGTCACCAGACTCGCCATCGGACTGAGGATCGCTGGAGAGTGCAGCCAGATCATCGAGAGGGTCACCAGATTATTGCTGAACTGCTGCGAGTAGGCTGCGGACGAGCGTGTGATTGAAACGTCAAGTACACCCCTTGCTACAGTGCGTCATTAGCGACTTCAAGAAAAAGATCGCGCGCGCACACACGCACACACACACACACACACACACACGCATCCCACTAGTTCAGCCACTCATTTAGGATTTCGGCCCTCCGCCTCGTCGCCCTCTGCATCCTACCTCACGATGCTCAACGCGACGCGTGGACTTCAGGGACAAATGTGCTCCGCGCCACCGGTCCCCGAACGCCTCGTTGGTAAGCAGCTCGTTCCCACGCCGTCACGCTGCTGAGGTCATTGGGAACGGACGCGTGGCGAGGAAAGCCTTCCGGTGCCGACCGGCCAGTCAGGGTTCAGGATCAGGATAATCGAGAGGAGATCAGGGCAGCAGCGCGCGCCGGGGAATGGCTGATCTGGGCGGGCGGCGCGCCCCGCCGCGGGCCGCGCGCGCCCGCGCCGTTGTCAGCGCACCGATCTGCCGCACCGGTCTGCCGCATCGGATGCCGCGTCACGGCACGGCACGGCACGGCACGGCACGGCTGATCTCGGCGCCGCCAACTGCGCGGCGCGCGGCCAGCGCAGTCAGCTGGAGGCGCGCAGCGGGGGAGAATGACTGATTGAGATCAGGTTCGTTCTCGTACTCGTATTCGCTCTCGTATTCGTTCGATTATCCCGAGGCCTCCTGGGTGCAGAGCCTGTTCTTGTAAAATATAGTTGATAATAGCGCTATGTCCTACTTACCGATTTGCTTTGGAACTGATCGATCAATAATATCCAATGAAATCATAACGTCACAACGGGTGGGGCTTACGGCATTATAACCGATCCGGTTTTTACGGGGGGGGGGGGGGCGTTTGACAAGCTTTGTATGTAGTTTTTTTCAGCCGGCTGTCCACCGTCCGTAAACTAGTGGTCGCCTCTGGCAGGTGCTGCAGGATGTGTCTCCAGAATGCCATCATCCCCGCATTGTCCGGGGGTTCGGCCGGTGGAACCGGTCGTGTAAGGCGATGTCGGCCAGGTACTGCGTCTGCTGGCAGTGCATTGGTCAACTCAGTTCAGAGTCAGTGGCGCACTGCTGAATTGAGCTCGCTGGGGACGAGGTCGGGCTGGGTGACAGCAGATGGTCTGGCCTCAGCCAGATACCATGCCAGACTCCATGCCAGACTTCATGTCTAGCAGGTCTGGAATCCCCGACGGATATGGCGCCAGACTTCATGCCCTGCAGGTCTTTTCAAAACTCCCCTCCACACCCGTCAGGCTACAGCGGTGCACCTCGCTCCGATAGCGTCGAATCGGGGGCCATAAACGACGTTTTTGCCTTTGACAAGGAATTCTGTCTGCCCGCAGTCGCGGGTGGTCTCGTAGTTGACGCATCGTTCAAAACTTGAAATCAACTATCTCGGATTTCAATCTGCTGGTTCCTGCTGATAGCCCACCAGCCGGGCAATCAGATGAGGCGGCCGCTGCTCCGCAAACAACCTCCGGGGAGCAGACGACCTCGGGGGGGGGGGCAGCGAAGGGTCAGCAGGGGGGACACGGCCTCGGGGGACCAGCGGAGGGACACAACCTCCGGACCAGCGAAGGGACACGATCGCACTTTGTACGCCGCTTCAGTACCACCCGCCAGCGGCTCGGTCTGCTGCCGGCCGGCCGCGGCGCCCCGGCTCCCCGCACCTCTCCGGCCGTGAGAGGGCTCGAGGGCTCTGGTGCATGCCCCCGGCGCGCAGCCGACAGGCTGGACGAGCCGGTCGCGAGAGGACGAGCAATCACGCGGACAGCTTTAGCACGAGGCTGGCTGGCGGGCTCAACCCCGTACCTCTGGATTCTCAGAGGCGCAGCTAACCACTGCACTATCGGCACCAGGTCAGGAGACCCGCGGCGGACAAGGCTCAAACCAGTAGTGGACGGAGAATAGAATGCCGAGCTTGGAAGGATATTTTAATTGATTGTGACTGAAGTGGTCTGAGGCTATCATGGTGACCAGTGCGGCATTAGCAATGAACAACAGCGTGCACGGTATGGTCCGCGTGACCCACTAGTCAGCATGACTGTACAGCACCTGGTATGGCGGTGAGTCGCCCATCTTTGCTAGTCAAGCCAACAGCGCACTCTCCTTCCGTCAGCGCGCCGGCAATATGCTGCTCTCCTCCACCCGCCCGCGCTCCGCCCGCTAGACACCGGGGCACTGCCCCTGCCCCTCCCTCCTCCCGCCAAAGACGCGTCACCTCGCCGGCGCTGAAGGGACCAGTTCTCCCCTTCCCTTCAGGCCGCTCGTGAACTCAGATTGTCGCGCCGGCGGGAGTGGCAGTGAGCTAACCGCCCGAGGAATGCTCCCGGTAGGGCCTGTCATCCGTGATCTCCGGTCCCGCCCTCCAGCGAGCAGCGCGGCGCCGCCAGACACGTCCCGGACAACCGGGATGACATCAGGTGGCACGGATCGGAGCCCGATAGACCCCGCGGAGCGTCCCAGACCTGTGACGGCGCGCCTGACCTTGTGAAGTAGCCGGGCGGCCGCGTGACATCAGGTGGAGCCTGATAGACACCGCGGAACGTCCCAGACCTGTGACGGCGCGCCTGACCTTGTGAAGTAGCCGGGCGGCCGCATGACATCAGGTGGAGCCCGATAGGCACCGCGGAACGTCCCAGACCTGTGACGGCGCGCCTGACCTTGTGCGGCCGCGTGACATCAGGTGGCACGGATCGGAGCCCGATAGACCCCGCGGAGCGTCCCAGACCTGTGACGGCGCGCCTGACCTTGTGCAGCCACATGACATCAGGTGGCACGGATCGGAGCCCGATAGACCCCGCGGAGCGTCCCAGACCTGTGACGGCGCGCCTGACCTTGTGAAGTAGCCGGGCGGCCGCGTGACATCAGGTGGAGCACGATAGACACCGCGGAACGTCCCAGACCTGTGACGGCGCGCCTGACCTTGTGACGTCGCTGGACGACGCCGTGGATTGCTTTGTTGTTCTCGCCAGACGCCACGCGGGAGGCGCCCCTTGACGAGTCGACGTCAATCCGGGGCTATTTTCGCGACTGTGTGTGTGTACGCCCGGCGTGCGCAGCCAAAACCGAGCGAGGCATTGCTGAACACGCGGCAGGCCGACGAACGACGCCTCAGGCAGAGTTGCGCCGCGCCGCCATGGCAGTGGCATTGGTGGCCATGGAGGTGGTGATGACGTGGGATGAGGACGCCGCGGGAACTCGGTCGTGTCCGGTGGCGGATGTGACGCAGACGCTGGGTCGGGACGGGGCAGCCGCGGGCTGGAGGACGGTGAGGATGGGATACGCATAACCGGTTTGAACCGGCTGCAGTGCGCACCGAGCACACGGCGGGCGCGTCGCCGGACGAGTTTCACCGGTAGCGAGAGCCGACTCATAGTATGGGTTGGTTTTACGAGGCGGTTTTTTTCGGGGGGGGGGGGGGCAGGAATGCGTCAGAGGTCTGTGCAGTATGCTGCCGGAAAACGCAGCTTGAGCCTGAGAGCCCAGCGGATGACCATACGCATGTCTGATCCGTGGGAACGCATCCAATCAGGAAAATTTCTGGAGGTCCACGCGCAAATCCAAAGTGGGTTTGGCAGATGTTGCTGGGGTGGTATGGTAGCTCTCCACACAGCGGGCACGCTAGCTTTTCAGTTGAGAACGCTCTGGAATATTGCGCGCAATCGGGTGTTTCTAGCACGCTCTGAATCGTCTCATTTTTCTCTGCTGTGTTCGCGCTTGTCGCGTGTGGCTAGTTTCCTGGCGCTAGACTTCATAGCTTTATTTCGCGACGCACGAGCACTTTTGGACGCCAAGTCGGACGCCGTGGAAGCGCCGATAATCCGTGCATTGAATCAACAATCCGCCGTGGATTGGAGTTGCGGTAATGCCCCGCTGCATGCCCTTCGTAAAATCCCAGATGTCGACATGTTTCACCGGAAGATAATGCATGCAATGTATGGCAAGCTTGGAGTCGCCATCGATATGCCGCTCCTACGTTACTGGTCTGTTCAGGGGGCTTACCACGTCTGTTAAACATACCGCTCTCTGCGAGCGAGCGAGCTGGTCTAAACTCCGCACGCAACAGCGCACGCCGTGTGCGGCTGCCACTCCTTGACGCGTCTCCCAGCTTCCGGCGTGGCGGAACGTGCGGCGATCTCCGCCGGGCTGCTGATCTCCCCAGCGGCCGCGTGGCTCCGCCATCTCCGTGCGTGGGTCATTGGCTCGGGACACCAGCGGCCAACTAGGCACACAATGGTGCTACTTAAACGCCGCACTGGGGATAGCGCGAGAGCAGATTAGTTGGAGATTGGGGAGTTGATTGGTGTGAGGTTGGAGAGCACATTAGTTGGAGATTGGGAGCGGATTGGTTTGAGATTGGGGAGCGCATTGGTTGGAGATTGGGGAGCGCGTTGGTCGGAGATCGAGGAGTTGATTGATCGTAGATTAGAGAACGCGTTGGCTGGAGATCGGGGAGCAGATTGGAGAGCAGGTGGAGTTCTCGCGATGCCTGCTGCAGTGAAGGGCACCCTTCAGTGCCCTGAACTCGCTAGCACCGATGATCTCACCGAGACCCGCCGGCGAGATTCCGGAGTTAAACTCCCGCTGATGGCTGTTACGGCCGTTCATAAACGTCAGTAACTCACAGTTGATGGTGCTTGTGTTACGGCACCAGCTGAATAGCAAGATTATGCCGACAGTGGCTGGGCGGGTCGTCGTCCGGCTGTTTATGTTTTGCAATTGCCGGGAAGTGGTGTCGCTGGGTTCATTCGCGGCAAACGGTTCATACTTTGTTTATTGATGGGACAATTTGCTGTCGCCCAAAGGTAAAACCCCATATGTTAATTTTTGGGCATTTGACGTTTTTATGTCATCTGTTTCGTTTACTCATGCTGATTTGGGCTATTTAAACAATCAGTTAACATTTTCACGAGCTTAAGCCCTGTTCCCGCTAAAAGTTGGTAAAAATTTCAACTGTCGGTTTGAATTCCGCACGCGGCATGAAAAGACGAATCAGCTGACATAAAAAAACGAAAAACGGCCATGAGTGAACATATGGGTTCTTACCTTTGGACGGCAGAGTAGTATGACTAAGACTTCCGTTCACCGACTTAATTCGCTGACGTTACTAGTGTAGAGACTCACTTCATGACTTGCTTCATGACCAGTCCGACGACACCTGGTAGAGTGACTCGCTTCTTTTGAACGCTGCCGCTTTTCAAAGCGGGAGCCGTAACACCCCTAGCCAGTTCGGAACGTGTCCAATTAGACGGCTTTCGTAGGACGCATGCGCACGAATTGGTGGTATTTCTGGAAGCGCTGTGAGTCCGGTGGGCTATTTTTGCCTGGTGTCGTACGGAGATTTTCCAGCATCCGCGTGCAGGCTGGGCTGCGATAAGTTTCCTGGAACACGAAACGGGCTTGATTTAGGCCGTCCCAGTCCTCCAATAAGGTTCGCGATTGCAGTGCAAGCCTCAAACATCGCTTTTGCACGAGCCTGCTCTGGCGATCGTAAGCAAATGTTTGCTGTCGTCTATCCATCACGTCAGATATGAAACCGCTTGCAACATGGACGTCGTAAATTGCAGCGCGCTGACGCCCGCGTAAAACGTCATATGTTTCGATTTCAACATCCCAGATGCCCGACCAATCATCTGTGCCGCTGAAGTGGTCTGCGCCATCGCAGTTCCGCGATTGCTTTCATCGGTAGTGTGCTGTCTATGTTTACGCTGCGAAAATAGAACAGTGGCGGCTCATTACGGATCAAAACTTAATGATATCTTTGATGTCATTAAGTTTTATTTGATGCCATTAAGTTTCATATCGCCAATGATGTCAGTGGCGAGTGTTTGTAAGGAGTCAGTTTAAGTGGTCAGAGGGTCCGTCAGGAGTCAGTTTAAGTGGTCAGAGGGTCCGTCAGGAGCCGTTACAAGTGCTCAGAGGGCCCACAAGGAGCCGTTACAAGTGCTCAGAGGACCCGCAAGGAGCTGTTAGAGATGCTCAGAGGCCACGAGGAGCCCTTACAGGTGGTCAGAAGGACCGCATGGAACCGTTTCAAGTGGGCCGAGTTAGGTACCGGAGTTAGGAGTAAGGGAGCCGAGTTACTGAGCGCTGATGCGTATTCCCTCCCATCCATTGACCATGTTGAGCTAGGGGAGAGGGGAATGGGGCGGGGGGGGGGGGGGGGCGAAAGGGCCAAGCAATTCCGCTGTTCTCACAGGGGCTGAGTAAATTTGCTCACCATTGACTCTGTGCTGTGCTCCTCGCTCTTGTTGTCTGCTTGTATCCCACCGGTATCCCGTCTTTGTGCGTATCTGTGTGCGCGCGTGTGTGCGCGTGTGTGCGCGTGTGTGCGTGTGTGCGTGCGTGGGCGCGTGCGTGCGTCGTGCGTACGTGTCCGGCTCCGTCGGGCTCTCCCTATCGTCTTGTCTGCCCCTGTCCGCACTTGTGGGGGATGTCCGACCTGTCCTGTCGGCGCCGGCGGCCCACCGGGCCGAGGCGGCCACGACACCGGTCGATTTGAGCTGTGTTTACAGCGCGAGCCGGCCCAGCGCCCCGTGCAGGGCGTGATGCTCCCGCTGCCCGGCCAGGAATAGACCAGTTTGAAGAACCGCGCTGGAACATCCGCGTTCTGCACTCAGCCGCTGGATCGGCGCGGCATGTACGCGTCTTCGAGCGGGGGTGGGGGTGGAGGGGGGGGGGGGGGGGGGCAGTGGAGGATATCTGTGGATGCACCGCCTCCTGGCGGTCAGTTGCGCCAAAGCCGCGTGGTGGGGAATAGCCGCCCGCCGCGCTCCGTCGCCCGCTATTGGCGCAGTCGCTCCGCCACTGCGGTGACGTCTCCGGCGCTCGGTCGGTGACGTCACTGGTACTCGGTCGGTGACGTCTGCGGTGGCGCGTGAGCTGCAGCTCTGCTCCGTGGTCTGTCGCGCTGCAGAGGAGCGCGCCGCGCCGGAGATGGACTGGCTTCGCGGTCTCGCCATTGACGAAGGTCAGTACTCGCGATCAGCGGGCCTCGAGGCGGCCGCCCGGCGCCACCGAGCGCACCTGGGCGCAAGCTCGTAACGAAGCAGCTTTGGGGAGCCTCCCAAAGTGTAGGGAAGGAGCCAGTCTCGATATCCTCCAAATGCGAGGCAAGTTTTGACTGCATTAATTTGATATTGACGCTAGGAGCCTGAGCAGCCGGCCGACGTCAACGCACGCAGGGGATGAGAGGAAGGTGCTCAGCCCTGCCGTCCCTCCCACCTAAAACGTACTACGATACATACGCTCTGTATCGGTGTAGTTCAGGGTCCCTCCTTAACGGAAGTGGGGGGGGGACGGAAGTGGGGGGGGGGGAGACACCGGATGTTATGTCTCCCCAGCGTCCAGCATGGGCCGGCTGGTGACAGCGGCGATCGCATTGTCTGAGCAGTTCGAACCTCACCCAAGCAATCGGCTGACCGCCTTATGTATTCCCCCAGATCGTCGTTTGTCCCCTGTCGTCGCATCCTGGTAGTAACCCACACACAGAGCGATAACTAACGTACGTGTAACACCGTCAGTGTCAGTGGTGTAACCTGCATACGGAGCAATAACTAACGTACCCGGATGCAGACCAATAACTACCGTACGTATAACACCATCGGACATCATCAACCTGACGAGATGATTCAATGGCAGATCGGCTGCTTTCTCCTCGTCACATTTGAAGCGCTGTGCGATTATCGCGGTCAACACCCCTAGCGCGGAGGAGTGGGGACTTCCTTTCACGCGTGGCGCGGATCTCACTGGCGCTGTCCCTGGTCACTCCGCGCTGTTGTCATGAGCAGGCGACCTGGCTACGCTGACCTGATCTCCTTTGGCGCCGGCCTGGCCAAGCTTTGGTGCCGACCTGGCTACGTTGACCTGATCTCCTTTGGCGCCGACCTGGCTACGCTGACTTTATCTCCTTCGGCGCTGGCCCTAGTCACTCTGCGCTGTTGTCATGTGCAGGCGACCTGGCTACGCTGACCTTATCTCCTTCGGCGCTGGCCCTAGTCACTCTGCGCTGTTGTCATGTGCAGGCGACCTGGCTACGCTGACCTTATCTCCTTCGGCGCTGGCCCTAGTCACTCCTGCGCTGTTGTCATGTGCAGGCGACCTGGCTACGCTGACCTTATCTCCTTCGGCTTTTTCTGTTTACCTTAGCGATCGACGGCTCCGACCGGTGGTGCCGGTCTGCATTGGCCGTGGCGGCAGCGGCGCCTTTCAGCGCTCCAGGCGGGCGTTTAGTGTATATGTGTACTTACACCGTTGGCGAAGACCGCGATATGGCAGGTGTGGAACCGGACACACGGACTTTCGTTGAGATGGCTATGACTTATTATGTTTTACCTTCGGCAAACGGCCGTTCTGAAAGCTCGCTTTACCACATTCATGCCCCACACATTGATGACATACACATAAAACGTCAGATAGCTCGCTGCTTGGTAAAGGCAAATGAAAGTCGTATCCATATGAAATATTACAATTGCGCACATAATCAGAGGGTGTGCCAGTGGATAGGCCGTATACAACCGGCCGAATGTAAAAGGTTA
Organism: Pollicipes pollicipes; assembly: GCF_011947565.3. NCBI lineage: Eukaryota > Metazoa > Arthropoda > Thecostraca > Pollicipedomorpha > Pollicipedidae > Pollicipes > Pollicipes pollicipes. Next base: position 10,261,575 of record NW_023595962.1, on the reverse strand, counting down.
TTATAGGTTCTTGACCCTGAAACTACGGCGTGCTCATCTCGCGTTATTTGAAATACGTGACACCGCACACCAGAGCCGCGGTAGTGGTGCATCTATTTAGTCGTGGACCCCATTCAGCAACAATAATAACATTCGTTTGCTGCAATGTTAGTTCATACATGCAAGCGTATCAAAACGCAGTGGCAATGCATTCTCTTTCCCATAGGCCCATGCATGGTGTTATTAACCTGGATAAAGCCAGGATAGAGATGAATGCTTGTATTGCTATAACGTCCTGCTCAGCCCATCAATCAGGAGCGCCGTTAATTCCAGACAGGCAGTCGGTCATGTTCATACCGTCAATCAGCAGCGCCATTGGCTCCAGGCAGGCAGTCGGTCCTTCTCGACCGTCAAGCAGTAGCTCCGTTGTCTCCAGACAGGCAGCCGGCCCTGCTCAGACCATCAGTCAGCAGCGCCATTGGCTCCAGACAGGCAGCCGGCCCCGCTCAGACCGTCAGTCAACAGCGCCATTGGCCCCAGACAGCCAATGACTCCGCCCCCGGCTACCCGGCCGGCCACTCCACAGGCCGCCGGCACCCCGCGGCACCGCCTGGCGTGCGAGAGGGGGTCGAAGCCGAACCCAGCCCTCTTCTCACGGTGTGCATGGCATCATGGCTCAGCCGAGGTGGGTCCTAGGTGGAGTCAAAGGTATGCCAGAGGCACACCTCCCCCGCAATCCACGTAATCCGCCCACAGCCAGCAAACGCGCTCTCCTGTCGCGGTCAATTAGGGAAGGGCGGGAGTGGAAGAGCGGGGAGGGGGGAGGGGGGTAGCTCCACCGTGCGTCAGATTGAACCTTGGTCGGTTTGGGGCGGGCTTCTCACACCTGCGCGGTCGAACGGATTTCCGTCCCGCCCCAGAATTGACATGGCTGTGGCAACGAAAGCTGCACCGGCGCTGCGGCGTTTAGCTGTATTAAGCCAGCATTCCGGAGCGGCGGTATAAGTTGCTTTCGATCGGCCAAACCAGCTAATGGGAACAAAGCCACTGGGCGTGGCATGCGATGCCCAGCAGTCCGCACGGCCGAGATTAGTGTGAACAGCTCTGCCTCCGTCAGCTCAACAGCTCCGCGTCGTCCGAGAGCAGTGCAGACCGCGCGCAATCGAGCCTCTCGAAGTGTATGAAGTATCTGTTTGTATAGCCTAAGCCTTCTTGAACTACTTGATGACAGCCAAAGCATCCCCATAGAGGTTTCTTCATCTGACTCACTTTAGCCAGCTCGACCTGTGATGTCCTGCACGCTTCGCGTGATATGAACAAGCACCATGCGTAGTATGTCACGATGCACCCCGTAAATGCCCAACAGCCGTTTGGGGCTCATATTCTGCGATAAACGTGCGACATCGCGCCCTTAAAGACGTGACCTCGGTCAAGCGGTCACCGCCACTTTGGAAGTCATTAAGCGTGCGACATCGCGCGCCTAAAGACCTGACCTCGGTCAAGCGGTCTTCGCCACTTTGAAAGGCAGTGATGACTTGCGATCGATGATAGATAGCACCTGTATTTGTCTGATAGCATGAACAAAGTTCACAGCTCAGCTAGTGAACGTGTCAGCATCATGAGTTGGGGTTCAACAGTTTATCTCAACAACACCTCGGCAGACTTCACCCCCTCCCCCCCCCCCCCCCTCCTCCCTCCTCCCCTATCCGATGAGGGCTAATATTACGGCGGACAAGATGACTTATATTAAGCAGTCATCTTATGACCTAAGGCGCTGCATGGTAGTGACCGAGTCTGAAAGTATGTTTTTCAACTTTTCAAAACGTCCGTGGCTTCTAGCCCTCTCAGACGGGTTGATATCCTCAGCTACATCCGCGTAAGTTCTCTTGCATGTCTCCTGGCCGGCCATAGCTGAATACAGGGGGTGAAGGAGACCACACAACATGGAACGATATCTCACAGATGATTGGACTCGGAGATGTGGCTGCCAATCAACAGCTGGAGCCCAGTGTGCTCCTGTCTTTCCCAGGCTGCCTAAATGGAACTGTGTTAGCCAAACCATCTGAGAACTACGAAAAGCAAAAGTATTTGTCATTGAGTTGTCATGTCATTGTCATTGAGCTGTGGTGATGCCTTGATTTATGTTTGGATGCAATTTTTTATTCGCAACAGGAGACTACCGTGTTCGTGCGTATCCAGCGTGCTCGAAATACCTACGCGGGCGGAATTACGTAGTCTTTTCGCTCCGATTACAGGTGCGTTCGCAGCCACCAATCAGGAGATGGAACTTTCCTCACGACCGCTTGTGATTGGTCAAAATGCCCGTACTAAGCAGAAAGCACGCGATCGCGCGAAACGAACATTCCATGGAACGAACCTGTTATTCGAAACACACCTTGCAATGCAGCACGCATGAAGACGCATTCCTTCTTTGCGGGGCGAAGCACGCATTCGTGGTATTAGCAGGCAGAAAAAATTCAAAGCGGCCATTACAACATACCGAGGTCAGGAAACCGCATGCAATTTCCCACCAGGTGGCACGCATAAGCCGACATGCGGTATTTTGTGAAGTTCTCTCTCGTCGGTCGTGAGTCGGATTCGGTGCGTCTGTTAGCTGTCCCGGATGTTCAGGAGGCTGAACACATGTCTATCCCGCATGTTCGGGAGTCTAGACACTTGTCTGTACCGGATGTTCGGGAGTCTTGACGTGTATCTGTCCCGCGTGTTCGGGAGTCTGGCCGTCTGTCCCGGATGTTCGGAGTTCCAGCTGACCCCGATCAGTGAAGCCGGTCAGGTCTTGTCCGTTGACCTCATCGGTCACACTTTTCATGTCGTGAGAGGCCTCCTGTGCATGGTAGGATGGGGCGAGGTCTGTAGATTCAGGACAGGGAGTGTGGCTCGCTGCTCACTGAGCGGAGAGTTCTTACGAACCTACAGAATATATGGGCGGGACTTTTGTAAGTTGTTCAGTGCATTAGTGAGGAACATAAGTCACACAGATAAGACGTTAGTATTAGCCTTATTCCTCGGAAAAGCCAGGAAAATGAAGGCAAAGGTCTGTATCTGAAGCTATAATAATAACAAAAGAAACTATATGTATATATTTTTTAATAAAAAATTAAGCTAAAAAACAAAAAGAAAAATTGGAAAATAAACTAGATAAATAACAATGTAATAATAAGATTTCCATAAGCTATAAACTATATCTCCATTCTCCTGGTTTTTCCGAGGAATAAGGCTAACAGCCCTGTCTTAGCGGCGGGACTTTGGATGAAGGCTGGTGATTGAACGGTAAGTTAACCGTGAACATTTCGGAGGCAACACCTTCAGCATAAGATGAAGACGGAGGAGGCTGGATGAAAGAGCACACCGAAGTTTGGTCTTCTGGTCTGGAGCCAATGCATTTTGACCCAAACGCAATCCGTTCAAATGTTGGCTTCAGGCTCAGCGATCCGGATCCTGAATAGTGCGTCAAACGCTACTCGTAGGTCAATTGTGGGGAAGTAACAATCAGCAGATCAGTGAAATTAAAGTTTTGAACGCACGGAAACAATCTTCGAGTGTCATGATGATAATCGTAATTAATTGTTCAACGTATGGACATCAGCGAAGGGTTTTTAAGCTCAGACACGCACGTATAAGTGTCAGTCAAGTCTAAAAAAATCAGACAGCACCTGAAGGTTCAAGATGAGCAAGATATTGATCTCGGAAACGTGGTGACAGCAAAGATTGAAACTACAGTGGGTCACCGTCCCAGATTCAATAACTGCCGTGGCATCATATATATATATATATATATATATATATATATATATATATATATATATATATATATAATATACACTCCGCATATGTTTTATCGTCTAACGCGAACAAAGATGACTTTCGAGTAGACTAGTATGTCCATGTATCCGCTGGTTGACTCTGACTGCATCAGACCTGGCTGCAGAGTCTGGCTATGTTGATGCCTGCCATAAGGTGCAGGCGGCCCTCTGTGATGCTTAATGTGGACTGCCCCCGCCAAGAGCTTGTTCCTGGGAACATCCCCGTTGCAGGTCACAGGCTCTGGCGAATCCTTCTCAGTTCCGTTCCGGTGATTTCAGTTGGTTGCTTATCAAACGGCAGTCATGTTTGGTGTGTTTGTGTTTGTTTTTGAGCCCGTCGCCTGGAGGCTGAGCGAGTCGGCTGGGAGGGTAGTACCCCGTATGCGGGGAACGCGACGAGGAGACCAGACCCTGGCATGTCCGTGGTCTGGTCACCTCGGCTAGGAGGGAAGTATTACGGATGCGGGGAACGCGGCGAGGGGACCAGACCCTGGCCGGTCAGTGGTCTGGTCGGCTCGGCTAGGAGGGTAGTACTACGAATGCGGGGAACGCGGCGAGGAGACCAGACCCTGGCGGGTCCATGAGACCAGACCCTGGTCGGTCAGTGGTCTGGTGGGCTCAGCTAGGAGGGTAATACCACGGGCGCCGGAGGGTAGTACCACGGACGCGGAGGACGCGGCGAGGAGACCAGACCCTGGTTGGTCAGTGGTCTGGTCGCCTCGGCTAGGAGGGTGGTCTACTGATGCGGAGGACGCGGCGAGGGGGCCAGACCCCGGTCGGTCCGTAATCTGGTCGGCTCGGCTGGGAGAGTAATACTACGGGCGCCGGAGGGTAGTACCACGGACGTGGAGGACGCGGCGAGGAGACCAGACCCTGGCCGGTCGGTGGACTGGTCGGCTCGGCCGGGAGAGTAGTGCTACGGACGCAGGAGGGTATTACCATGGACCCGGGAGAGCGGCGAGAGGGCCAGGCCCTGGTCGGTCAGTGGTCTGGTCGCCTCGGCTAGGAGGGCGGTCTACTGATGCGGAGGACACGGCGAGGGGGCCAGACCCCGGTCGGTCCGTAATCTGGTCGGCCACGCGGCAACGCTCGGCTTAAGCTTTCCGGTCGGTGTCCAGCAATCATCCAGTCATCCGATCATTGATAATCGTTCCTGCCTTTTTTGTACACATCGGCTGGGCTCTCCAGTGGTCGCAGACTGCTGCCCTCGGCGCACAATGATGCTGCCATATTTGTGCCATTTTTTGTTTTGGTGCAGGGTTTGTGCGGTCGTGTCCAAACCCGTGCTTTCCGTCCTGGTTAAGCATAGATATCCCTACCTCAATCGTCATTAACATCCACGGGAATACCACCGAGAGACCTGCAGCTTCGCAGAAGCCTGTAAAGCCTAGGTGGTGGAGGAACTCCCCACCTGAAGCCCGATCAAGCCTGCCGAGATTTGTATCGATGCTGTCCCCCGCCATGCCGTAGTCTTATGGACTGGGGTTTGGCGGGGCGGATAAGCCGCTGTGCTACTGCGAAGGCGAGTTGAGCTGGTCAGTGCAAAATTTCCCGGCCTGGCTTGATTCTCATTCGTATACTTTAGACCACTGCGATGGAAAACCTGGAATACGCAGCGCAAACCGAAGACTTCCCTGAAGCCACCGCCAGAAACAGTGTAATGAATCGCGTGAGATGTGGCAGCGGAAAAGGTCATGGACACCTCATTTCACCTGACCACATCGTCACATTGTCCTTGCTGTGCGCTTGCCTGCAAGATCACATGATTTTTACTGTGGTGCACGTGCTGTGTTGTGCCGGGCGCTCACTATAGGCGGAGCACGCTCTCCGCCATGGCAGCTCGTAGACGCCGGGCCATGGCCAGCGGCGGCCGCACTCGCCACGCCGCTGCAAAAAACCGTCGCTAACAGCTCGGCGATGGTGATTTGGGCAGGGGCGGACTCAGGCCGGTTTACACGACGGCATAAGCGACGCCAGGCTAGCCAGTCCCGACGTCTGGGATTGGCAGCGATGAGTCGTTAAGAAGTGCGGGTTCTCCCTTTCACCGTGCGTTTGTTTATTGCATTCCGTGATGTTCTGGCGCTGGCTTGAGATTTTTGGTGCTGGCGCATAGTGACGCCTATGTTAAATGCTACCAGACTCAGATGCGTGTGTGGTGAGGCCTATGTGAAATGCTATCAGGCTCAGAGGCGCATGTGGGAAGGCCTATGTTAAATGCTACCAAGCTCAGAGGCGTATGTGAGGAGTCTCATCTCTAGCATGTCAACCACCAGCTCAGAGCTCCGGCATCATCCCCCCCCTCCCCCCTCCCCGCTCAGAAGGCGCCAGGTCGTGGGGGCTCTCCGCCAAAGACGTCACCATTTGCAGACGTGGCGGCCTGACTCGGTCGCGCACGTCACGGCGTTCTGGTGTGTTGACATAGCTGTCACGCACGTCGGAGGCCTTTAATGTGGCGACTTAATTGGGCCCCACACGTCATGGTTTCCTGGTACGCGGATACAGCCCCGCGCGTGACAGTTTCCTGGTGCGCGGACACAGCCCCGCGCGTGACAGTTTCCTGGTGCGCGGACACAGCCCCGCGCGTGACAGTTTCCTGGTGCGCGGACACAGCCCCGCGCGTGACAGTTTCCTGGTGCGCGGACACAGCCCCGCGCGTGACAGTTTCCTGGTACGTCGACTCGGTCAGACACATTACCACTGTCCGCCGCTCCGTGGTGTCCGCCACGGGCTGTCAACGGATATCGCAGGGTCCGTCTGCCGGCAGAACATTACTATTATCCGCCGCTCCTTGGCGTCCGCCATTGGCTGTCAACGGATTTCGCCGAGCCCGACCGCCGGCAACCAAGCTCGACAAATCATTTCAATTATCTGCCGCTGCCTGGCGTCCGCTACTGGCTGTCAACGGATGCCGCAGAATCCTTTTGCCGGCATCTAAGCTCGGAAGAGCGAGCCCCAGTTCGCTCTGCCTGTCCCACCAGGGCTGGTCGCTCTGCCCAACACATCTTCCATTAGCTCCACCGACGTCTCATGTTCGCAGTCGATCATAGATCTTGACGGCGGTCGTAACTCGACAAATTAGAAGCCAATCATCGTTTCGCTCGAGATCAGCGCCAGATGATGGCCGCGTAGCGCGGCTCGTGGGCCATGTAAGATCAACGAGACGCTATCCTGGCAGTGGCAGCTGCAGCACGGCCGCATGCCGGAGGGGGGGGGGGGGGGGGCGAGGGCTGCCGCGCTTGTCACGACGAGCCGCCTCTGGAGCCGGTCTGACACCACCAGCCGCCTCTGGAGCCGGCCTGACGCCATTGGCCACCTCTGGAACCGGCCACCGCTGAAGCTGACTGAGCACACGCGGCCGTGCCGTGCGCAAGTGCCCGCCGCAGCGGCCGCCTGCACACAGACCGGCGCGCTGACAGGTGACCGACCGCGCCCCACTGTCGCTGACAGGTGGCCGACCGCGCCCCACTGTCGCTGGCAGGTGGCCGACCGCGCCCCACTGTCGCTGACAGGTGGCCGACCGCGCCCCACTGTCGCTGACAGGTGGCCGACCGCGCCCCACTGTCGCTGACAGGTAGCCGACTTTCGCCCGGCGGGCCAACGTCGAGCGGCGGCCAGCGTGAGGTCGCGGACCAGGCTGTCGGGCCGGCGGTCTCGCCGATATCGCCGTCCGCCCGGTGGCGGCAGCTGATATCGAGGCGGCGATTGGTGGCGGCGTGTTGTACGCCGGATGACTTGTTCTTCCTCGCCGACAATCACGTCAAGTGAAATGATATGTTACACAGCAATCAAGAAATTAACGTTGGACGTGCCAAATAGACATTTGCAGTGCCTGGTGTTTGATGAGGAGTATTTAGCAGCAGACATGCCACAATGAGATAATAAACAGGGCAGTTAATGCACGCGTTGGAAGAAGATGTAACTCTACATGGCCCGGGGACAAGCGAAAGGTACTCAAAATAAAGTCTGAGACTAAACAGCGTGATTACCGTCGCCCCGACGTGCTCACTCTCATACATACTTAGGGGGTGATGTTTGTGCCATCTGCCCTTCTCTCAGACGAGGCGGCCGTCTGTGCCTGTCTGTAACTGTAGCTAAAGCGTATGCCACCACGTTCTGTGACCAAGGGATGATGCGTCACCTTCCTCCCCTCCCCAGCCATGTGTTCCGGACATGCCACGCCCTACCAGATAGCCGTGTTTCCGAGCCGTAGCGAGCGCTGTGTGCACTTCGGTACACATGGTGTTCTGCCTCTGTTTGCCACGGTGCTTGTCGATGTGCCACCCTGTGGCCGGCTGCGCTTCAGCCAGACCAGGTCTGACCTCCAGCTCACCTAAGGTCAACACCTTTCGGACCTGCGCTGTCCTGTGGCCGCGGCAGGACAAGCTGCGGGACCATGGCTTACCTGTGTCTGGCAGTGTTTTAGTGGCCGCTGTCGCCGTGCTGCCCGATGTCTGGCAGTGCTTTAGCAGCCCGTCTAACCTGGCGTCGCGCTCTGTGCTCCGGCAGTATGGCGGGCTCCGGACCTGAGCTCCCTGGTCGCCCAGCAGAGTCCGTCGGCCTCCGACTGCTCCGCGCCCGCCGACCCGGCCATGACCCCCGTCGACTCGGAGTCGCGACTGCGCGACTCCGAGTCGACGAGCCGGCTACCTCCGGACGTGGAGCGGGCCGAGGTCGAGGCCTGGCTGGACGACCACCCCGACTTCACCAAGGACTTCTTCATGAGGTGAGGCGACAGGCGCCGGCCGGGCCTTAGCGATTGGATGGGATGGGATGAGATTGGATTGGATGTAATGTAATGGAACGGAATGGAATGGAATGGGACGGCGGGGGATGGGATGGGATGGATGGGATGGGATGGGATGGGATGGGATGGGATGGGATGGGATGGGATGGGATGGGATGGGATGGGATGGAGCGAAGGAGAGGGGGGAGAGAGAGCGGAGGGGGATTACTAAGCTGGCGGTCACTCCGATTACTGGCAGGGATGTTTTGCCAGTCATGATGATGCCTAATGCGGCCCGTGCTGAGCTTGCGCCGCGTAGTGGGCTGACTTTGCGGGATTTTGTCCAGTGTTCCGCGACTGGTTGTGCGGAACATCGTGCTGTGTTGTGGGGCTGATGGTGCGAAACACCGAACTGTGATGAACACTGGTGCGTCGCTGGCTGTTGGCGCTGAATATCATGGATCGCCTTGGGCCGGGAATTTTCGATTTTCAGTGTTTTCTTTTTCAGCATTTTTTTATAGCATTTTCAATATTTTCAGTGATCAGTATTTTGCTAACATGTAAGAGGAGTTGCTTTGGTGCGTGACAAGCGCAGAAATCAATGTTATTTTCAGGGGGACAAAAACTCTATCCATCGAAAGGTCACTGTTGCTGTGGAGGCCTTGAGTGCACTCTGGTTCCTGTTTCTTGGCGACGCCAACTGCTATGCTTGAATGGCATCTCCTTAGCGTGCCGTATCGAGGCCATAACTGAGAAGAAGAGTGCCTTCTGGGAAGGAATGCCTCTTGAAAAGTGGTAATAGATGCCTCCTCCGGAGAAACAATGCATGGCTTCCCAAAGATTGAGAGGCTGCTAATTTTTTTTAGAATAAAGTCTTTCGGTAGCTGGTGGCCTTGAGCACGATTGCTACCAAATGCTGTTATTTGACGGAACATGAAAGCGAATTCAAACCCATTCTTCCAACCATGCCTGGGTTATGACATCGAAGAATAGCATGAAGACCATGATGAGACAATGAAAAAATATCCTCATACTTCGAGGTCATAGTTTCCCGCTTATGGCCGATACGGAGCCACCAAAAGCCGCTGTTGGTGACTTAGTCTGTCAGAAATGGGTCATACCTGGCTTCACTTAAGCGAAGGTCATTAGAGCTGAACATGGTCATATTCGTAAACCAAAGGTCAGACAAACTTAAATGAGCATTTTCCGAACTGTTTGCGTCGGTGGCCTTGACTTCGGAGCGCGTGCTAAGCCCAGCCCGTTGCATACACCCTGGGGCATACCCCACGTTGTGCTATCCAGCCCACCGGATGACTTTGCCTGCTCCCCTTCGCCAGACAGGAATGCGGAGGGCTTTACGTACCGCGCAATGCTGAATTACGGCCACCCACGCTGGGTTTGACCTTAAGTCAGCTGCCAGCTGCCGCTTCCACTTCAGTCGGGTCAGATAATGTGCCCACCCTGGAACTTGTACCCAGCGCCGCTGGATTACGAGTCCAGCATCGCTCCCCTAGACCGCGGAGACGGCCGTGGTCCAGAGGGCATGTCTCAGGCCCGGCAATGCTCCTTCGTGCATCACGGCACCGGTGTGATACATCACCTGGTAGCAATGCAACATGCTTTAGCTGCCCTCTTAGACGTGCCCCATTCATTGAGGAGAGTGGGTGTTTGCAGTGCAAAATCTTCAGCACGAAGGCGGATTCCCCACTGTACGTGCCAATGCATGCATGCATGTATTATGCATGCATTACGTAGGCATGCATGTAAACATACGGTATACACGCTTTAAGCCATCACCGTTCTCATTTTATATTTATGCGCCATCTGGTGCATCCAGCGCATAGTGTGCATAAATGTTTACAGAGACCATCAGCGAGCATTATGCACTGACCCATTGCTAATTATAAACCGACACCAATGGTGGTACGAGGCAAGGGGCCGCTGGGAATCCGCCGGTACCTGAAATCAGAGACCGCAGCCCATACAACACCGTTGCCAGAATTTTTGGACAGACTCGCATTCCCAGTCTCCAGGTCTTCCCACGTTTGAAAGCCCACGCTTCAGTACTACAAAGCCAATGTTCAACGTTGACCGCTCTCAGCGTGCACCAGTGTGGGACCCTGACCGCTCCAGCGCGCTCCACCCGACCGGGCCGGACGGGCGGCCCTTCGGCGGGGGCTGGCGCCGGCTCAGCCGAGCGGCCGAGGGCCGAGATTACCTGCTCGGCCACGGGCTCTTGGAAGCGAGCTATTGTCTCGCCGCGGCGGCGGCTGCGCACTCCCTGAGGCTGACCGGCGTGTTGGCCCTCGACTGAAGTTACTACCGTCGGACCGATACATGCTTTTCCTTTCAAGTGGCTACACTGTTTGGCTTTTAGCGAACGCCTTTCACCTCTTCAACTAGTGTACCATTACCTAAGTATCTGTAAATGTTTTTCTCTCAAATTCGTCACTTGCCGGCATTTGCAGCTGTGATATTTGAGGTTTGAAGCCAGTGTTGCCGCCGGTGGCTGGGGACTGCACCCAGTTCACCAGTTCAGCAGTTCACCAGTTCGCTCCACGCGGACGCCATAGCTGCGGCGATCAGTCGCCCGCGCCCCAGTGAAAGGCGGTCGGAGACCTGACGCCATTGGCATCGGTGACGCATTGGGCTGGCATCGGGTGACGCATTGGGTTGGCATCGGGTGACAGTCGTGGCATCGGGTGACAGCTGGCATCGTTAGTGTCGGATGACGACCCACATCGCGGCTCCTCGACCTGACTGACGGACAAGTCGGAAAAAGCATGCGAGGAATGCAAGGAATGCAAGCTTCACCAGGGGGTCGGCTTGCTGATTTGAAAGCATTTCTGCATCGTCACGGCCCGCTGACGTCGGTCAGATGACGACACGCCGCGCACGCGACCCGTTACACGCGCTCTGTCGTCAGCCCTCCAGCCGGGCTTCCACTCTGATACCTCACGCACCGTCGGCTTTCTGATTTGTGGATCGGCATGAGAAACTGTGGGTGATGCAATCAGTCGCTTCGCTATCTTGTATCGGTTTCGGTATGTGGCGAGGTGACATCTACTGACCTTTGCATGGCTGGACGTATCTACGTGTGCCGTATCTTTCAAGCTTTGCGGGCTTAAATCTCGACCTCGTGCATGCATTTGGGAGGATAAAGAGTTTGGCTTCAGCGGATTTAGCCTAAAGCTTATGATAATCTGCGAAACACGCTTTAAATCGGTTTTATGTACGACACCAATTTCGTGATATCTGCTCCTCTCCACAGACTTCTCCAAACATAATGCTCAGGACTGTGATAAAATAGCTGAATAAATCTTTCAATTTGGTTTCAATCAATCTTTCAAATCTTCCTTGGATACCCAAGGTCTTTACTGAAACTAATTTTACTCAGTGGTTGTGTGCTCTGCCATACCATTTTAAGGGAATGTTTCACATTTGAAGACATTGAAGCAAGCACCAGATGTGATAAAACACGCTCACTTAAAACTGTTGGCATGCTTTTACGTAGAAAAGGCTACTCTATACAGCACAATGTTTTGGTCTTGTAGACATGTTCCCCGATCCGTCATTGTTTCATCAAGTCATCGTGCCTTGCACAACATTGATTTAGAGCCAATTAACGAGAGTTATACCTGGAAATCGCGCTCACGAATGCCAGGTATGAGCGGCACGACCATTACATTTTTAATCGGCCTTGATCGCTGCATGGCGTATCGAATGACAGGATTTGAATGACGTTAACATGGTGCCATGAATGCCAAGACGGCCGTAAAATGCTCTCCGCGAAAAAGTCGCCCCATTTTCGCGGGCGTGTAGCTCAGAAGCTAGGGGGTTCAGGTCTTGAAGAAGGGCAGGGCTGTGAACGGCGCCGAGCGGTCTTCAAGATGACGACTTCAGTTCAAACCCCCATACATATTTGGAACGCTCCGTTTAGTCGCTCTCTAACCCGGAATGGGTGTGCACATGTTTCAAACATATCAGGCATGAAGATCCGGCATCTCACGGACTTGTTGCCACCAGGTGGCCAGCGCAGCTTCAGAATCGCACACACGGGGCAGCGCGCTGGCTTGAGTCCGGTCGTTCCTCGGTGGCCTGGGGGAGGGGGGGGGGGGGAGGCTTCCCGTCACGTGTGCTCCGCAGTCGGGTGGTTTGTGTTCAGTCATTTGTGCTCCAGAGTAGGACCGTCTGCGCTCTGTCACCTGTGCTCCACAGTCGGGTGGTCTTTGTTCCGTCGCCTGTGCCCCGCGGTCGGCGGTCCGTGTTGTCACCTGTGTTCCGCTTGAGTGGTCTGTGTTCCGTCACCTGTGCTCTGCTCGGGTGGTGGCTGCACACTGACCGCGTATCGCCACAACGACCGCGAAGGCGTTTCGGGCGCGCGGGCGCTCGTGGTGGCGCAGGCGGCGCCGGCCGGCCGGTCGGCACTGCGCGCCGTCCGTCCGGCACGTGCCGCGCCGCCGGCACCGTCTGACCCTTGACCCCGGCGCGCGCGACATCTGAGGGGCTGCCCGCTGCCGGTCGTCGGCCGTCTGTTGCTGCCTCTGGTAAGCGACCGAAGCGAAGAGCTGTTTGCTTCGTTCGTTGCATAAACTCGCGCCATGGTGGTATCACGGAGTAGAGCAATGACGCAAGAACTCAGTGATTTAATTATATTTTTTTTCATTGCAGAAGCATGCATGTGGTTACGCTGCTGCTTGTCGGTCATGCAAACGCGTGTTTCATCTTCCCACAAAGCAGAGGGTCATTTGCCGAGCGATGATACAGGATGGTCTCATTGAATAACGTGGGTAATGATGCCAAACAATAGACGTTGTAGCATGAACATAAGCCACCACGTTTGCAAAGGGGAAAGAGCTGAGGCTTAAAGCTTTTGCTGGGGTCAGCGGAAACTTCGCATTTTATTTACCTGGATTATCACAATACCGCGACCCGATCAACAGCAACGATGGTCGTGGAACACCTACCTTCAGGGACCGAATATCACTGAACCACATGAATTGCTTGAATCGTGACTTGTACCACCAACATCAACCGAGCCACGATCTTACCGCGGAGCAGGGCCATTGTGTATTGGCTGAACGGCGGTCATGGGGTACTGGGTGAACCATAAACTGAACCCCAACGACCATTAACTGAACCCTGACAATTGGGTGAGCCACAGACAAATAAACCCCGGCAATTAAATAACCCACGGCAAGTAGCGCAAGTCTTCTTATTGAGCGAGCACTGACCATTGAGTTTGGGCCTCTCTCTCCGCCAAAGTGCCGTGCCACTCTGCGGCGTGCAGCGGCGCCCACTACACGCCGCGCGCCGCGCCGCGCCGCGCGCCACGGCGCCGACCGCTCAGTTCAGCACGTGACCTGGCGCCGGGCCAGGACACGCCGCGGCCGAGCTGCCAAAGCTCGGGGGTGGACGCGGCCACCGACTCACAGGGCCCCGTCGGGTGCCGGGCGTTAGGGGCGGCCTCTGAGTCACGTGCGGACGTGGAGTTCCCGGGCTACTGGATTCGGGAACGCGCGCGGCTCCATACACAACACGGTTAGGGAGAAGCGCGCGAGGATTGGACGGTGGGCGATGACGAAGATCTCCATTGGCAAGGAAATCTAACAGGATGAAAATACGAGGGCTAGGGGGCGCACTGCGATAGAGCATCACGTACCAATGCGAGGTGTGCGGGCTGCAGTAATAACCGGAAGTGCAGTGTGCAGTGAACAGTGTGCACACACTGCAGTGTACATTGTGCAGTGAAGTGCACAACAGTGGAAGTGCAGTGGTGAGGTACGAAAGACTGGGTGCACCCGACGCCAATGACTAGATGAGAGATGTGCAGGTCGATAACATTTTACCAAGGGCTGTCTTCCTCAGTCGGACCGAGCATTTGTTGCAATCGTTCGATGATGTTTATATACAACTTTATAATGTGCACAACAACTCATATGCGCGCGTAGATTGCACAAGTACACAGAAATTCAAGCCTGTAAATACATTGAGAAATAGCTCTCACCACGAATCGTTATAATGCTGTCCGTACAACCGTATAATGTATAATGTTATAATGCTATGTTTGGCACGCTGTGCAACGTGCGCTCAGTGTGCATAATGGTGTGCATAATGGTGTACATACGGAAGCAAGAGTGTACATACAAGAGCAACAATGTACATACAGGATCAACAGTGTACATAAAGAAGCATATTCAGCCAGCTTGCATACGTTGTGTGAGGAAGCCGGGTGGTCTGGGAGCGGAAGGAGGGGGGGGGGGGGGCACTGTTTGTTGATTGGTGTGGGCTGATCACAGCTGAGTTTCCCGTGGCCTCGGACTGTTGGATTGCATCTGCTGGACAAGTAGGAAACCCTCCCTATCGCTGTCGCCAGCGGACCACATAAAGGCAGACAACATCTATGCTAACATGCTAACTACAGAATAATGCAAATCAAACGTTTGCACCCTCTGTTTTTTCATGGCGAAACTGGTTTCAGGTGGATTATATTTGGCAGCCGCGTGGAATATCGGTTGCTCCATTTGCTAATGCGCTAATATTTGCGGTGTTGTTGGTCGGTGTTTACATTGCATTCTGGTGGCCTTCAAGACGTTCAGTAAGGCTATCAAGGCACTCACACGACTCAGGCTCAGGCCCAGGACAGGCTCAGGACAGCCTTAAACTCTCTTTTTCTCTTTGTCTCTGTTTCTGGCGCAACACATATGAGCACCACCGATATGGACCGCGTTGTTTGTGGGAATGGCCCGCGTGATTTTTAATGACGATTACCAGTGGCGTTTTGGTTGGCAAACGCATTGTCTGCGTGTGTCGCTACTCTCACGCATTGGTGAGAACGCGCGAAGTGAGGCCTTTCGAAGCACGTCTAGTTTGCAGCCTGATGCCTGCTTTTGATTCGTGAACAACACAAGCGGAGCCTTTTGATTCGTGGACAACACAAGCGGAGCCTTTTGATTCGTGGACAACGCAAGCGGAGCCTTTTGATTCGTGGACAACGCAAGCGGAGATTGTAATTCATGGACAACACAAGCGGAGCCTCGTCAAAATTGTGGGGAATTGAGGGAGGGGGCGGGCGGGGGGGGGGCGAACATTATGTTTCGGCGAAAGCATCTAGATACCACACCAGTATAGCCATTTATTTCTCGACGATTTTTTTGTGTAAATTTAGCCAGATTGCAGGGAGGTGGGAGACATTGGAGGGACTGGCAAGAATCTCGAAAGAAACGCAGAGTTACCCCGATGGTGACCAGTGTGCCCTCCACTATTGGCCCGGAGTGGCCGTTGCCCGCGGTTTGCCTGTTGCCATAGACCCCACATCGTGATCACGAGCGCTCAGGCTCACAGCTGGTGGACGGCCTGGGCCGTTGGTCCTTACCGCTCTGTGTAAATCAGTGATGTACATATGGAGTGGAGCTGATTGCCTATGACGGATCACTCGCTTCGCTCAAACACAGCATTGTTCACTTAATGGAGATGGAAATGTGGCGGCGAGAGAGAGAGAGAGAGAGAGAGAGAGAGAGAGAGAGAGAGAGAGAGAGAGAGAGAGAGAGAGAGAGAGAGAGGAAGCTCTGCGATACAACATAGAGAGATATAGTAGAGATAGAGAGAGAGAGGAGAGAGAGACGAGAGAGAGAGAGAGAAGAGAGAGGTGAGAGAGAGGAGAGAGAGAGAGCGAGGAGAGAGAGAGAGAGAGAGAGGAGAGAGAGAGAGAGAGAGCGCTTAGTAACAAGGTGCATGTGGTAAGGCCTTGTTTGACATGCACTATGCTTCAGCTCCCTCGTGTTGGCATGCCCATTCAGCGCTGTTTTCTCCATGGACGTTATTGGCCGTGATCAGTCAGGCTGTAATTCTTGCTCTTTTGCTCATTTCAAGTGTCACCCGCGTGACCAATGCGGGGCTTGTCTTGTGTCAACCAAGTAATTGGATTTCGCGGAGAGTGCAGTCATGAGAATGTTGCATGCAACATGCGGATATAAAAATTACGTAACGTGCAAACTCATTCAGTTAATCACTGCAGCCCTCTTGTTCTGTGCCTTTGGTGCTTTCCAAGTTGAGAAATATATCCGGCGTGGTTGTTAGAGTAATTAACATCAACAGGCATATAATTTGCACTGCATTGAAGCCGGTCACAGTGCGGTTAAATGAGGTAACATCTATAATGATTCCACACAATGCAACATATCTCGCAACAGGACAACACGACAGGATCAACAAACACAACGCAACAAAATGGTCAAGGTTGTCAAGGCTGGACTCACAAGTCACAAGGGCCGCGTATTGCCCGACCCACGCTACCCTCGACGCCACCCCGCCATCACAGCCATCGCAGCCATCGCAGCTCACTGAAACGGTGCACCGCTGTCCGAGCCGTGACGAGGCGCCACCGGCGTGGCTGACACCGCAGGAAGCCCGGAACTGCGCCGGTGGCATGAGTCAGGCGGGCACACACGTCATGCGAGCCCCCTGGTTCGGGTGACCAGAGTCTGCACGGCCGCGCCGCCGGGCGGGGCGCGACGTCACGGATGCCTGGGACGGTGCCCGCAGAAGGCGCGACTCTAGTTCGGGGACTCCCCCGAGCGGCTGCAGCCGGCCTGCCGTCGCCGGCCTGGGTACCGACACCGGTCACCACTCGCCCTGGGTACTGACACTGCTCACCGCCCGCCCTAGATACCGACATCGCTCACCCTTGGTACCGACAGCGCCCACCGCCCACTCTGAGCACCTTAACCGCTCACGGTGGGGCCGAGCCGCCCCCCCCCCCCCTCCCGCGGTAACCAGACGACCTGAATGTCCCGGCAGCCAGGCGACCTGAGTGTCCCGGCAGCCAGGCGACCTGAGTGTCCCGGCAGCCAGGCGACCTGAGTGTCCCGGCAGTCAGGCGACCTGAGTGTCCCGGCAGCCAGGCGACCTGAGTGTCCCGGCAGCCAGGAGACCTGAGTGTCCCGATAGTCAGGTGACCTGAGTGTCCCGGCAGCCAGGAGACCTGAGTGTCCCGGCAGCCAGGAGACCTGAGTGTCCAGGCAACCAGGCGACCTGAGTGTCCCGGCAACCAGGCGACCTGAGTGTCCCGGCAGCCAGGCGACCTGAGTTCGTTCCCCCATGATCTGAGTGCCGCCTGGACGCCTGCACCCATTGTCGGTCACTTGAGGAAGTCTCGTTAGCGCAGCTCTGTCAGATAACCGCAGTCTGACCCACACCAGTCGTCTTTTCCTTTCATCCTACAGCCCCGAAATGGTCATTTCTGGCTGAAAGGGCTCTATCCTCGCTCTACCCATTGACAGTCCCTTGTGGAAGTCTCGTTAGCGCAGTTCTGCCAGGTAACCGCAATCCTACCCGAACCAGTCGTCTTTTCCTTTCATCGTACAGCCCCGAATGCCCATTTCTGACTGAAATGGCTCTATGCTCAACCAAAACGAAGCGGCCTGGACGGTGACGGTGGCAGGGCAGTTCTCACAGAAAGGTCATCCGCGCGCACGAGGCGGCAGAGGATCGGGTCAGTGCCCTGCGGAAGCGTTGCGCCGTCCGGTAATTTGAGTCTCAACTTTCAAAGGCATGCTTGAACTAAACCACTTGGACGTTGCGAGAGCTGGGGTTCGGGCAATGAACTTAGCCTGGCACGGGACTTGACATCTCGACAGCATGCCAGGCCTTTCAATATTGCGGCTTTCAGTTTCCCCCAACGAAACATATCTCTATAATGGATTAGCCTCTCACGACCAATATTTGATATTGGTTTGGAAAATGGTCGTTTGCGGGCACGTTTGCGATCTCATGCGTACGTGCCATCGTTACATCTGCCATGCCTGCAGCGTGAGTTGGCTGTGCAGATCAATGGTAGTTTCAATTGGTGGAGTCCGCAAGCAACGCGCTTGATTGATGGGCGCTTGATTGACGACATGTACGAAACGTTTGCTAGAGGGTGAGATCACGTTGGAGGGGAGATTTGGGTCAGACCACATCGGCAGCTGAGTGCGTCGTAAGGCCCATCCCCCTCCCCTCCGAGGGAGATTCAGTGTCTGCTGATGTTGTTGCGTCCTTCGATGTGCTTTCACATGACGCAGTTTGACGCCGATGTGTTGGTGGGTTACTTAACCGATCGCATAGAATGTTCGCTCGGTGACCTGCCCACCTGTCGCTGAGGTTGGGGTCCCCCTAGCGACAGCTGTAGCAGTACAGAGCCGTGCGCCGCTGTAGCGGCCAGCGCCGAACCTCCGCTACAAAATTGGCGCACTTCATGCATACCGCGTAGACTTTTCACTGAGAATGATTCCTAAGAATACTGAACCGTTGCTTAATCGGAAGGAAGCCGTCTCCAGTGCGTGCTCAGTGCCAGGTCATCATTCCATCGCCCGTAATGAATGGCAGCAGGAAAACATATACTATCTGATGCGACAGTCATGCAACAGATTGCTTGGTTCGCTGGGTCCAGCGTCCGTCCTATTGTTCCAATAGAACCGCAGCTCGGGTGTGGCGTGACGCAGACTGACCAATGGCAGCGCGCCCAAAAATGGCTGTGCTGTGTTTATCACGTGAGCGTCTGTAATGTCCACTTAGCCTTGCATTTCCAACGATTCATTGTCCTTCCGTCGTCACAGAAAACCAAGGGAATGCCAATCGTTTCGTAACGTAGATCATGTGAGGGAAGGTGATTTTCCATCCATGCCAACCATGTGCAGGACGGATACGACATGAGAGAACGAGTCTGTTCAAAGAGGTGCGCCACCATGCCCATCAATTTGTTATGCAGCCATGGACCGCCACCAGCCTCTGCGCAGCTGCGATGGCGCATCGTTAATGCAATGACGCATTAGTAACGGACTAGGGCCGTTGGGGACTGACTCGCAAAGCGAAACACGACCATACGCGTGTCTGAATTACGTCGTGTAGGCTTGCGGCCGGGCTGTTCATAAGCTTAAGTAGCAGAACGTAAGCAGAATGGTTCTGCTCTGTTCGTGCCGATTGTGGGAGCTGTCGAGGCTGATGTTGAAAAATTGGACGTGTCTGTCTGGCTGAGGTTTTTTGTCTCCGAGTCCATGCGACTCAAAAAGAAAATGCCCTGAGTCATGTTGCCGTTTTATGAAGCTCTGCTCTTGTTCACTGACGCCGCAGCGACTAACCGCGTCCTGTGCAGGGAGCACTTGGTCACTTCGTCGCAGTGACTAATCGCGAGCCTGCGTAGGGTGACCGTGCTCACTTCGTCGCAGTGACTGACCACCGGCCGGTGCAGGATGACCTTGTTCACTAGCGTCGCAGTGACTGAACGCGGGCCTGTGCAGGCAATTGGTCGCCTCGTCGCAGTGACTAATCGCGAGCCTGTGGAGGGTGACCTTGCTCACTTCGTCGCAGTGACTGACCACCGGCCGGTGCAGGGTGACCTTGTTGACCGAAGCCTCAGTGACTGACAGGCGATTGGTACTCTGAATATGCAGCAGTTACCTGCAACGACAAACGGAAGTCACCGGCGGCGGCCGCGCTACCATGGTCGCTGTCGTCAGCCGGGCCTTCTGCGAGCTCGCGGTGCGGACCGTTGTTCCACCGCCGTTGGCTGGTCCCGGGTTCCGTGCTCTGTCTGTAATTTTTAGATTCAGCTGGTGTTGGAGAGACTGCGTCGGCTAGCTCCTGCTGTTTCAGCTGCTGTGAGGTGCTGTTCCGGTTGACTGTTCTATGTCCGCTGCTGTGACGACGATAGCGCTATGTCGGATGTCGGTCGGACCCTGCTGTGTGCTGTTTCGGTTGACTGTTCTATGTCCGCTGCTGTGACGACGATAGCGCTATGTCGGATGTCGGTCGGACCCTGCTGTGTGCTGTTTCGGTTGACTGTTCTATGTCCGCTGCTGTGACGACGATAGCGCTATGTCGGATGTCGGTCGGACCCTGCTGTGTGCTGTTCCGGTTCTTTGTCGTGCCAACGCCTTCTCTGCTGCTCTACGGCGCCTTCTGTCAGGGCAAAGTGCTCTTCTGTCAGGGCTGGTGCTCTTCTGTCAGGGCCCGGTGTCGTTCTGTCAGGGCTGGTGCTGTTCTGTCAGGGCTGGCGCTGTTCTGTCAGGGCCCTGTGCTGTTCTGTCAGGGCCCGGTGCTGCTCTGTCGGGGCCCGGTGCTGCTCTGTCAGGGTCCAGTGCTGCTCTGTCAGGGCCCGATGCTGTTCTGTCAGGGCGCGGCGCTGCTGACGCCACGCCCCGGTCCCGTGTGCCGCAGGAAGGCCACCCGTCAGATGATCGACGCGTGGCTTCTCTCCCACGCCATCACGCAGAGTCTGCAGGAGAGCTGTCTGCATCGACACGCCACCTCCGTGCCCGGCAGCAGGTCAGTCTCAACACGCCACCCTCGTACCGGGTGCTGCCGGTCCACCAGCACCCCTGGGCCGCCCCTAGAAGTGTCATGGCCACCACAGTGCTCGATCGCCTCCTGCGACGCCGGACCCAGGTCGCCACATGGTCGTCACAAAGCACTGGAAAGCACCAGAAAACAGCAAGAAGGCAACGGAAAGAGGAACGATGTCTTTCGTCAGGGAGATTGATCGTGTGTCTATCCACAAGTTCGCAAAATGAGTAGGTTCCAAAATGATTTCGGGTGGGAGGGAGCTGAGCAGTGAACAATGGCTGAACGTACCCCCCCCCCCCCCCCAAATAGTCAAACATAGGCTCCCCAGATTTCACCCACTTTCTCTCAAGTTTGAGGGGGAGGGACTGGAGCGCCTCAACTGAATAGGAACAACACCCTGTGAGCTGCGATGTAAGTTTGTAACCGGGGTGGAACGGATTTTCTGTACCGGACTAGGATTGATGCTGTGCCTGCGATGGCGTCTGGTCTGGTGTGCGGTCTGAATGATGAGGTCTGGTCTGGTGTTGGGGTCTGGCGATGGGGTCTAGTCTGGCGCTACGCAAGACTGCGGCACACTGTACTGAGACCGAGACTGGGACCGAAGCCGGCTGAGGCTTGGGCGTTATGAGACCGAAGCCGGCTGAGGATTGGGCGTTACGACAAAAAGTTACGACTAAACTGCGGCACACTGTACTGAGACCGAGACTGGGACCGGAGCCGGCTGAGGCTTGGGCGTTACGACAAAAAGTTACGACTAAACTGCGGCACACTGTACTGAGACCGAGACTGGGACCGAAGCCGGCTGAGGATTGGGCGTTACGACAAAAAGTTACGACTAAACTGCGGCACACTGTACTGATACCGAGACTGGGACCGAAGCCGGCTGAGGATTGGGCGTTACGACAAAAAGTTACGACTAAACTGCGGCACACTGTACTGAGACCGAGACTGGGACCGGAGCCGGCTGAGGCTTGGGTGAGAACGGAGCTGACACTTGCATCACCACTGCAGTGCTACGTTTAAGCACATGGGACTTTGCAAGATGCGACAGCTACAATTCCAGCGCAAACCCGAAGACGCCGATTCCATAATCGGGCGGTCACGACCGCAGTTCCATTCGTGCTGCCCCAGGTCACTTTATCCTCGGTGTGCTGCCCCAGGTCACTTTATCCTCGGTGTGCTGCCCCAGGTCACTTTATCCTCGGTGTGCTGCCCCAGGTCACTTTATCCTCGTAGTGCTGCCCCAGGTCACTTTATCCTCGGTGTGCTGCCCCAGGTCACTTTATCCTCGGTGTGCTGCCCCAGGTCACTTTATCCTCGGTGTGCTGCCCCAGGAGTCACTTTATCCTCGGTGTGCTGCCCCAGGTCACTTTATCCTCGGTGTGCTGCCCCAGGTCACTTTATCCTCGGTGTGCTGCCCCAGGTCACTTTATCCTCGGTGTGCTGCCCCAGGTCACTTTATCCTCGGTGTGCTGCCCCAGGTCACTTTATCGTCGGTGTGCTGCCCCAGGTCACTTTATCCTCGGTGTGCTGCCCCAGGTCACTTTATCGTCGTGTGCTGCCCCAGGTCACTTTATCGTCGGTGTGCTGCCCCAGGTCACTTTATCCTCGGTGTGCTGCCCCAGGTCACTTTATCCTCGGTGTGCTGCCCCAGGTCACTTTACGTCGGTGTGCTGCCCCAGGTCACTTTATCCTCGGTGTGCTGCCCCAGGTCACTTTATCCTCGGTGTGCTGCCCCAGGTCACTTTATCCTCGGTGTGCTGCCCCAGGTCACTTTATCCTCGGTGTGCTGCCCCAGGTCACTTTATCGTCGGTGTGCTGCCCCAGGTCACTTTATCCTCGGTGTGCTGCCCCAGGTCACTTTATCGTCGGTGTGCTGCCCCAGGTCACTTTATCCTCGGTGTGCTGCCCCAGGTCACTTTATCGTCGGTGTGCTGCCCCAGGTCACTTTATCGTCGGTGTGCTGCCCCAGGTCACTTTATCCTCGGTGTGCTGCCCCAGGTCACTTTATCCTCGGTGTGCTGCCCCAGGTCACTTTATCGTCGGTGTGCTGCCCCAGGTCACTTTATCCTCGGTGTGCTGCCCCAGGTCACTTTATCCTCGGTGTGCTGCCCCAGGTCACTTTATCCTCGGTGTGCTGCCCCAGGTCACTTTATCGTCGGTGTGCCAGGCACAGATTCACGCGGGGACTGGCATTCGTGTTTTCATCCTTATCCTCACTTCCAATGCCGCATCCCCGACGCCCGCCCCTTCAGCGAGCCTTTGCGGTATTTCCTGCCACTGGTTGACATTAACGTTGCCGCGGCCGAGACGAGCGGGACCTGTATGTGACGTCGTTTTGACGCAATTGATTCTTATCGGATGGTCTGATGTCATTCGCCAATGGCGATGCATGGCGTGATTGGGCGGTTGGCTTGACCGTGACGTCATGTGTGCTTAGCCCGTGCTGTTTGACGTCACCCGTTGGCCTTCTGTCGACGAACCGTCCCAGAATAGCTCCTGCTAGGATGTCTGACTTTGGTTTAGCGCGTGGGGTCTGGGAATTACGGCTGCAAAAGCATTAGAAAGTAGCATAAAGTGTTATCGATAATGCATCTGGTCCTTGGCCGTGTTGACCTCATGTGGAAGCTCCGAGCTGTTTGCACTTCTTTTCTTTTGCCTCCCTCAGTCTGACCATCGGCTCGAGCCTCCTGACCTACCACCATCCACCATGACCTATCGACCGATGACCTACCGATGACCTACTGACATCAGTTGAGTCTCAGTCAGTGGAGACGTCGATCTTTGAGGCCGCCGCTTCCCGCCGAGGTTCTGCGCCGTACCCTGTCGCGGTCGGTCCTTGAGGAGGCCGCTGAGGAGGTGACGGTCGTGACCCGAGGCTGTGGGCGGGCCACGACCGCCGCGCGGGCGTGCCTCAAGTGTCATCGTCACAGTCACAGACGTGACTTGAGACGCGGCGCCCAGAATAAATGTCCCGCCGGAAATCCCGTCTCGGATCGAGTGGACCGGATCGACAGATAGCGTATCGGCTCCAGAACGTGCCGGACCAGGCGTTAGGGCGGCTATTTTGGCGCGGCGCGGACGGCTGTGCCGTGTCGTCGAGAAGATTGACCTTTCAGCGGGACCAAATTGTCGCCGTGACCCCCGTCCTGACCGGACTGAAAAGGATCAGACGACGCCTCGGGTAGCGGTCAAAGCCATTGCTGCGATGGCGAGTCGATGTCTGCTGTCTAGCCTGTACTGACACGATCGCCAGAAACTCGGCCGTTGCGACACGTGATGTCCGCGACTGCAGTGCTCGCGCCGAGGAAGTTGTGTCTGGCAACTCTTGAGACAATGAGGCCAGAATTTCCTTGATGGCTTTTCTGAATTTCTGGGGAAGTTTTAAGCAAATGCATCAGTGATGATGGATATCGAACACGTCGCTCAGCTGTTTTGGCACGGGTGTGGTGTGCGGCTTTCTGCTGAACAGGTCAGCTGATTGTCGTCCAGGGACGTCACGGAACGACTGTGAGTTCAAGCTGTTGAACTTCCTACACGCCGGGTTTCACGATTCTCCCGTCTCTACCGCTCGGTCCTCGCTACTTACCTTTCTCAATCCCTATTGCTCGGCCCTCGCTACTTACCCTTCTCCCGTCCCTATGGCTCGGTCCTCGCTACTCACCCTTCTCCCATCCCTATTGCTCGGTCCTCGCTATTTACCCTTCTCCCATCCCTATTGCTCGGTCCTCGTTACTTACCCTTCTCCCGTCCCTATTGCTCGGTCCTCGTTACTTACCCTTCTCCCTCCCTATTGCTCGGTCCTCGCTACTCACCCTTCTCACGTCCCTATCTCTCGGTCCTCGCTACTCACCCTTCTCACGTCCCTATCTCTCGGTCCTCGCTACTCACCCTTCTCACGTCCCTATCTCTCGGTCCTCGCTACTCACCCTTCTCACGTCCCTATCTCTCGGTCCTCGCTACTCACCCTTCTCACGTCCCTATCTCTCGGTCCTCGCTACTCACCCTTCTCACGTCCCTATCTCTCGGTCCTCGCTACTCACCCTTCTCACGTCCCTATCTCTCGGTCCTCGCTACTCACCCTTCTCACGTCCCTATCTCTCGGTCCTCGCTACTCACCCTTCTCACGTCCCTATCTCTCGGTCCTCGCTACTCACCCTTCTCACGTCCCTATCTCTCGGTCCTCGCTACTCACCCTTCTCACGTCCCTATCTCTCGGTCCTCGCTACTCACCCTCTCACGTCCTATCTCTCGTCCTACTCACCCTTCTCACGTCCCTATCTCTCGGTCCTCGCTACTCACCCTTCTCACGTCCCTATCTCTCGGTCCTCGCTACTCACCCTTCTCACGTCCCTATCTCTCGGTCCTCGCCACTCACCCTTCTCACGTCCCTATCTCTCGGTCCTCGCTATTTACCCTTCTCACGTCCCTATCTCTCGGTCCTCGCTACTCACCCTTCTCACGTCCCTATCTCTCGGTCCTCGCTATTTACCCTTCTCACGTCCCTATCTCTCGGTCCTCGCTACTCACCCTTCTCACGTCCCTATCTCTCGGTCCTCGCTATTTACCCTTCTCACGTCCCTATCTCTCGGTCCTCGCTACTCACCCTTCTCACGTCCCTATCTCTCGGTCCTCGCTACTCACCCTTCTCACGTCCCTATCTCTCGGTCCTCGCTACTCACCCTTCTCACGTCCCTATCTCTCGGTCCTCGCTACTCACCCTTCTCACGTCCCTATCTCTCGGTCCTCGCTACTCACCCTTCTCACGTCCCTATCTCTCGGTCCTCGCTACTCACCCTTCTCACGTCCCTATCTCTCGGTCCTCGCTACTTACCCTTCTCCCAGCCCTATTGCTCGGTCCTCGTTACTTACCCTTCTCCCTCCCTATTGCTCGGTCCTCGCTACTCACCCTTCTCCCATCCCTATTGCTCGGTCCCCGCTACTCACCCTTCTCCCGTCCCTATCTCTCGGTCCTCGTTACTTACCCTTCTCCCTCCCTATTGCTCGGTCCTCGTTACTTACCCTTCTCCCTCCCTATTGCTCGGTCCTCGCCACTCACCCTTCTCCCGTCCCTATCTCTCGGTCCTTACTACCCTCCAGTTCAGTCGGGCTCTGAGGCTCCGTTGTTCTTTGCGTACCTGTTCAGTCTTTCAACATCGAACTCCTGACTCGGGCGGCCGTGAGCGTTTCGCCTGCCCTTGGCGCCCTTCATCTGCGGCCCTTTCATCGGGTGAGTCCCACCTTAGCCCAACACCGTCGCTCATCAGACAACCAGGGTCCATCGGTGGTGACTTGTCGCTCGCCGGCCGACCCTGCCCGATTCTCCGTACTTTCGTGCCCCACCGTACCGCCTCACCCAGCAGCGTCATGTATCTGGACGTCACCGCGATCAAATAAGCTCGCACTCAGCCGATTGGCCCCTCACCATCAGCTGTTTCGCCACCCCTCCCCCCCTCCCCATGACCCCTGCCTGACTGAGACGTGACCGCTAGCTGACCTAGAGCTGGCCCCTAGCCAAATGATCCAACACTCGGGGATAGTTTCCTGACTGGACAGTGATATTCTTTCCTTCCCGTGCAGTTTCACATATTGTTAGTTATGAATCGTCGTGGTCCTCTGACCGGATCCCGATTTACTTCCCTTGCCATGCCCGTGCCTGAACTCGTTCGAGAGGCCGATGTCTGCCTCTGCCTGGCCTGCCTTTGCCTTGATGATTGGCCGTAGTCCGTTGCCTGACCCCAGTGGTTACCTGACCTCTAGGTAACCCCTGACTCGCGACTGACTTCTGCTGGACCCCTGATCCATGCCTAATCCCTCAACCATACCTGATCCCTGACCTTTGCCTAACCCTTGAACCATGCCTGACTCCTGACCCCTGCTCCACCCCTTGCCCCTGCCTGACCCTCGACCCCTGACACATGCCGGACCCGTCACCCCTTGCCGCTGCCTGACCCTTGACCCCTGACGGTGCCTGACCCCTGAGCCCTGGCTGACCGGCGCCGCTCCGCTGCAGGGTGACGTCGGGCTCCGTGACGCCGGTGCGCAAGATCTCGGCGCACGAATTCGAGCGGGGCGGCACCCTGAAGCCCATCGTCAGCACGGTGGATGGCAGCCCCACCTTCCTGACGGCGCCGGCGCCCGAGCCGGCCGGCGCTGGCCGGCGCCAGCGCTGCAGACCTCGCGCCGAGCTGCAGCTCCTCGATGAGAAGGTGGGTTGGACCCGGCGGCAGCTGCGCCAGCTGGGCGTGCAGGCTGCAGCTGGAGGCGTGCCAGCGATCAGCAGGCATTTTTGAAATCGTACACTGTCTTCGGCAGAATAGCGGGGAGGATTACGAACGAGGCATGCTACCAACAATGCAGCCTTGTCGGAGTCCTAGCTGCCTTCCATCGTTGAGCCGTGCGTGTGACATAAGGGACGCTGTAGCCCTGTTCACGCGGTTCTGTAATCGGTCTAGCCGTTTTTGCTGTGTTTGGCGAAGTGAGACAGTGCAGAGGGTGCGGGGCTGTGTAACGCAGTGCTGGCCCTGCTAGGCTGAGTAACAGCTCTTTGCTGATGAGTTTATCGATCTCTGTTGAGCCAAAGTACGGAACTAGGTCGCGGTGCTGCCCTGATTGGCCGGGGAGTGGTTAGCAGCTCTCGTGCGCAACCGCAGACACCGAAGACATCGGATAGGCCCGTCGCTAGGTAAAGTCAGCTACTTCTCATTTATATAAGACGGTTTTCTTGCGAATTGATCCACTTTTCGCAGCCACAAAGAAGACACGGGTTGTAAGAAGCTCAGTAGGTTTTCTGCGCGTTTTACCACGGGATGAACTGAACTAATTACAAATTTAAACGCATTCAGGTTTTGTGTAATCTACGTCATCTACATCTCTGTTTAACTGTCTGTTAAACAGACTATCGGGCTGCGCGAAGTTTCAACAAAGTTTAAAAGCAATGTGCGATTTTTGTGCCAACCTGGTTATGTTTAGATGATCTTCCCTTGAAGCCAATGAATCATCAACCGATTGCGTTTTCGAGGGAACATGACGCCGCTAGATTTCCAGATCCGCGGTAGAGATAGACCAAAGACAGTCAACTAACTCTAGCTTGCCAGTGAGGTGGTCCGGCTGGCAAGGTGTTGGTGCAAGCGTCACCTCCGCTCATCTCACCTTACTGCGGGCCCCCTCGCTCTCGATCTGACCCTGGTGGAGACATCTCTTCCGGTCTCACTTCACTACGGGTCTCCTCTCTCTCGATCTGACCCTGGTGGAGACATCTCCTCCTCTGGTCTCACTTCACTGCGGGCCCCCTCTCTCTTGATCTGGCCCTGGTGGAGACATCTCCACTTCTGGTCTCACTTTACTGCGGGTCTCCTCTCCCTTGATCTGACCCTGGTGGAGACTTCCCCTCCTCTGGCCTCACTTCACTGCGGGCCCCCTCTCTCTTGATCTGACCCTGGTGGAGACATCTCCTGTTCTGGTCTCACTTCACTGCGGGTCTCCTCTCTCTCGATCTGACCCTAGTGCCAACGCTAGCCCTCCCCCCTCCCCCCCCCCCGCTGATCCCACCCTTCCGTGATGTGACCCTGGCGTGGGTCGCTTCTCTGTGGATCTGGCAGCTCTGTGTGTTTTGTCCGAAGCACCACGTGATGCATTACCTTCGCCGCCGCCGCCTGGCACTTGTCGACACGTGTATTTCTGTCCGCGGCGTATTTCTGTCCGGGGAGCTGGTCCTGGGGCTTCTATTTAATAAGCGCTGTCAGTGCTGTCACTAAGCCTGTTGGCAAGATAATTTGCTCAAGCGCCAGGTGATCCCAACGACAGGTCGATAATGCCTCACCAGGACGAAAAACGGCTCCCTGTCACACATATTCCCACAGCTGTCTGGCTGAGAATAGGCGGCGGTGACAAGGCATAGCTGGCTTCTCAGGGCGGTATGCAGGGCTGCGCTCGGACAGAATGGCCTCATTTTGGACGAGGCGTGTAATAACGACTATGTTGGTAACGACTGTGTTGCGGTTCGCAGGCACCTCACGGGGCAGAGAGACTATGCAGTTGTTATAACACGTTGGCACCAGGGTAATTTTGCCGTTGGTGGCACCGGAAGTCCTCGTGCACGCGGTGTCCTCCTGAAGCGGGCGTTGTGTCAGTGACATGACTCTTGACTTGACAACCTCTTTCGAAAATAAGATGTCACCACGCCTTTAAGACGGGTCACGCCAGCGGACGTTTTAACGTAGCTCCGTGAAGTGGGAGGGGCGGGCGGGGGGAAGGAGCATGCCATGGAGGAGCCATGGCATGCCCCCGCCATAGAGGGGCCGTGACACCCGTTATGGCTGGCGGAAGCTGGCGGGCTGTTGCCAGCACTGCTCGCCCGCCGAGCGCTGCCTAGGGCGAGCCGCTGGGTAGCCTCCTGAGCCGGTTCTGCCAGCTGCACGAGCTCCGCGACTGGTGGAGCGCCCAGTCGCCGGGCGCCGCCGGGCTCGTCTCTGGCCCGGTTGTGAGCTGCGCTCGGGCTGAGAGCCGGACTGGCGCGGCCCTTCCGTTAGCCGTGCCTGGTCTTGTACCAGGAGCAGGGCTGGTGTGGCCATTCCGTTAGCCGTGCCTGGTCTTGTACCAGGAGCAGGGCTGGTGTGGCCCTTCCGTTAGCCGTGCCTGGTCTTGTACCAGGAGCAGGGCTGGTGTGGCCATTCCGTTAGCCGTGCCTGGTCTTGTACCAGGAGCAGGGCTGGTGTGGCCATTCCGTTAGCCGTGCCTGGTCTTGTACCAGGAGCAGGGCTGGTGTGGCCATTCCGTTAGCCGTGCCTGGTCTTGTACCAGGAGCAGGGCTGGCGCGGTCCTACCTTTATCCGTGCCTGGTACTGCGGCCAAGGGGCATGCGCCTGCCGGTTTGGCCCCTGTGAGACAGCAGTCTGTCGCGCGCTTTGGCGGAGGTGATCCACCGTCCGCCTCGAACCGATGCCAGCAAAATCGGCATAGGAGATTATGCTCTGCTAGGTCAGCACGCTGGGGCTGCTGTGCAGCTGGTGGACAGGGAACAGCTGGCCGGCGCCGGCCTCCCAGCCAGCCCTTGCACTGTAGCTGTATTCCACCATCTGACGCGTTACGGAAGTCGTGCAGTCATGAGTCGCAGAATTTAGTCAGAAGTTTGACGAGTCACATGCCACATGGATGCACATGTGTGGCAGTGATGTGATGCTTGTAGAACGATTTCAGCTGTGATCTCAGCTTCTGAACTGAGGGGAGACCCCGCCAGACCTTACGCGGTGTTGGTCGCAGCTTTGGGACCGTTCCCAACAAAATTCGGGACTGAGTCGCGTGAAATTTGTGATTTCAGGCGTGTGTGGTGAGCCAAAACGTTCGGTTACCGTTGGTCCTCAGTAACCATCGCGAGTCACTGCGCGCTTACCGTTGGTCCTCCATAACCATCGCGAGTGCAGCCACAAAACACCGTCACCGTGAGCCACAAGCTAGTGACCTTGAATACACGACTATAGCGGGCTGAAACGAGCTGAAAGTTTTCCAGCTTTCCGTATGCTATTTAAAGCAATTACACGGTATGTGCATGTAGTGACATTTCTACCACATTTTGGCGTGATTCTTGGAGGCGTTTGCTCGGTAGTATCAGTGAACAGAACGATTGGTCTTGTCTGGATCGGCGCGCACTTAACCTGGCAGTGGGGGATTATCATCACAAAGTGGCGACACGTTGACATGTTGTTGACAATAGCATGCCTGATATAGCCAAGCGATTGCGGTCCCCAATCCGTTCCATAAACCATTCTGCACCAGCCCTGCTAATTGGGGAGGAGCCGTTATTGAAGTTGCCCATCCATGACCGGTTTCGCTGTGTGTTCCAGGAGTTCACGTTCGAACTGGTAAAGGACGTTGCACGCAGTTCGGGAGGCGCCGGTATTGGGCTGACCGTCCGTGACCGGTTCTGATGCGTCTTCCAGGAGCTGATTTTCGAGCTGGTGAAGGACATCTGTAACGACTTGGACGTTTGTTCGCTCTGCCACAAGATCTTGCAGAGTGTGAGCGCGCTTACCAACGCCGACCGGTGCTCGCTGTTCCTGGTGCGCGGCGAGAAGGAGTCGAACACACGGCACTTGGTGGCCCAGGTCAGTTGAGGGTCGTTGGAGACAGGTCGAGGCCTGGTCAGCGGTCAGGTCAGGGGTCATATTAGGGAGTCAGGTCACAGAACCCGGCAACTAAAGGCTCAGGTCAGTAGGTAGTTTTCGGGGTCTGATCAGATCGCAACAACCGACACCTGTTTTTTGTGGAGAGGTCACAGGGTCAGGTCACAACATTAGGTGCCAGGCGACCCAAGTCGATGTAAAGGTCACTTGGCCGGGTCAGGAGACAGTTAATAACACCAAGTTGCAAGGACGTAATGACGAAGAAAACAACACCAGGACTCAAATCGTGCTGTATGTTACTGGCAGACACTTGCCTCACGCCGGGTGAAGTCAGACGCGGTGTATCCCGAAACCCAAATACGGAGAGATTTTCCCGGCAGACGCAGGCAACTCAGCGCACCTGACGTAACACTCGCCGACTCCAGAGAGGTTGGCCATGGATCCCAGAATCGCCTCATATCTCACCACAGGAGCCAGCCACGCAGTGCAACGCGCAGGCTCAACCGATGCCACGCCACGCCTCGAAGCGCGTCAGGCCAAATGAGTGCATGCCCCGAACCACTGTGCGTCTGGGAAACCAGAGGTACGGGGCTCGATTCCCCGCGGTACCCGCCCTTTCTGTCAGGGTGAGAGACAGGCAACACCATGTGGCCTCAGCAGCTGAGTGCGTCGTTACGCCCCAATAACAATAACAAGGTCATGTCCGGGCGGGTCAGGGTCATTTAGGCGTGATCGCGTGGTGACCTGTCACCTCGCGCCATGAAACATCACCACAATCTATCCCAGGAGCAACCATGTTTTCGCTGAGTCACTGCCTAACGATTCCTGTGACTACTTAAGTGGTGAGTTAGAGTCTAAATTGAGCCAAAGGGTCGACTGAAATAAAATGCATGCAACGGGATACGTCCATTATCTAAGAGTCTATCGGTGCACCAAATTGAAATTAATCCTTTAAAACTATTTGGTTGCCAAAATCGTTGCTATACGGCTATGACGAGGAATGGCGGGCTCTTATAAACCTAAAAAAGGGTCATCACCTAAATTTTCACCCAGATTTACTCCATCGGAACATATGCCTGACTAAATAAAGCCATGTCTCCTTGAGCCCAATCCGAGGCAACTCAGAGTTGTGCAAGGCTATTCACAGTCAGAGTCAGAATCGTCATCAACTGCCATTTGGAATCAGATTCATCGTCATCAACTGTCACGTGGAGGCGGAATTATTCCCATCAACTGTCACGTGGAGTCGGAATTATCCCATCAACTGTCACGTGGAGTCGGAATTATCCCCATCAGCTGACAGTTGGAGTCGAGATCAATTCCGCAGAAGCGAGATCAACCGCAAGCTCGAATACGAAAAGCACCGTATTGCCCAGGGTGCGTCAGTGAACAGTGACTGATCCGTGCCAGATATATAGGAATTACGACTCACAGACCCAGTCACACGCCTTATGCGCTCGAATCCGGCCGACCTCTGTACCCGGTTCAGCGTAGCCTTTTGGCACGTTAAAACCTCGCGGAGTGCCGCTGCTAGCGATTGATCCATATTCGGACAAACCACCTGGCGGTCTAAGCCGGATCAGAATAACCAGCTGCGCTTAAATCGCGCTCTAATCCGAACGCCGTCCAATCAAACCGGCCATTACATTCTCTTCAGAGAGTGCCGAGCCCGGCCAAAGGCTGCAGAGGGCCCGGGCCGAGCGGGGTGCCCGTCTAACACCGACTTCAGAAAGCGGATGAGGGCGTGCTCTGGGAGGGGGCGTGGGGCGTGGGGCGTGGGGGGGTGTGGGGCGTGGGGATGTGGGGTGTGGGGAGGGGAGAGGGGCGCGGGACGTGGGACGAGGGGTGTGGGGAGGGGAGTGGGACGTGGGATGTGGGATGTGGGATGTGGGACGTGAGGCGTGGAGCGTGGAGCGTGGAGCGTGGGGCGTAGGGTCTGGGGAGGGGAGAGGTGCGTTGCACGCGCTCAAGGTCGCGGCGCTGACTGCGTGTTTACTGTACCGGGGCGGAGGTCTGAGTGACGGGCACTCTCTGCAGGAAAACTACTCCGTTCGCAGCTCGAGATATAGGGTGATGACGTCAGCGGCTCGACTTTAATCTGTGATAAAGATGGCCACCCACGGACAGAGAATGCGGCCAAAAAGGCTCCCTCGGCAATGTTTCGCGGATGTTTACGCTTGAACCCAGATACAAGTGTTTTCTGTCGTGTCCTTCCTCAATCGCTCAGTTTTGAACCCAAGCAGCTTGCATGCTATGCATGCTTCTTGCAGCTTCATGCTTCTATTGTTCTTTTATTGTGGGTGGGGTTGGGGATGGTGTGTGGGGTATGGTAGCAACCGACAGGCGTTGTGCTTAAGTGTCCGGGAACGCGAACATCCAACCACATAATAACGCGCTGTGGTTGGTGCGAGATCTCACGCTCGGGCTTATCCCACGCCGCCATTATTGTCCTGGCTTTGCTCTCTGTTCCTCGCTGCGATTTCTGAACTGTGTCTGGAAGATGTTCCTCACTTGACACGTGTGGGCACTGAAGCAGCACGCATCTGTTGATAACAGAGTGACAGACAACAGAGTGGTGAGCAGAAGCAGCAGAGCGGCAACGGCGTGCAGGCCTGTTGAACGGAGCCCCGCCGCCGTAGACTGTCCTTGTGTCAAATGCCACTATCGCCGTTTCTCTCCACAATTTTTGAAACCCGTCTTAAACCGGACAGACGAAAAAATCGCCGAAAACAGGCTCGGGGTTTTTAATGTTACGATATGGCCAGGCTACGCCGCTACCGACGATGCAACCGCAAGCGGTTTACGAATACGCCCGGCTACTACGAGCCCCGTCTGGAGAGCCGCGTGGGGATCCCTGAGGCTCAGATTGGGGATTTTTCACCCCTCGAGCGCGTCTTGGTCTTTATCCCGCACCTGACGTTGTCCAGCCAGGCCCCGCCTCGTCCCGTCAGCGCCACCGGCGCCGAAAGCGCCGCACAGCTGCGAGCTCAGCCGCGACCCCGGTACGACACCTGCGCCGAAAGCGCCGCACAGCTGCGAGCTCAGCCGCGACCCCGGTACGACACCTGTGCGTCTCCCGGGACCCCCAGCCGCGATGACCACCAGCCCGGCCGGCCGTCTCTCGGACCAGCGGCGGCGGGACGGTCAGCTGCTGGGTGGGGTCGGTCAGCTGACCGCCGCTGCCCCAGCAGCTGACAACACACGGCGTCGCCGGTAGCGGTCCGGACGTGTGGTCGCTCGCTGCTGGTGGAGGCGCCAGAGGCGTCGCCAGGACCAGCGGGCTGTTGGTGGAGGCGCCAGAGGCTTCGCCAGGGGGCGGGCTGCTGGCCCAGCCCCGATCTCGTAAGAAAGTCCGATGAATCGGACGTCATTTCCGAAACGCAGACGACGTGGGACATTTGTGTAGTTGTTTCTGCTCAGTACGCGACTTTCCACGATCTCACATTTCGTCTCCCCGCGCGAATACCCGCTGCGTCGTAGCTAGGTCCGGATGTGGTATCGGGGTTGGCTGGAAGGCTTCGGGGTACGTGGTGCAGACCGAGTGGTAACTGGGACGGTTCGGTCTGTGTCCCCCTCCCCCCCCCCCTCCACCAGTTCTGAAATAGGATGTTGTGATATGCTAGATGAAGGGAAATAAGAAGCCTCTGACGTCCAACGTCCCTTTCTGCATATCAGAATTCAAGGAAACCAGCTCCACGGTGAACGGCTGGCAAGGGCGCCGCCAGGATTTGC
Source organism: Pollicipes pollicipes (assembly GCF_011947565.3). Classification (NCBI taxonomy): domain Eukaryota; kingdom Metazoa; phylum Arthropoda; class Thecostraca; order Pollicipedomorpha; family Pollicipedidae; genus Pollicipes; species Pollicipes pollicipes. Next base: position 10,226,875 of record NW_023595962.1, on the reverse strand, counting down.
GACTGGTATGCTACCAGCATTTGCGACGGGAGTACTACCAGCATTTGCGACGGGAGTACTACCAGGATTTGCGAAGGGAGTACTACCAGCATTTGCGAAGGGAGTACTACCAGCATTTGCGACGGGAGTACCACCAGCATTTGCGACGGGAGTACTACCAGGATTTGCGACGGGAGTACTACCAGCATTTACGACGGGAGTACTACCAGCATTTGCGACGGGAGCACTACCAGCATTTGCGACGGGAGTACTATCGGGATTTGCAACTATGGGACTACCAGCATCTGCGACTGTAGGACTATCAGGATTTACGACCACTGGAATACTAAGATTTGTGACAGGAGGGAGGCTAGGATTTCTAGTCTTAGCCCCGTTCACAGTCCCTACGCATCACGAGAAGAGTACGAACGCTGCAAAACGGGAATGGGAACGGCACCAAATGGGTTTGGCTAGTTTGTCTTGGCCGGGCAAATTGTCCTAGTAGCGTACTATGCAAACTATCCCAGTGGCGTACCATATACACCCACACGGCTATAGGCAATCTTGTCATTGTATTGCTGCTGCTGGTTGCAATATGGCACTGCCCGTGGTAGTCAATGGGATATGGGCAAAATTATTTTCTTGGTTACCATGTCGCGGAATCATGTCCGACGGCGTCGCGAATAATATGCGCTCGATCCTAACATGGGGTAGCTGAGGCCCCCTGGGCCCCCTTCCTGTCTGCGCCCCTGCTCACCAGCAAAAAATGTCCTTGTTACACGTTTAGCCCACTCTGGCCGTTATGTTATGTCACGGAATCTCGGCGTATTCGCCGTAGAATCGTGGAACTGCCGTGCTTCATAGACTGCTCTGGAATGTTATTGCATGCTGGTCGAAGGGCATCTATTTCTCGAAATCTCACGGCACGGTATTGGGCTGCCGTTGAGTTCAACCGCTCGACGTGGGTCCGCACAGCAACCGTGAGGCTGAGATTAGTCGAACAGCGCGCTGTTTATTCTGCAGTCCACCTGTTCCACGCCAGCTCCACAGCACATGTACGGATGCGATTAGTCTAACGTCCGGTCGGCTGTCCTTTATTACAGCTGTTCGACGTCAGCTCACATAGCAAGCTGGAGGAAACCAAGCGTGAGCTTCGCATGCCCTGGGGCGCCGGCATCGCCGGCTTCGTCGCCGAGCGGGGTCAAACGGTCAACGTGGCCGACGTGTATCAGGTCAGTGACCCGAGCCGGGTCAAAGGGTCGATCAAAGGAGGTCAATGGCTGCTGGCGCCGGGAGTCAACGGCCTGAGAGAACCCGAAAGTCGATTTTGCTGACGTGTGTGCGAGACGTCCTATATGTCTGATCGTTAACCGGAGCCAAATGGCAATGTCGGTTACGGGTGCCGGCTTGCTGGGAAACTGCAGCACAATCCAATGTCACTGAACCCGTCCGCCCAAACAGTACCCGAGACGGACTCCAAATCGTCATCGACACGGCATGGGTTCACGCTTGTGCCTGTGTCCGCGGGGCACTCAGCACCTGTCTCCAGAGCACGTGTTGTAGTACGCGACGCGCGCTGATCGGTGTACGTCAGCCACTCGGCTCGGAATCACTGCCTGACCACATGTGCCACCTGAATAATGCCGGCTTAACGATCCGGCTGACGGGCTCTGATCGCATCTGGCACGTGAGCTGACGCGCCGGGCTCTCTCTTCATCCCCCTCTCTCTCCCTCTCTCTCTCTCCCTCTCTCTCTCTCTCTCTCTCTCTCTCTCTCTCTCTCTCTCTCTCTCTCTCTCTCTCTCTCTCTCTCTCTCTCTCTCTCTCTCCTCTCTCTCTCTCTCTCTCTCTCTCTCTCTCTCTCTCTCTCTCTCTCTCTCTCTCTCTCCTCTTCTTTCTCTCTCTCCCCTCTCTATCTCTCTTCCTCTCCCTCTCTCTTTCTCTCTCTTTCTCCCTCTCTCCATCTCTCCCTCTCTCTCTCCCCTCTCTCTCTCTCTCTCTCCATCTCTCCCTCCCTCTCTCTCTCCCTCTCTCTCTCTGTCTCTCCCTCTCTCTCTCTCTCTCTCTCTCATCTCCCTCCCTCTCTCCCTCCCCCTCTCTGTTTCTCCCTCTCTCTGAGACTGCCGCGCGGGCTAATCGGGCTTGCGGCTTCGGCCACGGCCTTGACATTTCCGCGCCGCCCGTCCACCGTCGTTTTTTTCAACATCGGTTTAGGATCCACGCGCGATAGAAACGCCTTAACGTGAGCGGCTTGACACTGACCGGTTGGTGGTAGGTGGTGTGGGATTCTAACCTTGGCCTAGCCGTTCCTTGGCCGTCCTTGGCCGTCCTTTGGTAATGGCGCAGCCTGGAGTTTGTCTGGTAGGCTCTGTGTCGCTGTCGGCGCTCTGTTTTTTATTCGTAGGCATTACGTGATTTTGATGTCTCGGGGGCCCAGCTTTCATCTTTAAAAGCTATATGGACGTGGTGGTCTGCGGTGTGTATGGCCCTGTGGTGGCGGTCTGCGGTATGTATGGCCCTGTGGTGGCGGTCTGCGGTGTGTATGGCCCTGTAGTGGCGGTCTGCGGTGTGTATGGCCCTGTGGTGGCGGTCTGCGGTATGTATGGCCCTGTGGTGGCGGTCTGTGGTATGTATGGTCCTGTAGTGGCGGCCTGTGGTATGTATGGTCCTGTGGTGGCGGTCTGTGGTATGTATGGCCCTGTAGTGGCGGTCTGTGGTATGTATGGCCCTGCGGTGGCGGTCTGCGCTATGTGTGGCCCTGTGGTGGCGGTCTGCGGTATGTATGGCCCTGCGGTGGCGGTCTGCGGTATGTATGACCCTGCGGTGGCGGTCTGCGGTATGTGTGGCCCTGTGGTGGCGGTCTGTGGTATGTATGGCCCTGCGGTGGCGGTCTGTGGTACGTATGGCCCTGCGTGGCGGTCTGCGGTATGTATGGCCCTGTAGTGGCGGCCTGTGGTATGTATGGCCCTGCAGCGGCACGTTCTGCGTGGTGTGCATAGTCCTGCGGCGGGGGCCCGCCGCAGTACCCGCGCACCGAACCCTACGCCACAGCACCCGTGCGTTGCGTTGTTGCGTAGAACCAATGTCTGGCTCGGCGAACGCATGCACCATGCAGTCTGGTGCGCGGCGGCCGCCCTGACGGACGCTGCCCGCCGCCCTGGGCCGGCTGGCAGTCCCCCGCTGTGCCAGATGCCTTTCCATCAGTCTCCGCCCTCCCTTGAGCGCGCGTGACAAGCAGGGCCTCCCTCAGGACCCTCGCTTCAACCAGGACGTGGACGCTAGCACCGGCTACCGCACGCACTCCCTCCTCTGCATGCCGATCAAGGACAGCTCGGGCGAGGTGCTGGGCGTGGCGCAGGTGAGACGAGCGCGCCGCATGGGCGACTGACAGCGTGGGCCGCGCAGCTCCGCGGCCGCCTGACAGGAGCTGCGGACTAGGCACGCCTCGCGCGTCCGGCGGCAGCAGGCGGGATTCTGATGCTTAAAATCGGCCCACCCGTCCCCGATGGAAGGCTGATTCCGTATGTGGTCGTTGCCAGTGAAAGGGGCAGGGGCGTCTGGTACCGCAAGGATTTGCGGTGCCAGACGCAGCGACGTGTGGAACGGAAGTCACGACCCTGGTTTTTACTTCGCGAGACTTGTATGGTTCACCGGAGCTCTTTGCTTGCTTTCCCAGCAAGCTTTATCGTTTCCACTGAGCAACACGACGTTATTCCCGTGTATGCACACATGCTCATTAACCCCTGACAGGAACTATGTTATGTTGTCATGGATTTTTGTGCCGGGTTTGGTGTGAGGCTGACAATGAACGGTTTGCGTCACTCTTTTTCCGTTCCGAGAATGCAGACAGTCTGAGCTCCGCTCGTTGCGTCGGGTACCGTTTCGGAACATGCTGCCTGTGCCCTGGCGGCAGGTTCTGTTGTGTCTCGCCGTGTTTGAACACGTTGTTCGGTCGGTTCAGGCGGTAAACAAGCAGGGCGGGAGTCGATTCAGCGCTGCTGATGAGGAGGTGTTCGCCAGCTACTTGCAGTTCTGCGGCATCGGACTGCGCAACGCACAGCTCTACGAACGCTCCCAGCTGGAAAACAAGCGCAACGAGGTGAGAGCCTTGTGGTAACACCCCTGGCATCAGCCTGCGGACTTTCAGCGCCGGGGCTCGCGCAGCGAAATTACGGACGACAAATCCTGAATAGACGCCAGTATTCAGCCCCTCTACTTCCGGAAGGTTGATGCACCATGCTTGCACGATTATTATTTCCAGAAATTGCTGGTAATTTAACCCTACATCGCCAAAAGCGTTTTTCCTCAATGTACGCTACCCAATTCGCTTGCACGGTGGGCCTCGAGAGTGAGCGTCAAGCACGTCTTTCATCAACACGCCGCATCATTCGCGTGATAGCTGAAGCTCTACACACCTCGATCTGACACTTATTTAGTTAGTTTTTTGTTTAGTTAATTTAGTTTGGCTCTGAAACGTCAACCCGCCACTGCACCCAAAAACTGAAAAATCGTGCCACTCCGCGAAGAGATGCTCCCAAAAACCTTCTTAAGCCCACACGTCTGAATTTTCATCATGGACACGAACTAACGTGTAATGAATAGGTGTCTTTCTCTAATCAAAGAAAACGAATAGCCAGATACCTCATCAAATACTAAGTGTGCACCCGCCTAAGCTAAGTCATAAATCAGTTCTGCTTTGGAAAGTGGTAATAGTTCATACCGGAGATTACAAACCGCATCGCCTGAGAACCACGGTTTGTCGTTTTCCTTGAAGCACTTCTTTTTCGTTTCTTAAATGTACGAGAAGCGTCAAATCATGTTTGCAACGAAGTGGCAGTAATGTTAGAAAAAAACTCATCTGTACTCAGCGCGGGCCGCCATGCAGGCGGATAATTCGTGATCAGCCTTGCATTACGCCATTTTTGTTTCTGCAAATGTTTGTGAAACCCATGCCATTAGGCGAACATACCCCGGGCGTGCATTGCTGCCAACAAACCAATGAGAAAAACTGCTTTGCCAGCAATGGCCGATAAAAGCCTTGCAGTGTTTTGTCCTCGCTTTTGGGGACTGCGGGCTAAAAAGTGACAGCTTTGGGAGCTGCAGACTGGAAGTGACTTGGGATTGGGGTGAATGGGATTTCAGGTGAAGCTTTTACCTCCGAATTTCAGTTTGACCCTTCAACCTTGATTCGTGTGACGTATGTACGTTCATGTGTGTGTGTGTGTGTGCGTGCGTGCGTGTGTATGTGTGTGTGTGGACGTGCGCGCGATTCACCCAAGAGGAGCCAAAACTTGGCTGTGGCGCCACCGTCATGGGGACTCCTGACGACGTGAAGCGGCCGGTCCGGGCAGCGGACCGTCCTCGCCGGGCAGGACGGGCAGGGACTCCTGACTGACTGAGCGACTCCTGACGGCGGGAAGCGGCCGGTCCGGGGCAGCGGCCGTCCTCGCCGGGCAGGACGGGCAGGGACTCCTGACTGACTGAGCGACTCCTGACGGCGTGAAACGGCCGGTCCCGGGCAGCGGACGTCCTCGCCGGGCAGGACGGGCAGGGACTCCTGACTGACTGAGCGACTCCTGACGGCGGGAAGCGGCCGGCTCGGTCGCGACGGCGCTGCTTGACCTGAGCGTTGGTTCGCTGTGTAGAATTGCCTGAGCGGCTTGCTATGGCGTGCGGGAGGCACAATACGCATTAAAAGGTTAGCCTGGCCAGCAGATCAGTGCGAACAGCTGGCCCATTTCGGTCTGATACTGTCATTGATTGTTTGATTTACGCCTCTCTTGTTGACGCTCGGCTGAGCTCAGGGCTAGACAAATGCTCAGAATCAATATTCTTTAGCAAATGCGATTGGACGATTTTAGGAGGAGCTCTGATAGAGAGAAAAAAAGCAAGAATGAGGATGTAGACGCGTTGATATTTCAGCAACATGCCTCGCATGCCTGTCACGCCTTTATCGAAACGACGAACTGCTTCTAAAGTGAATAGCAGGGCCATCTTCTGAAGTGGACAGCAGAACCGGTATTCACTTTGCCGCAGAACTGCCATTCACTTTTGCTTTTCGTTTCGATAAAGGCATGATTGTCTTATATATATGCATAATACTTCTTGCAAACGCATTTAAGAACTTAAAAATTTTGTTGGATCATCGCTTAAGTAAAGCTCATATAACATTGCTACTTTTTGTGGGATTTTTGCGCCACTTTCTTCTTTCCATAAACTGACGGACTGGCGATCGGTCGCGCGAGATCTGATAATGTGCGCATGTCATCGCATCCAGCACCTCATCTGATCCGTCCCATCTCATATCAGCGATTGGGGGAGAGGGGGAGGGGAGGGGGAGGCCACGCGACGCATTATTGCGGCTTTCGCCGCATTATCAAACCGATGCTGCTGCGTAGTGTACTGACGCTGCTGGATAGTGCGCTGACGCTGCTGCGTAGTGTGCCGACGCTGCTTCGGTACGCCGGCGGAGGAGCCCCGCGGGTTGGACGCCGGCTGACTCCTGAGGACCCCTGCTGACCGGCCCGGTCCGTTGCCGCCGGGGGGGGGGCTCGGACGTAAGCTTGGCCGAACCAGAAGCGCTGCTGGCCACATGTTCTCGCGGCTGGTCCGGCTGCAGTGGCGTAGCAAGGGTTTTTAGCTGGAGGGCGCGTGATATGCAACTTGGAAGTCTCCAGCACGGGTGACTTTAAAGCAAGAATGTTTGGCAAGGACGGCTTTTGGGGGATCAGAGTCCTTAGCATAGCTTCTCACTAAGCTCCGACCGCACTACCCTACTTAAGAAATTCCAGTCCAACGGACGACTTTGGCGGAAGATCGCCTACAGCCATGCAAGTGCACTGCATGTATGGTATGGTATATCAGCGGCGTGGTCGATCTGGCATTTCCACAGCGCGGTTGGCCTAGCCCTGCGTGTAACGCGCCTGCGCTGCTGCAGGTGTTGCTGGACCTGGCACGGATCATATTCGAGGAACAGAGCACCATCGAGCGGGTGGTGCAGAGGATACTGCTGCACGCACTCAGCTTCCTCCAGTGTCAGCGGTGTCAGGTGAGCGCCCGCCGCACGTGGCGTCACTCGACCAGCTGCGCCAGCGGGCCAGCTGTGGCGGCGTCCCAGGGCGGCCTGCCCCCACAACGCCGCCGTCATTGGGCGGGGAATGACAGCTGTTTTCGCACCGGCAGGATGGTAAGGGTACCAGGTGTGTTTTGACTGAAAGGCCTGTGACATGATATGGAGCAATGAACGTTGTTTACTATGAAAGCATGAACATCATGTGTTAGATAAAAATGCTGGTGTTTATTGCAAAGGATATCACATGTAGCGGTGGTGCTAGGCATTGCCTGTCATGATTTCTTTAAAAATAGAGCATAATGATAATACTACGACACATATCAACATTGCTATTAAATCGTAACTTTTTATCAGATAGTTCCCAGAGGTGTGCCACGATGATAGCCCCTCCCCTGGCCGTCATTTTGAGTCGTTCTGCGTCGCCGCCAGGTGATGCTGGTGGACGAGTCGTGTCAGGGCACGTTCTCGCGTGTCTTTGACATCGAGGCCGACGACCTGGCGGCGGAGGACCTCGAGTCGCGCACCGTGCCGCACGAGGGCCGCTTCCCGGTCAACGTCGGCATCAGCGGCCGCGTCGCCACCACCGGCAGGGTGAGACGGGACAGGGGTCACAGTGGTCACAGGGGTCACGGCGGCAGAGGGGGCACCGAGATAGAGAGGTCACGGGTACAGAGGGTCAAGAAAAGACGGGGACAGGTGTCAGAGTGGCAGTGGTCACATAGGTCACAGGAGCAGAGGTCACAGGGGCAAAAGTTCAGGATAAGACGAAGAGAGGGGTCAGAGTGCACGGGGTCATAGAGGTCTCAGGGGTAGAGAGGATCAAGGGGGAGAGGGATGCCACAGAGTCAGCGGAGAGTCAGAGTTATAGGGACAGGACTAGACAGGGCCACTACAACGCGGCAGCCGGGGCGGGGAAGTCGGAGGACGCCATGGGCTGGGGAACGCGATGTCGCCAGGTCTAGAGTTGGGCGGGGTGAGCTAGGGGCTTTGCGAGAGAAAGAGAGAGAGAGAGAAAGAGAGAGAGAGAGAAAGAGAGAGAGAGAGAGAAAGAGAGAGAGAGAGAGTGAGAGAGAGAGTGTGTGAGAGAGAGAGAGAGAGAGAGTCGTGCAGATGGCAAAGGACGGACGTGCCGTGCCGTGCCGTGACGCAACGTGACGTGACTTGGCGCTGAGCTGCTCTGTCTCCCGCTGCCGGGCAGGCGCTGAACCTGGCCGACGTGTACGAGTCGCCGCTGTTTGACCGCTCTGTGGACGAGGGCTCGTCGCTGCGCCACCAGTCCGTGCTCTGCCTGCCCATCATCTCGCCCGCCAACCGGACCATCGGGGTCATACAGGTCAGCTCGGGGCAGGACAACCGCATCATCGGGGTCATACAGGTCAGCTCGGGGCAGGGCAACGGCACCATCGGGGTCATACAGGTCAGTTCGGGGCAGGACAACCGCACCATCGGGGTCATACAGGTCAGCTCGGGGCAAGACAACCCGCATCATCGGGGTCATGCAGGTCAGCTCGGGGCAAGACAACCGCACCATCGGAGTCATACAGGCCAGCTCGGGGCAAGACAACTGCACCATCGGGTTTATGCAGGTCAGCTCGGGGCAAGACAACCGCGCCATCGGGGTCATGCAGGTCAGCTCGGGGCAAGACAACCGCACCATCGGGGTCATACAGGTCAGCTCGGGGCAAGACAACCCGCACCATCGGGGTCATACAGGTCACCTCGGGGCAAGACAACCGCACCATCGGGTCATGCAGGTCAGCTCGGGGCAAGACAACCGCACCATCGGGGTCATACAGGTCAGCTCGGGGCAAGACAACCCGCACCATTGGGGTCATACAGGTCACCTCGGGGCAAGACAACCGCACCATCGGGGTCATGCAGGTCAGCTCGGGGCAAGACAACCGCACCATCGGGTCATCAGGTCAGCTCGGGGCAAGACAACCCGCACCATCGGGGTCATATACAGGTCACCGTCGGGCAAGACCCGCACCATCGGGGTCATGCAGGTCAGCTCGGGCAAGACACCGCACCATCGGGGTCATACAGGTCAGCTCGGGGCAAGACAACCCGCACCATCGGGGTCATACAGGTCACCTCGGGGCAAGACAACCGCACCATCGGGGTCATGCAGGTCAGCTCGGGGCAAGACAACCGCACCATCGGGGTCATACAGGCCAGCTCGGGGCAAGACAACCGCACCATCGGGTTCATGCAGGTCAGCTCGGGGCAGGGCAGGGCGGCAGGCCTAGGCTCAGTGGCGCCGTGACTCATGGAACTGGATTTTTTGTATGAAGTTATTTCACGGAGCCGGCAGGGAGCGGGAAAAGACGCAGGTGGGGCCATTGAGAGGTGCCGGGTTTTTCTGTAATCTCCATGGGAATAGCTTCCTTAAGCCGTTTTAGAATGCTAAGTTCCTCTTACCGGTCACGATCCTTCGCTTAATTGCCCCCGCGGTTGATGAGATGTCAGTGACGAAATGAAACCAACTCTGAGTCACGTCCACACTAGGGTCAAGCCTCTAGGAAAGTACGCGCGACATCACGAGCCTAGTGATGTGACATCATTAATGAGTAACGTCACTGGGTCGCAGTGTGACGCGGTCTACAGGCATCGACGTCACCATGCTACCAAAGCAGAGATGTGACCCACTCAGCGGTCTTCCTGATGTGTGTTCCTCTTGTGTGGATAAAGTGAAAGATACGCTTGATGAGTGGTATCTGGTTGTGATCTGTTTTGTGCCTGGTGTTGTAAGCGCTGCGTAAGGGGGACGCCACGTCCACCATCCCTCGAAATGGGAACGCCACATCCGCCATCCCTCGTAACAGGGACGTCACGCCCACCATCCCCCCAAAGGGGTGCCACGTCCACCACCCTCGTAAGGGGACGCCACGTCCACCATTCCTCGTCCGTGGCGACGCGCCCCGTCTTCCCTCTCCGCCGGCGACCGCGCTGTTTGCCCAACCCGGCCGCTCAGCGCCGACGCGTCTCGCATTGTGCCGCCGCCGGTACGCAAACACGGCCTGAGGGCGGTCACCTGTCCACATCATCACTCCGTCCCGCCCACCGCCCACTGAGCAGAGCTGAGTGGCCAGAGTGGCACGGCCGGTCGCCGGCGCCGGCACAATGCGCTGATCAGAGACGCGCCCCCGCAGGCGGCCAGCGCCTGTCTGGTCCGTAAACAGTAAACAGCCCACTACTGCACAGTTGGGGTTTGGGTCGGCGGCGGGATATGGCAGCCCCGGGCCCGGGACGGACGCCCGCTCCTGCACAGCTGGGGCTTGGGTCGGCGGAGGGATATGGCAGCCCCGGGCTCGGGACGGGCGCCCGCTCCTGCACAGCTGGGGTTTGGGTCGGCGGCGGGATATGGCAGCCCCGGGCTCAGGACGGGCGCCCGCTCCTGCACAGCTGGGGTTTGGGTCGGCGGCGGGATATGGCAGCCCCGGGCTCGGGACGGGCGCCCGCTCCTGCACAGCTGGGGTTTGGGTCGGCAGCGGGACGTGGTAGCCCCGGGCTCGGGACGGGCGCCCGCTCCTGCACAGCTGCGGGTCTGGGCCGGCGGCGGGATGTGGTAGCCTCCGCCCCCGAGCCGGCCTGATGCGTACTAGCGCGCCGGCTAGACGGAGCTGTCAGGTCTCTGGCAAGCGCCGCCAAAGGCTGGCGATTATCCGATGGGATCCCGTTTGATCATTTGATTGCGTCATCATAGCGTCTCGTCTTTGAAGCCGTCCTTACTTGCCGTTTGTAAAACGATTTCCCACGATCCACCTGAGAAGCAGCAGCCAGATTGCGCCCAGGTGACGCCATTCTCGCAGTGAGAACGATCTCTTCAGAAACGTCAGACTGAGCCGCTGTAGCCTGCGCCTGCGCGTCCAGCTGGCCTTGGCAGTTAATGACTCCCACAATATTGATGTGTGTACCCGGCGTCGCCCATTCCAGGCAAAATTCGGTGATAGAAACGAGTGATTACCGTGCGTGTGAGGGTCTCTGTAATCTGTATCTGTAATCTCACAATCGCAAGTGCGGGCTTAAAACCTGCTGGGCTTTTAGCAGGTATTGTTGACGGGTTAGAGGGGTTCGCGTGGCTTTTAGACCCCGAAACTATTGAACTATCTTATTTCGAGATCTTAAGAAGCACAGATCTCGCTTATTTCCTTCAGTCGCATGGCATGCAGGCCAAGTGGATTACCGAGCAAGAATTAGACTGTAGGAAAAGAACATTCCTTGACTAAAAAAGCATATCTCATAGTTCATAATTTAGCTGCAGCGGAGTAATAAGCATCATGGCTGTCACTGTCTGCCTGCTTTACATGATGCCGCTTAATCACTGGTTAAACATAATACACCGTCACTTAATGCTTCGGCACACATTTCATGAGACAATGACGATCCATATATTCAAGAGTGACCTTTTGTGTGAGCAAGGGATTGGTTGGCCTCAAGCAATATATCTCTGGTGTGATGAAACCATGACTATGCTATCTGATGTCTTTTCCTTTCTGGCCACTCCTAAATCACTTTGATCGGAGGTGTGCCGAAGTTTTACACATCAGTGCTTTGTCTAGAATGAAAATTAAGGGCGCGGGCCTGAGCAGACTTTTATTTTCATTAAGAATTGATTGATGCTTTCCTACCAGCTTTCATAGCAGCATGGACGGTTGTCCGAATATGATAGCCTTAACGTCAATACATAAGTGATCAGATACAGACGTCCCAGGAAGTGCAGTGTTCGAGTGTATGATACCTCAAACTCTCACGCGTAAGGGCTGGATTTAAATCGGAGCTACACGACGACCCTCGTGGGCGTTAATGTGACGACGTAGTGGTTGGACTTCCCAAAAAGGTCAGCAGCGACATGGTCGAGCTCCTTTTCCTTAAGACCTTATCATCACGCGACAGTAAACTGACAATGAACTTGCGACCGTCTGTAATGCCGCCCTAAATGCACCAGCTTCCGACATGCATGGCATGTTCTGCTGCCGCCAGTAATAGCCCCGCGGACGAACGATGCCAGATCACATGTAGCTACTGGAACACCCGACTGATTCATGTCCAATCAGGCTCGTGGTGCTCAGGACGCCGAATCCAGTGCTGGGTGTTAGCAGCGCACGGATTGGCGAGTTCCGGGAAACGGACGGGGTGTGCAGGACAGGGGACGTGATTGCTTCAAAGCGTGAGAACGAGGCTCACGATTTTGCATACGAATCATTCCGAAAAGCGTCCCGTTGCCTCCTTCCTCCTCCCCCCCCCCCCCTCCCGATCGGAGCTCATTTCCGCGCCCATGGAGAACCCGCTTAGTGTCGGCCGAAGGCAGTACGTGCTACTGTTTGCCTGTCTCGGCGTGAAGGCAAACCAGTTGGCGAAGCGCAATCCCAGAAGGCACGCTGCTATGATCGAGGACTACTCGCTCTGACCGCTGCTAATCTCAGACTGAGCCGACAGCTGCCGTGTCGAGTGTGATCGGTTCCTCATCTGTCAGTGGTGGACAAGCGGCGTTTTTTCACGCCGTCGTCGACGTGGTTGTCCGCGATGCGGAACGACCTGTTGCATTCCACGTGTCGTGAAGTCCCATTTTCGTTTAGCGCACCACTTGACAATGGCTGCTGATCCTCCTCCTGTTTGTAACCGCCGATCCCTCCTCTCCCCAATCCCAGCTGTGGCGTTACACGCACCTGTCGTGGCGTTACTCGCTGAAGTTGTATCGGCGATCGGGCGCCACGTGTCGTCATTGTTGTGTTGTTTTGTCCTCGCTGGCAGTGAGTCAACACCGGCTGCCATACATGCCATATCATCAAAACCAATGCTTAATGTTTCTTTCTCCCCTCGGCAGCTTGTGAACAAATTCGGAGGCATGCCCTTCACGAAGAACGACGAAAACTTCCTAGAGGCGTTCGGCATCTTCTGTGGCATTAGCATCACCAACACGCACATGTGAGTGACGTGAAAGCGGTTAGCAAGCCCTTGCAACGTCATCCACCGCCAGTTGTGTGCCCAGCGTATCACACCGTGTTTCTTTAATTAATGTTGAGCTGTGCATGTCTTTGTGCAGCCCGTCGCCAAATGCAAAAGATTTCATTGCTTCCATAAACGCTCCAACCCCATGACAGCCGGAACCAAACGTGTCCATCCGACCCAGATGTCGGGAGTTTCTCATGGTTAGTCATCCCGCGTGGAAGTAGAGGATTCTCCTGCGTGAGGTATTTCGCTCATGCGTGTCGAATCTCGGCGGTATTTCTGCAGACCGCCACGTTATTGTTGTGCTAAAGCATGCCGCCATCGCGTTCTGTGCATACTCTGGTGGTGAAAATGACCTATGCCACGGCTTTGAGCGTCATTGTTTATGCTTGTCGAGATGAAGGAGACGAAGAATGATGGGGTGAAAGAATGATGTGTCCGCTTGCCTCGCTCTCGCAGGCGCGCCAGCTGCGCGTCGTGTCAATCTGCGTTGGTTCGGGTTCCGGTATCTCAGTCCAAATTGCTGGTGAAGTCGAGAAGTTTTACACAGAGCTGTCTGGGTTATCTCCTGACGTTAAAATCGGCGAGCGTGCTGCGGGACCAGCATAATGCGCTTGCGCGTAGCCCAAGAGAAGCCATGGCTTGACGATGGCGCCACCGCGTGCTGGCGCTACCCCCTTTGGCGGTTTGGTATAGATGGCGCTACTATCGCAGGTACCAGAAGGCCACCACGGCCGTGGCGAAGCAGGAGGTGACGATGGAGGTGCTGAGCTACCATGCCACAGCACCGCTGGAGGAGGCCCAGCGGCTACAGGTGGGACCCCCAGTGGTGGGACTCCCAGTGATGGGACCTCCAGTGGTGGGACCTCCAGTCCAGTGAGGGATGTCTAACATGGACACTGCTCACTGGTGGAACTGCCGACTGCATGGAGATAAATGCTGGTGGGACCCTCGTCTGTGAGATCATCACCTATGGGACCCTAACCGGCAGGGCCCTTTTTGGAGAGCATTCTCTGGTGGAGTCTCTTCTGGTGTGACCCATGATTCTTGCCACCCTTTACACGCGTTTTTACGAGTCATCCGTGCTTGCGGGCTGACGAGAATGTGGGATAGGACAAGCAAAGAACACACTTAATTTTGACATAGTCGGGCACCCTGAAACCTCTCACCTCCAGTTAGCCTTCAGAGCAATATACTGGCTCGCTTTTTGGAGAACATTCTTTGGGGATCATTCTCTGATCATGGTGACTGTGTGAAGCCCGCCCGCACTTGACTATTGTACTCGTTCCTCCCTCAAAGCGGATGAAACAGCGGCGCTAAGAGACCGTTAGAGTCACCTTCCTCAGGCTACGCTTCGACGAGAAACCCGTTCGATCCCCGAGGGTTGGTTCGAGTGACATGATTACCCCCGTCCCGTGTCGCGCCCGTCTGCGACTTAGTGCCGTTGTTGTCTCGGCGCCGCCTCCCGTCTCACCTCTCGCGCCTACGACTCTGGCCGCCGGCTGTAGCCGCCTTGTGTCCTGGGCCTTCCCTGTTGTCCTTGGGCCTCCTCTGCTGTCCTGTGCTCTCAGTTGTTGTCCTGGGGCCTCCCATGCTGTCCTGGCCCTCCCCTACTGTTCTGGAGCCTCCCCTGCTGCCCTGGGAGCTCCCCCGCTGTTTCGGGCCCCCTTTGCTGTGCTGGTGCAACCCATGCCACCCGTCTCCCGTCTCACCATGCGGCCTTCTCCCGTCTCACCTGTGCCACCGCCTGTGCCGGCCAGAAGTCACCGGTCCCTTCGGCGCGCTGCTTCAACCTGGACTCGTTCGCGTTCGACGACGAGCTTCTCACCGACGACGACACGCTTAGGGTGAGCTTCAGTGAGATGGGGTGAGATGCGCTGGTAATTGTGGCTGGGAATATTGTGAGACTGTCTTCACTAAGCCAGGGTGAGCGGGGAAAGGTGATCATACGTGAGCAGTCTGTGAGATGATGATCAGTGATCTATGGAGAACTTTAGAAATAATGTGTGAGTTATATGATCTTTAGTGATCTATGGTAAGCTGTTGAGATCATGAATGAACAATCTGTGAGATAGTATTAAGTGAGCTGTGGGGATCGTGAGTGAGTCACTTTTGCTGTGCTGGGGCCACCCATGCTACTGGGACCTTCCCTGCTGCGGAGAGGTCTCCCTTGCCTTACTGAGTCCGCTGTTGGTGTGCTGAGGTCGCCCGCGCTCTGTTAAGGTCTCTTTCCCGCTGTGTTGAGGCCCCACCCTCTGTTGTTTCAAAGCCCTTTCCCCTGTTGCTTTTAGGCTTCTTCGAGCTGTGCCAAGGCCTCTCCCTGCTGTGTTAAGGCCCACCCTTCTGTGTCAAGGCCTCTCCAGCTGTTAAGACACCGCTGTTTGCCGTACTGAGCCCCTATCCGCGCGCTCCAGGCGTGCATGCGCATGTTCCTGGACTGCGGCCTGCTGGAGCGGTTTCGGATCGACCAGCTGGTCTTCTGCCGGTGGCTGGTGTCCGTCAAGAAGAACTACCGGGCCGTCATCTACCACAACTGGCGGCACGCCTTCAATGTCTGCCAGATGATGTACACCATACTGAAGGTGGGCTGAGACGCGGACCGTTGCTAAGGCCGCTGCTAGACTGAGCATTAAAGCCAATGGGCGGACGTTATATGTAGACTGGGCCAGTGGGATCAGCATCAGGCTCGACGGGCCTATTCTGCTGCTTTGTGTCCCATGACGGGAAAAATGGAGACCGAGAGTCGGGGGTCTTCAGTGAATGAAATAACAGGCCCTCCGTAGCTCTACGAAATTCCACGTTGTGGCTGTGTGTGTTGCACACAAACAGGCACTAAAAAATCGTGTCAAAGACCCCTACACTTCTCCAATTTTTTGACCGGTGCCGCGGTCCCTTGCCTGCTGTCAGCCTGCGTCCAGTGGAGGGTGGGGAGGGGGGGGGGGGGAGCTGACCGGCACCCGACCCGGTGATCCGTGCCGTGCCCCTCTCATCCCGTTCGGCGGACACCGCGGCCGGACTGGGAGCAGGGCTTCTCGATGCCGCTGGCTGATGTTTCAAAGCGCTCGGGCTGCCGTGGCGTCCCGCGATCCGCCTCGGCCGGTGACTGGGGTCGGGGAAGCCCTAGACCAATGCGGCGGGCCAAGATCAAGAGTGTGCGGAAACACACGGAGGGGGGATGATCGGCGCGCGTCCGAGACGCGTCCGTGGGAAGCGCCACGCTGCCGTCAGAGGGGACATTTTTCTATCCGTCTTTCGAGGGAAGAATTCCCGCAGCCAATCAAGCGTGCCACCCTGTCAAGCGGGTTAGAGTTCCAGCAAGCGCCCAGCCCAATCGCGCTAATCGAACTCGAATTGATCCCCGTGGAAGCGCTGTATCAACCGCAAAGCTTTTCGAAATAGCTGTTTCCTGGCGAAATTGCTCACTTTTCTCCCGTCTCCGGCTGTCCCCTCCTGGAGGGGGGGGGGGGGGGGGGGGAGGGGGGCTTGGTCGGGGGATTCTCCTCACGGATGTCGGAGAATCCTTTCGATTGCCTGTGGGGTCAACACCGAGTAATTAGTGCCAACGACTCGCAGATGGCGAGTTATTGTTGCTGCACTCCTTTGTAACGTCCTGCCTACTGGAGCGCTTGAATGTCGTCTAGGTGATAATGTGTAGTTACGCCGGCGCTAATTTGGGGTGGAGATGATAATAATGCGAAGTGACGCCGGTTATAATGCGTGACGACGCCGGCGATTTTACGCAAGGATTATTACCCTATGATGTAGTCACGCTGGTGAAAAAGCGTGACGAAGCCATTGATATGATGTGGTGACGCTGGTGATATAATGTGGTGACTCGACTCCTCCGGCGGCCGGCAGAAGGCGCAGTGGTGGGGCCGGCTGGGTGACCTGGAGTGCCTTGGTCTGCTAATGGCCTGCCTGTGTCACGACCTGGACCACCGCGGCACCAACAACTCATTCCAAGCCAAGTGAGTGGTGTGACGGCACCAGCACCACACGGCCGCCGTGCGACAGCTCCGAAGAGAGGAGAGAGAGAGAGAGAGAGAGAGAGAGAGAGAGAGAGAGAGAGAGAGAGAGAGAGAGAGAGAGAGAGAGAGAGAGAGAGAGAGAGAGAGAGAGAGAGAGAGAGAGAGAGAGAGAGGAGAGAGAGAGAGAGAGAGAGAGAGAGAGAGAGCTGGCGGGGGAGGGGAGAGGGCGCGCGCACTACACTGTTCCATCACTCCATCGTAAAAATCTACGGACACAACTGAGAAGGCCGCTTGCCTACATTTTTCCATACTTACCAAAAATAACTGCAAATCCACATATGAAAAGGCCACCTGTATGCTATTCATACTGCAGCTTATTAATCTTGTCCTAAAACTGCTGTTAAATGCAAACATTTGTATGGGAAGCATGTCAACCAGTGATACGCATCCTTATCAGTCCATCTTACACGTTCAGTAATAAATTGCTGTGAATACCATTTAAGAAGCTGCTGTATTTCAAAGCGTGTTATGCGTGCGGAGCGCGTGCGACCCCTAGGCCACCGCTCCTGTTCGTGTGTCGATATCAGGCTCGTAGCGCCGTGTGTGACCGTGTCCGTGGTGCGGCAGGGTGTCATCCCCTCTGGCGCAGCTCTACGGCACGTCCACCATGGAGAGACACCACTTCGACCGCTGCGTCATGATACTGAACACGCAGGTGAGCGAGCGGGTCTCCACCAGAACCCTGCCGCGGATTAGAAGAACGCTGTGCTCATGCATGCGTTCTGTGTGTTCCATGCGATTTAAAGCTAATTTTGCCAATGTTCATTTATCGGTCATACGCGTGGAGGGCGGGATGTGGGGCCGTGCGAGCAGTTTCATGAGCGTTATTTGCCCCCCCCCCCCCCCTAACAGTTGACGTCTAGTCGTGTGCAGCAATACAACGCATTAATTTTCGCTCCGCTCAAATCCGTTATCACAGCGGTCGGCAAATGGTCCTTTCGGCTTCCTGCGCGGGCAGTGGCAGCCGACCGTGTGCCAGTGCGGAGCTGCGGGTCCTCCCTCGGCGGTCCGTGGCCGTGCCTGACGGCGCTGGGTGTCCTCTCGTTGGCAGGGGGTGCAGATCCTCAACAACCTCCGGCCAGAGGAGTACTCCCGGCTCGTGAAGGTGGTGGAGTCGGCCATCCTGTCCACAGACCTGGCCATCTATTTCAAGTGAGCCGCCTCCTCATGACTTGGCGTCTCTGAACATGGGGCTGTTTACAATTCCCATGCGCACGTCACAATCCTGTCACGTCTCAATCACGTCCATGCCACAATCATAACACAATCACGTCACATAACAATCACGTCCACGTTACAATCACGTCCACTCACAATCACGTCCACTCACAATCACGTCCACTCACAATCACGTCCACTCACAATCACGTCTACTTCACAGTTATGTCCACGTCACAATCCTCTGAGCGGAACCCACACCCAACCGGTCAGAGCATTTTGTTGCAAGTTTATCGTGATCTGCTGTTGGTTCTAAAGAGCTCTTTATTTGATCTGACCGCGGTCTTCCTGAACCCCATTTCTTCCCCAATGCCTCCCCTGGCTCAGGGTGTGCCGACATGCCTTTCTCCTACGTATTTTCTCCTGCAGATGAAATGCCGTCAGCCAGTCGGTGATCTGAGTTAATAATATGTCGCTCACGCTTGTGACTATCAGCCGTAAAACCAATGACACAGGGCTCACGGTGCTCTTGCTTGGCAGCCAAATCCGTTTTGGATCAGCTTAAAACCATTGTTGTGCACATTAAAGAGCATGTGCCACCATGCTGAGTGTTACCAGACTATCCCAAATAATACCTGTGTCCTTGAGTGACCTTGTGAGCTGCGTATCTTGACGCTCCTGCTCAAACGCTCCGACCAATCACAATAGCCGAATAAGTCTCAGGACTCTGGGGCTGCTCTCACGCCCATGACGGCAGGTTGTTGCAAATCTGGCGTGGTCGCAAAGCTTAAACGCAGACAAGAGGACTTTTTGAGGGCAGTGCGCCTGCATCCACTGCGTGCCGTCCGTTACGGACCGGGGTCTCCGCCGCTAAATTGTAGCCGGTCTGTGCGAACAGCGCAGACGGCATATTGTGCTGGCGCTGCGCTGCTGCACAGCGGCGGTTCTGCTGCGCGGTGGTGCTGCTGCGCGGCGGAGCTGCGCGGCGGTGCTGCGCGGCGGTGCTGCTGCTCGGCGGTGCTGCTGCGCGGTGCTGCTGCGCGGTGCTGCTGCGCGGCGGTGCTGCGCGGCGGTGCTGCTGCGCGGCGGAGCTGCGCGGTGGTGCTGCTGCGTGGCGTAGCTGCTGCACGGCAGCACGAGATGCCTGACAACCGCTCACTGGTTACGCGACAGGTCAGCGTTAGGTGGGGATATGGCAGTGCGCGCCGGGTAACAAGAAATTTCAGACAATTTTTATAGAGTTCACTCGCCACTGGAACACATGCTGGGATAGAACCCACTTCCCCAGGTAGGGGGAATGCTTAATTACGTCTGCTTTTCAGCTCCGATCAATTTCACTGATTTGCTGTAATTTGCGTAAATGTAAGATGCAGAATGACGTTCGGTTCCAAAAATATTACTAGTTTTAGAGCAACAAAGGGTTGTCCCATTGGTATTAGACACGCATGCTTTTGACAATTACATTGAACTACGCTCAGATTTTTAGTTCACCGAACTTCCTCATTCGGAACAGGGGGATAAGCAGCGTGCACACCCCCATGACTCCCGGGCGACAAGTGACTCGATCACCGCCGTTTTCCCCTAACGCAGCAGCGGGCGTGGCAGGCCGTGCGGCCAGTAACCATGGCAACAGAACATGGCGCCCCAAATGCAACCGCTTCTTCCACAGTTTATATACAGCGACATGCCACTTTTCCAGCGAAAGACGTGTTGACTTCTCCAGACGCGCGGCCTAATTTTTTTGCTGAGCTTTGGCCGCCAGCCCGGGACGCCGCCGTTCGATGGCATTAGCTTGCGGCGGTAGGATACGACACTGGCTGAAATGGCCCATAATCGTGACGAGTGTGCGCCGCCGTGTATCTCGCCATAGATTGCAATATCTGGGACGCAATAAAGCCCCAGGCGATGAGCAAGCCAGCATATGCAGTTTGATGCTCGGGTTCAGATAACAATCTCGGTATGAGAATGCGGTTTTCGGAAAAACAATGCGGCAGTTCAGTTGTTGTATGAAACAATCTTTCGATCGTTACGCTACTGCATACTTTGCAGACATTCTTTTCTAATGTATTGTATCACAAGCAAGTGTTTTTGCTCATGATGTTTAACCGCAGAAAAATAAACGCATGACCTTGCGCAGGAACTGAGCAAAAGCAAAGTCCATGAAAGTGGTACGACCTCTGTTTATGCTGTTTTTCTGCCGGCGCTGGGTGTCTGAGTGGTGGGCTTGTTTACGTCATCACGCGTAATAATTTGTCGACGCAGGCCCAGGGCCAGCTGGCGCCATCAACACGAGCAGTGTGGCGCATTCTGACCCAGATTCCTTATGGTTTCGCCGCTCCAGCCGCTTCTCGTCGGCTCTGGCTTTTGACTCCCTTCTGCGTGTTGTCGAGTATGGCTTGTGACTTTCGTCTGCGTGTCATCAGCTCTGCCCTCTGGCTGTCGTCTGCGTGTCGTCGGCTTTGACTCCTGATTTCTGGCGGCCTGTCGTCGGCTCTGGCTTCTGGCTGTCGTCTGCGTGTCGTCGACTCTGGCTTGTGGCTGTTGCTGACGTGGCGTCGGCTCTGGCTTGTGTTTGCCGCCCTCCGGTCGTCGACTGCGGCTTTTGGATGCCTGGCCTGGCCGTGACGCGCCGCGGGGACGCGTGATGGACAGACATGACGTCATGATAGTCTGATGGGAGGAAGATGACGCCAGAAATGCGCCGTCAGTAATGCGAACAGGGGTTGGATGATGGTGGGGTGGGGGTGAGTGAGGGGGGGGGGGGATACGAGACTGTGAACAAGACACCAGCTTATTGCACACACCAAGACCGATATCGGGTGACGAAATCCATCCAGGTTATAAGTTGGCACGACTTCGCAGTGATTCCGGATCTGCTAGGCAGGCGATCGCTGGATTCTCGAGCTCGTAATGGACACGTTAACCGATGGCATATGTTGCCAGTTATCTCACGGCAAATCAAATAATGACCTGCATTTTCCGATCGTGATTTGCTCTATTAGTCACTTGTCACTATTAATCGCTTGCAGTAAATCGTAGGAGCCGTTCGATAATACTTCACTTCGTGGAATGATTTTGAACATCCACTGATATGTAGGAAGCGTCGTCAAGTCTTGAGAAGTACAGGTTGATAGTACATTGTTTGGGTTTTGGGTCAGCGCGCAGCGCATGGTCGCGGTCCTGGCCGCCGGGCTGCGGCATGCCTCCACTCGTTTCCCTCTGCTCAGCGTCCTGTCTCCTTCCCCCTCTCCCCCCCCCCCCCCACACACACACAATACGCGGTCGTGCCGCCACCCCACGCTACTTTGCCGTAATCCGCGTGCTTTGCGATTTGCCTGACGGTGTATATGTACATTCCCAGGCGGAATGCACCACCCGCTGTTCGCGTTCTGAGTCTTGTAGCCAGGTCTGCCAGTGCCTCCGTACTCCTGGATGAACGCCACGCCTTGCACTCATCCACAGTGCTGTATGTGCCGTCCTCTGACAGTGGCCATCCACAGTGCTGTGTGTGCCGTCCTCTGACAGTGGTCATCCACAGTGCTGTGTGTGCCGTCCTCTGACCGTGGTCATCCACAGTGCTGTGTGTGCCGTCCTCTGACAGTAGCCATCCATAATGCCGTGTGCACTGTCGAGGACTGTGGCCATCGACAGCGCTGTACGTGCCGTCCTCTGATCGCGCCCGTCTCCAGTGCTGTGTGCTCTGTTAAGGACCGTGGCTACCCACAGTGCTGTGTGGGCCGTCCTCTAACCCTGGCCCGGCTGTGTGTCTCGGCAGGAAGCGCGGCCGGTTTTTCCAGCTGCTGGAGACGGGCGCGTTCGACTGGCAGCAGGAGAGCTGCCGGGACCTGCTGCGGGGCATGCTGATGACCGCCTGCGACGTGGCCGCCATCGCCAAGCCATGGCCGATCCAGCGCCGGGTAAGAGCCGGCGGCCGGAGGGACGGGCGCCCGCCGCTGCGGGGGTGGTGCCGAATGGAGCGGGGCAGCGCACTAGCATCTGTGCCACAGTGGTACTGGATCGCCACGTGGCCGCTCGTAGACGTCCGCTTAGGGTCCCGCTTGCAGCTGTTAACTCGGGGAGTTAAAGTCTGCTGCAATCACGGGGGCTGAAGGGCGGGATGGTGCAACATTGAACTGTTATTGAGTTAATGTTAGTCGATTTATGGAACGTAGATACGGGGGGCTTACAAATTGTGTTTAAGTTCGAATACGTCAGTCCAAAACTACGACAACGGTCGTGAACTTCAGCTAATTATGTCGGAACTAAATGCGACAGTATCGCATTGGATGGAAAGCGGGCGATTGAAGAAGAGAAAGGTTTGATCGCTCTGTATTGCCGTAGATCCCAATGCAAAGCTAATTCGTAGAACGTGGTACCTGTTCAGGTGATTCATAAAGTAAAAGCCGTGATGCAAATTGAGAAACATTTCAAACGAGGACAGCCGACTGCGGGAAACTGGGTGGTCATTGTTGATCACCAAAGAGGTCAGCTCGTCACCCTGTACTGCCCAAGCTAGACATCATGCTGTGTTGTTTCTCCAGCAAAACGTAGTCCTCACGAGGTTCACTTCCTTTCCCAGGTCGCAAAACTGGTCGCTAGCGAGTTCTTCGAGCAGGGCGACATCGAGAAGAACCAGCTGCACATCAAGCCAATGGTGAGGCTATGACTTTGAAGACCAAAAGCGTCGCACTGGATAAGCGCCCCTATAAACTCATTGGGTGGCTGCTCCAGCGACCAGTGCCCATCTGTGTCCTCAGAAAGCGTTGACCATTGATTTCAAGGAAGAAAAATTGTGTTCTTTCCACGACAGTTGTGTCGTTTTTCCACCCCCGTGTGTTCAGCCAGAGCTGCCGAATTTCGGTTATGGAATGTGTCGGAACAGTTCAGATATGCTGTGTAACCTTGCTAACCGTACACAATTGATGTATATATATATATATATATATATATATATATATATATATATATATATATATATACATGGCTCAGCATACATGCCCGACATTACGACCGGACTATGCTAACCTGAACGTACCTTCATGCACACGCATACGTACGGTAACGAACGTGCCCGCACAGTTACGCGTCCACGCATTACTTCCGCCGCGCTGGTGGCGTCATGTGTATGCCTCGGTGGTCGTTACAGGAGATGATGGACCGGGAGAAGAAGGATCGGCTGCCTGATATGCAGGTCGATTTCATCGACTCCATCTGTATGCCCGTTTATAAGGTGAGTTAAGGTTTCATCTCAATGACCGTTTATTTGGTGTGGCAGATGAAGACGATGTTTTTAGAGATTTTCCAACAGGCTTTGTTGGATCACAGAGCTGCGTTTCAGTGATGTCGATTCGATTAGTCTTGGAGTGCGTTAATTGCTGGGTAGGTGTTGTCAGATGATGTTTGACGTCGGCCATGTCTTGATGTGATCCGAATCATGACCTGACGCTTCTATCAAAAAGCAAATGCCGTCGCGGCCATCTCTATCCGTTGATTTCAAATCACCCACGGTCGTAGCTGACTAGAACTTATCAATATATTTAAGCATTATATATATATATATATATATATATATATATATATATATATATATATATATATATATATATATTTATACATGTATACCTCCTTACATAGGCATACTTTTTCAAATATATACACATGTGCAAATACTGATATATATATATATATATATATATATATATATATATATATATATATATATATATATATATATATATATAAGGAAAAGTATGCACCAGCATTTTCTGTCATAGCCATCCGGTTGCAAGTAATTTGTGCATGTGACTAATGACGAATCATACGACCCAGTACCGTCAGCGACGGTATTTTGTTACATGAACGGCCTCTGGACGCGGCAGCAGCTCCCCCTCCCTCCTCCGACAGGCCGTCAGCCATGCTCAGTACCCTTCTCCGGCGTTACAGGCGGTGGCAAGCCTCAGTCCGGCGCTGGAGCCGCTCGTGGACGCCGTCGAGCACAACCGGCGTCAGTGGGAGCAGCTCTCGCGGACACCCTCACCGCCGCGGCAGCGCACCCAGTGATGTGCCTGCCCCCCGTGGGCGTCACTCGCCCGCTGTGACGTCCTGCGGCGCGCGCGGCGCAGGAGCGACAGACGGTGCGCGCTGTCGCCGCGAACAGCCATTTTTTGTACAAAACTTTTGTACAAAGCTCTCGGTGCCACCCGGTGTGCCTGGCGCCCGCCCCAGCACGTGTCCACGAGCCTGGCGAAGACGGCGCGTGGACCGTGGCGGCGTGACTCGGTGCCACATGCGGGGCCGCAGCGCGAGCGTGCGATTCTTGTTTAATTGAACACCAAATGTGAACTCGTGGTGAGAAGGCCGTGGCGTTACCCGACGCCTTGCGCGCTGTCTGATCGTATCACTCATATGCGCCTCAAGGATTGCTGCGCATGCGCACCTCTCACTCGATGCCAGACTTCTGGTGCCTCGGGCGCCATTGCCGCCGCTGACCTTTGACCTGAGGCGTCCCATGGCGGCTACTGGTGCGCTTCAAAGTGGTGCCGCCACGTGTCCAGCTCGCGGCCTGTGTCAAGCTGCCTGCGGCCATCCCGCGTCGGCGTGTGAAGCGGTCCAGTGAAGTAGGGCCGCATCTATTTTCCAGATGTGCCGTGCGATATTTGTGAGGCCGTCTATTATTACATGGGTGCTTTATCCTTTTGGCCGTGTGAGTTTCGACGCCCTAAATGGATGTGGGCCTGATAACGCTGAGCGATCGGGCGCGACGCTCCAAGCAATTCCTCTGCGACAGCCGTCTCCAGTTGACATCAATACCTGACCTTCAGAAGACGCTGCCAATTCCACAAGAGGTGCAAAGCCAACTGCATCTTCTCTTCACTCTCCATGAATGCCAAGCAGTCCTAATTTGTGGCCGCCGTTTCGAGCGCGGTCCCTGGCCCGGATCGCGGCCCAGACGCAGCATTTGTATCTGTCCGGGGGCACGAGCCGACCGTTTGTCGGCGGGGGCCGCGATTCGTCGTCGCCACCCGGGCGAGGGCGCCCCCAAACAGCGCCGGGCACCGCCTCGGGCCGGCCTCTCATCCACGCGGCTGACAGCCGGCCGCGGCTGGGCGCGTTTGGAGCTTTGCTTATCAGCTGGGGCGGCCTGCGCGGTCTGAAATAGCCTTGTGTTCCCGTGGGGTGACCTCCAGCGCTCAAAACTCGCTCAGGTATGAACAATCTCGGTCGCCCGGCAGCTCGGCAAATGGTTTGTGTTGCTTGCCAGCGAAAACCACGTGCGAGGCGAATGCAAGCCAGTTCTCGGAATTCATTTTCTTTCAGATGAACCCCAAGTACATTGTCCGCCTAGAAATTAAAGTTTGTTTTAAAAAGCGTAGCCTTAGATTCCCTAAGTATTTAGAGTATTTTGGTGTTGTAAGTCTTCATAGCCTTTAAACCTCTTTTAAAACCTCTAAAGAATGCTCGCGCTGGGACTGGTTAGGGGCGGCGCCGGAGCCCAACCAAGCCTTAACGCGTCACAGGAGCGACTCCTCCGCAGCCACGGACCCTCCCTCCGCAGCCACGGACCGTCCCTCCGCAGCCACGGACCCTCGCGACCTTGAAGGGCTCGGACCGACACGTCAATGCGGGACACAAGGGCACGCGTATGTTCAGAGGCGTTCGTTGAGCTTAACATCTGACTGAAAGTAAATACATAATAAGTAAATAATAGATACGCTATAGTAGTGTAGAAGTGCATACCTTTTTGCATAAAAGTAATATAATTAGTAACAAGTAAATCACGGTAATAATCACGGTCATGGATAAAGCCTGGGTTCCCGATAGCAACCGTCTCACCGGACTGGGCCGCCATCGGGCCGGGCAAAAATTTGCTGCACATTCCGTCATGCATCCAGTAAGTCTTTAGATCTGGCACATCGGACTCTCCCTGGCAATGCAAGCAGCACTAGACCGAGCTGCAGCACATATGTTGGCATTGCCATGCGTGATAGAAGTCAAGAAGGAGCAGCGGGCTGGAGCTACTGTGACGACTTCACTTCACGAGTCACTTTTTTCTTGACGCCTTTGTACGAGCAGTGGGCTGCATCACGCAGTCATTTTTATTTGCCCATTCAGCTGATCAGCAGTTAGTTAATGTGATTGTCAGAACATGCTGCGATCCTTGCGATCTGACACAAATTATCCACATCAAGCAAGAAGGCTGACGGCCCCCCACCCCGCCGCATTAAGCCATTAGACCTGGTAAAAATTCAATCCGGTCCGATAGGACAGCCGAATACAAAATTCGACAGCACGATCCTATCAGATTAACATAAGAATGTCTGATGGGGTTCTGATCGAAATCCCAGCGGACGATCTGATCGGAATCCCATCGGACGATCTGATTGGAATCCCATCGGAAGATCTGACTGAAATATCATCGGACGATCTGATCGTAACCCCATCGGACGATCTGATCGGAATCCCATCGGACGAGCTGTTCGGAATCCGATCGGAATCTGAGCGGAGTCCCGATGGGATGTCCGATCGGATTCCGACAGAAATCCCACCGGACAGCCTGATCGGAACCCGATCTGGCAGTCCGGCTGAAATCAAGATTCCATCCGACAGTCCGAGCACAATCTCAGAACGTTCATCCGCTGAATTACGGTTCATTGCCACTCAGAGGTTGTCGAATGTACTCGACTGGGTGAATCCAAATCATTGCAGCATCCGATAGGCGCGTCTTAAATGATAACGTTCACACAGTGCCCGGAATTGTCTGCACGATCATGCACAAACTCAATTTAATCCTAGTGTTATCGCGCCGCGTGTTTTAACGGCGCGCCATGACGTGCCGGTGTGGATATTATGCATGATGTGCAGCCTCCAGTGGACTCGGGTCGGACTCAGGTGCATTGGCTGCATGCAGCGCACGGATCTAATGACGTCAGCGATAAACTCGGCCTGCAATTGGCTGCACGCAGTACACGGAACCAATGACGTCAGCGATCAACTCGGCATGCGATCACCAATCCTGTTCTCTAAGAAAAGACAAGCTGAACTAGAGCCGGCATTTAGGGGCAGCACTGCAACAACAAACACGGACAGCTGCTGTACACGCGCAAGCGCACATTGGAGGGGCCCCTCCAAGCGCCACTGGGCGACCTTGGTCGTGCCGTTGCGTGCCGCTGTGATTACGCAGGGCACCTCCTCCTTCATCTGCAGCTTCTTTTGCCCTTGACTAAAAGGTGTGTTTAGTTAGTAGCTGTTTGATATAAATAGTTAATAGAAATTGACGATCCATTTGATGTTCACGTAGCTTGTGCCAAAGATAGCCCAACGTGCGTTAACAACATACGTTAAGACTTTTTGTAGGTTACCGAGCAGTTTGACCTCCGAGGTCATAAAAGGTCAGCCAATATTTGTCGACGACCATGATGCTTTCTTATGACACTCGATCAGAAGTATTACACAGATTCCATAAAATGCATTATATTCCGTGATCTTTGATATAGGACCACGCGACCTTACAAATTCCGACTTCTTGATTTGCTAAAAAAAAGAGACCTTACAAGTCTAGGACAACTCAGACAATGAGGATATCTCTCGGCCTTCTGCGAGGCATACACAACCTGTGAACTCTGCACCTCATGCCAAATAGGCATTCGTTGTGAACAAATATGTCGCAATAGCCTTGATGCCACGATACTGATAGCCACGATTATGATAAGCAGGGTGACATAACTTGATGAAACCGATATAAGCCTGTTTTAGTTGAATGTGCACTCAATGTAAATCAAACTTTTCTATGTGGCAAAATAGTGAAATTGCAATGGAGTTCAGATGACGTCAGGCCACGTGGTGATCTTCCGCAAACAAGTAAAAATGAAACATTCCTAGATAGCAAATGAAATGCCGAGTTGAATGGTGCCACTTGCTTGATCGAATGAAACCTAGTTCATAAGGCAAACTTACAAATGGCTGGCAATAATCAGCTTCTAGTCCACTTAATTGTCTCTTGTTGGCTCCAACAGTGGACCTTGCAACCTGCAAAAAATCGGACCCATTTCATTTTCTTTAAAATCGCTATACGTGTGGAGCAACTCGGATCAGGAGGGCATTCTCGGCTTTACAGAGCATAAAAACATGACCTTTGCATGTCACCGCATACCAGACTGATATTTGTCATGCACCAATATAACGCGTGCTGATGGATAAACAAGGAGAACTGCCATATTCAAACCGAGCTCATATTTGTTCAATTTACCTTTTGCGGTAAATGAATCAAATTTTTCTGGTAGCAAAAAATAGGCGACTGGGCTAGAGTTCAGGCCCTGTCAGGTGGTGTGATGACCTTCCGCAAACTGGTAGAAATGAAACATATCCAGAAAGGAAATTACTGCTCAGTTGAATGGCTCCAATTAATTGATCGAATAAAGCCTAGTTCAAAACATAAAATCGAATGTCTGTAAATAATGCTCATAGCGATCAGAGCTTGCGGAGCATTCCATATCGCGTGGTGTATAACAACATGATGATCGTCGACACATATCGGTTGGGCCTTTATGATATCTGGAGGTCAAACCGCTCAAAACCCTATACAAACCATTACGCATGTTGTCAGTGCACTTCGGGCTACCTTCGGCACAAGTTTCGTGACAATCGAAGGGGTGGTCGATTCCTGCTGAATATAAATATCAACTGCTGTTAACTTCATACACGTGTGGCTTGAAACGCATTCCGGAAGTGTGGGCTCACGACCAAAAAAGAATCACACTGACTCCCACTTGAATCCCCCTGTTTCCACCCCTAAATAAGCGGCGACAGCATCTATGAATCCAACAAGTTCTACGAGAGAAGCTTCAGTCTACACTCTACCAAAACTATGCACGGAGCACGAAACTAGGCAAGATAGTCGCAAATGGTCGATAGTAGCCAGCACAGACGCGCGGGAAGAACGACGTCACAAGAAGGCGTGGTTGTGCACGACGTGACAGCAGTATTGTAGGATCTCATGACTTTTGTCACTTTTATTCGGAGTCGGTGTGTTTCGATAAAGTGCCCCTTTAAGAAGCCCACTGAGGCGACTGTGAGCTTTAGAGAACCGTAGCATATGACCTCTTTGCGGCTCTTTTATTTCATTGTGTGCTCAAAACCGACGCACTCAAACTGCCGCCGTTCGTAGGCTCGAACCAGCATGACACAGGAGCCGCCGGACGCGCTAATGGAGCAGGTACGGCTGGGGGAGATGGGGCGACACCAAAGGCAGGGCATGCAGACGTTGGGCCTGCCGACTGAGACAGACCCGAAGACTGTGAAGGCTGGCTTGCGCATGTGTCTGGGGACGCTCGGTCACCAGGTTTAGCATACCGTTACCGACATAATCTTCAGCGAACAGTTAGTGGAGTGCCACGCTCACGTGACCCGGACACACCGGTCCGAGCAGTTCTCTCAGAGCGGGAGCAGGAGCTGGAGCCGGTGATGGAGCCGGAGCCGGAGTCACGGCCGGTGCCGGAGACCAGTCGGTGGTTCCACGTAAGCAAACTGCACGTAACACGTGTTACGCTGGGCATAGTGCTCCAGGTTCAGATGTTTGTGTTGTTTTAGCAGCGTAATTCTGAAACGAGTCCGAGGTGCTCATTTGACATTATCTCCTTGTGTTAATCATGCTCAGTTTCTGTACCAAATTGCTCATCACGCCTTTCTGTTGTTAATTACGTGTGACCGCATGTTGAATGAATACCCAGAAGCCCCCCGAGTATTCGTTGCGATAGGGATGAGTACTAATAATATATGTAAATATTATGTATATATATATATATATATATATATATATATATATATATATATATATACATAGATATGTCAATGTCCAGTGCCTGTGAGATGCACTACCTACAAATTGCTTGCCATTGAAATCCCTCGCAGCCGCAGATTGGACAGCAAACAACACGTAACGTTTTTTAATTTGAAAGCCAGTTTTCACAAACAATCCAACCTCCCGCCGGCCGTCTGACCGGACCGCCACTGTCACCTCGCCCCTCCCCCTCCCCCCCCCCCCCCGCCGACCGCTGATCTCCCCCGGCT
Source organism: Pollicipes pollicipes (assembly GCF_011947565.3). Classification (NCBI taxonomy): domain Eukaryota; kingdom Metazoa; phylum Arthropoda; class Thecostraca; order Pollicipedomorpha; family Pollicipedidae; genus Pollicipes; species Pollicipes pollicipes. Next base: position 10,196,621 of record NW_023595962.1, on the reverse strand, counting down.
GTTCACACCGCCGCCGCAAAGGTCGACCGCGGTATTGGCCATATATGGGCGGACCGGCGGGCCAGCCAGAGTGAGGACCGGGCTCACGTGACTTACGTCAGGAAGCCAATCACACCTGACCACGGCCGGTCCGTCTCGAGAGAGCCGAGCCGCCGCAGAATGGCGAGGAATGCTGTGGTATTCCGGTAAGCTATGCAGGCTTATGTGCTTTACTATGCATTACAGCGGTTTGTGCACTTCGAGCTACGCAAGCTTCAAACTTCCGGGGCTCGTAGCGTCATCGAGACGGCGGGCTTAGCCATGTAACGCTGCGAGACGCAGAGCGCCTGCGACTAGGTAACGGTCGAGGCGGCGGAGGTGGATCGCTTCATGGGGCATGGTATGGGCCGCGACGTTTCCTTTAATGAAGTTAATCCGCCGCTCATTCAGGGGCGCGACACATGTGGATTTCCTCGTCTTGATGCAACTCGTTTGAGCTCACCGCCGCCGAACAATGCATCAGGGTGACGAAATTGAGTAGGAGGATGCGGCGCCTCTCTGCCCGCCATTGTGAGGGCCGTGACCTTTCTAGATGCAAACATGAGTAGACTGTGCTAGATATTCAGGTAAGCCCAAGAAACGGCGTGCTTGCCGCGCTATTATGAAAAGGCGGCCTCTCATTTCCGGTTGTTATAAAGAGGTTCATTCTGTCGTGTGCTGAGAACGGCCCTGGCTGGATGCCGCACGACACTCTGCGTCAAGATAAGAGCGTCCGCCTCCATCAAACTAAATGAGACCGGGGCTACGAACTCCCACCACTGATTTGAAAGTGAAATCTCCCACGGAAGCCAAGAGGGGACAGTGCTCTGCCAAGATACGGGTACTTACTGCCAGCATATTTCGCCTTCTTTCCTCGCTGTTTCACTCAGTATTGTGTTGCAATGTAGGTCGAAAATGAAAGGCTGTACGTGTTTCCGCACTGAGTGAAAGTGGTGTCCCTCAGTCACGACAGCTTGACTTTTTATGGAAATTGCCTTGCCAGAGGCAGCGATAAGGAAATGGATACGAGAAGAGACAAAGAGAGAGAGAGAGAGAGAGAGAGAGAGAGAGAGAGAGAGAGAGAGAGAGAGAGAGAGAGAGAGAGAGAGAGAGAGAGAGAGAGAGAGAGAGAGAGAGAGAGAGAGAGAGAGAGAGAGAGAGAGAGAGAGAGAGAGAGAGAGAGAGAGAGAGAGAAAGATCGCTGTTACCTTCATCCTAGACAGCCCCCACTGCACCTCACAGCTGACTGACCCCCAACGAACTTCGGGCAGAAGCGGGACTGTTTCTGTACCAGGAGAAGATGTCAGACTGCGTACCAGCACACACCGTTTAGTAGCAGATGGCAGCACGCACCGTTTGCAATCAGCAGTAAGTAAAGACCCTTGTCGCCACATGTCGCCACAGGGGAAAGAAGGATTGCAGACAGCTTTGACAAATGTGCATGTCATGACTGAACACTGCAGAAGCAAGACCCCACGCTGGTGCTGAAACAGCTGGTGTTCCTCGCTTTTCCGTGCTTTCCGTGCTTTCGCTTTGGCTGTGCACTGGCATGCCGAGGCGGAATCGTACGCATTATGCGCCTTCTGGCATATCGGCATGTTTTGCACCATGCCGGCATCACCTCCCGTCTACGCTCCTCCTCTAATTGGCCACGCCTTCGTTTGCCCGCCCGCGGTTGGGTGTCGCCTCAGCACGCCCCCCCCCCCCCCTCCCCCCACCCCCCTCCCACTCCAACGCGTCTCTGCTGACCGCCGGAAACCGACCGGTGGAAACCGCCGGAAACCGATCGACAGAAATCGTCGGCTACCGACCGCCGAAACCGCCGGAAACCGGCCGCCGAAACCGTCGGCTGCCGACCGCCGAAACCGCCGGAAACCGACCGACCGAAGCCGCCGGAAACCGACCGAGCGAAACCGCCGGAAACCGACTGACCAACCGAAACCGCTGGCTACCGACCGCCGAAACCGCCGGATCGAAACCACCGGAAGCCGACCGACCGAAACCGTCGGCTACCGACCGCCGAAACTGTCGGAAAACCGACCGACCGAAGCCGCCGGAAACCGACCGACCGAAACCACCGGAAACCGACCAACCGAAACCGCCTGAAACCGACTGACCGAAGCCGCCTGAAACCGACCGACCGAAACCGCCCGAAACCGACCGACCGAAACCGCCGGCTAGCGACCGCCGAAACCCTCACGCGCTTGTCAGGGTGTACCGCGGCACAGGCAGAGGCCATCGCTCCCTTACCAGGGTGTACCGTGGCACAGGCAGAGGCCATCGCTCCCTTGCCTCTGTGTCGCCGGCGCGGCGCCCCTGGCGAATGTCAGCTGATTCAGGTCACTGATGGTGCCAGCCGCAGGCCACCGGAGGACGGTCGCCAGACGCCGCCGGCATCGGATTACTGCAGGGAGCCGCACCAACCGACCCCTGTCAACTGACCCATGCGAATCACCGCCGCTGAAGGCCGAAGGTGGTATGCTGGGAATGCAGCCTGCTGTTTTGGCGATGCACTTTGATTCAGTGCGCTGGAGGATCCGATGGAAGGGATAAAGGACAAAGGGGACATATCCTGCTTCTTGAGGATGGAATAAAAGTATATCGGCGTGCTCGCTGGGTAAGCATGGTTTTCATGTAGATGACATCTCATTTGCAGCTTAGTCCCTGACAACGGATGAGAACAGATCCACTTGTTGACTTAGTGTACAATGCCAATTTGGCCATGGATCGGGTCCTTAATCCCGGGGGCGAAACCTCTTCGCACATCTTGCTTTTGTTTGTTTTGTTTGTTTTGCTCAAGCGCAGGAGGCCAGTTGGCAATGAACGTGGAATGTGTCAAACAATATGCAGCTGATGTTTTACTAGCTCGCCACGACACCATTGCCGGAGGAGTTGGGGCATGTAGCCCGATCTGTGTCGATTGTTTGATGCCAGCTTCAGTGTTTTGATGCATCATTGAACACATACCAGCTTAAAAGGAGTGCTATACATTTACATACTGGTTTGAACTCGAGCGGCCATCTCAAGGACCTTTCGGTGCAGTTCACAGCCCTGCCTTTCTTTAAGACTTAACACCTCTTCAGCTACACACTAGCGAAAATGAGGAGGGTATTCCTGGGAGGGCATTTCAAGTTTACTTGGCATTAATGACGTCATAATAAGGTCATTTAAATTCTGCCGATGCATAAGCCATGTGGCGATCAAGGCCAATAAATATGAGCCGCTCACGTCATGCGTTCGTGAGCACGATTTCCGGATAAAACGGCCGTCAAATGGCACTAAATCTATGTTGTGCAAGGTACGATGGCTTAATCAAATGACTCCAGGCTTCTCACCGATCGTTAACCATCTTTAGAAAACAAAACTTTGTAAAAGTATGCCTAAATTTGTAATGCTACGTTAGCTATACTAACATCATCGGATATAGGCAGAGTCACACACATCACAATGGGTACATTCGGTTCGCGCCGGTACAGAATGATCTTTCAAAAGCTTGTAGGGAGCTGGGTCACTTTAATGTCAAATTTCATAGATCCATGGACAGTACGTGAGTGGCACCTATGATTAGGAAAGCTATCACACGACATCTTTTGCGCCAAAGGATGACTATCCCACGGTAAGAGCGTACCGGTTATTTGTATGCTGTACGTTTCTTTTATTTGCATGTTTCTGTCATCGCATTTGCATGTTTCTGTCATTGCATTTGCATGTTTCTGTCATTTGTATGTTGATGGTAACATCTTTGTCTGTTATGCCCACGGCTTCAATTACTTTGCCTCCACTTTTGTGAACATTTGGCCAGAAAAGCGGTATCGCCTACCATTATTTCTCTCTTGAACCTAACGCTGTGGCTTCTATGAACGTGTTGTTTGGCGCGCCGTCTTCGAAGGCGCATCGTGATGCATCGTGACCAGGAAGCTGCCATATGACCAGCACATGTCGAGTTGGGTCAGCGTGCGCAGTCACCGAATGGGCAATCCAACTAGTGCACAATGCCAAGACGTCTTCATATAATTTGTTCATGATTGTACCAGACATTTCAGGATTTTTAGTACAAAATGTTGTAAAATGTAGTATTTTTCTGCTTAAAATATTTTTTAGTAAATTTTTTAAAAATAAACATGGCTTGATGTTATTCTGCGGACCGGTGCCAACACAGTGTCGGGGTATGACGTCACGGAGAAGCAGCTGCTAGATCTGAATTTGATATGATTCCGTTACAGTGTAACGGTGTACGTTCTCCCCTGTCGTCAACAAGCTGTTCACCATTCTGCTACGCTCCTGTCACGTGGTTAACACCCTGCTGCTCATGATCGTGTGATCCTTTTGTCTCCAGCTCTTCATCGCTCTTCGTCTGTCCGTGCTTTTCGGTGGAGGAGTACCTATGGAGCTGTTGCCAGATCTCTTCATCTATCGCAGTCATAGTATAGTTATTTGACAAGGATTTGCTTTAATCTGATGAGTTCTGATGTACTTAGGGACATGTACTACAATGCTTAAATGCCCGTTGAATATTGGGCACTTCAGGTAACTTGTACTTACACTTTAAGGCACTTAGCGCACAGGCACCACACACACACACACACACACACACACACACACACACACACACACACACACACACACACACACACACACACACACACACACACACACACACACACACACACACACACACACACACACACACACACACACACACACACACACACACACACACACACATATATATATATATATATATATATATATATATATATATATATATATATACCTACGGTAAGTGCCCTATAAGTGCAAATGAACGTGCCCGAAAGGGCCCTGTATGCGTAAGCCGTAGATGCCCTATTGCACTTAATACGCCAACTATTCTGCCACTTAACGACTAAGTGAGCGACGGCGGCTATCTCGTATTAAATCCACTTTGTATAGGGTTACTTATGTACCCTGTATTAAGTGTCACTATATACAGTCGCTCAAAATATTTATCCCGCAGGCACGTTAAGATGCTGCTGAATTAACCATCACAGAATCAATTAAAAACAAAACCTCAAGCCTACACTGAACGTCATGACTTCATCCTAGGGCCTTTCGAAGACTACTATGTGGCACCGTCTGATAATCCAATTTGCTTTACTCAACGCAATAGAAGTGTTCTTAAAATCCTATCAACCCTCTGAGTCATCAAGCCGTTCATGTCTAGCGTTCATGAGCATGGGTTCCAGGCATAATGAACGCTAATTGGCTCTCAATCAATGTTAGGCAGGCCACGCAAAGTTCAATGGCGATTAGCTGTCTGGATGAGAGCCATTTTGACCAGAAATGCTTATTTCAGGGCTGTGGGAGGAAGGAGAACGAATAACGGCGGGCCAGGTATGCATGCGCCTCAGGAGCCTCACGATGAACCTTAGCCTGCGCAGGGAGCCCCAGGAGGGGGCGCTGGGTGCCCGGTAGGGGCCTTCTCCAGGGGCTGACGCATACGACCTGCCCCGGACAAGCGCGCCGTCGGGAGGGCTCAGGATTGAGGAAAAGGATAAGAGATAAGAAATAATAAGAGAAGAACAAGGACAAAAGGGTGAATAGTCTAATGACGAATTACGTTTTGTGGTACCTAAAATAGAAGGTTGGACATGGTTGCTAGTTATTACGGAAATAAGACCTGTATCGAATACGTTATGAAAACACTATAACTGACTGCATGACTGCAAATAAAACCTAACACTCCCGGATGAACACGCAAGAACGCCACGAGAAAGAGCCAAGACATAAGCATCTACGACCATTCATGCAGTTATCACCCAGGACCGCCACGGCCACCTGCCTGGATATTGAAGTACTGCAAGTAAGTACCAGGGGGTAATTTCGCACAGCTAGTTCGGCAGCACCTCAACGTCATGCAAATGTTTCATGACGCAATCAGACAATCATGCATTGCGGAGCGTATTTACTTTAAAAAATACATTTTGCTATCTAAAGCAGTTTTTCCAGTACAGAGTATACCAGCAGTGATACGTGAGCTTATTGCATCATATTTGAAACTTGCTTCAATACTTTCAAATTTGGGAACAGTCACTTTAGAGCGCTTCCGGACGCTTCGCATCGCCTCGCACAATATAGGCGCTTGAAGGGGTTTTGCATGATTGGCAGATGATGAGCCACACAATATTTTTTGTCTGACACTTTCCCACCATGTGTTTTATATGACACTTTCCCACCCCCATGCAGGAACTGCATGGTCTTTCGTCGTGCGGTTTGCACGACCCACGAGACCGGCGGGAGACGGGGTTAAGAACTACTCCCACCCGAGTTTTGAAAAAAGATCCCATGTGTGCTAGTTAGGTCCGCCAAACCTACACTGGTGAATACAATGTATTTGAAAGTGTAAATTCTTAACTTTACAACTTAAAAATTTACAAATGTACAACTCACAAATTATAAACCAGAAGCAATACATTTCTTGTAATAAAAACTTATCATTATATATAATTACATATATTTTATATTATTATATATACCATATACATATAATTAGAACACAAGTTTGAAATAACAAACTTATCAATTTACATCAGCCTGACCAGCGACCACAGACACTGCGTCATGCCATTAGTGGGGACCTGCACAATGTTGTCCTGAATTCATATAATCCATCAGGTGAGTTGACTGCCAATCAATCTAGGTAAGTGATGATATGCGATATCACATTAAGTCACCATCAGGAGTATATGAAGTTAGCCTAAAGGAAACGTCGGACCCAAATTATTGACCACACACACCCTTGATCAATACGTTAATGAAACAAACAAATTTCCTCGCCAACGAACTCTGTATGTCATACCAACCTGAAGAGTGGAAACAAAACTTCCGTTAAGCTAATCTGACCTCGATCGGATGTGACCTGACCTTGATCCTTGACCCTTATCAAAATCATAGTAAAATTTGAATGTATTAGAGCGCGGTCTGTCTTTTGGTGCCGGATACGATCGTCAACTAATCTTACGTTTGCTAGAAGGCTCTGAAATCGTCCGAAGCTTTTTTTATTTCGTTCAGTCTTTTACGTGAAATCGTCCGAAGTGATTTTTAGGAAACTCGACATGATCTGTGACATCGTCCGCCACGTGGCCAACGCCGCCGTGACAGCCTTTGGCTGCGATGAAACAGGGACATAGATTGCCGTTTATTTTCCTTCGATCGGACGATTACTGCATGAACTACCAACCTGTGGGGATACTTTCAACACCCAACGCACCTTACCCTAGACTTTGCCAGGATCACCCGGGGTTCACAGGTGCGGCGGATCATCAGTGCACAGAGACGCTGCGCACAGGGTAGACAGCCATGCGCGGCCGGAGACGGGACCACCCTGTGCCAGTCACCATCGGCCCCTCCGGCGACACTGGCGCCCGATGAGGACGCTCACTGACCTGAGACCGATAACAGCGGCTTCCGCGGCGAAAGCCATCAGCGCTCGAGTGACGTGGGCAAGCTGCAGGCTGGCAGGTCAAATACCACGGAGCCCAAAAGCCGATTCGTTCCCACGGCAGGCTCCGCTGGCCAAATTGGATGCGTGTGATTGTTTGCGATCGTTCGCGAGAGATCAGGGTCTGGGAGATCTACTGAGCGGCTGCAAAGTATAATTTTCCAACCGAAGTACGACCTTGGACGCTGTGCATTGTCGACCATGGAGTCTACGTCACGACATGCAGCTTTCTTTGTTGCAGCTACAGAGACTGGCAGCGGCTGGCATACAATCAAGCTGGTCACATGTTGGAAGAACCAGAGAAAAAGCTGCTTGATGTTTCGCAAGGTCACACCCTTTGATGACGGTTCAGTGGACATCTACCACAGATGTCGCTGCTCAGTGTAAAAGCACGATGCATAACATCCATGCTTTATTGCTGGCACCGGCGCGGGTGCCATACAAAATTTGGGGGCCTGAAAGCATCGCGGTTTTTGTTCACACCTTTACTCAGTCACTCCCTCCAAATGCATCGCTTTTTAAATGACTAATGAATTGCGAGGGTCTTTGGCTGGTGCGGAACATATAACAACCAGAAATAGCCTCGCTGTAGTCGGTTCCTTCAAACCCATCGCTTTTTAAATAAATAACGAATTGCGGGGTCTTTGGCTGGTGCGGAACGTAGAACAAGCCAGAAATAGACTCGCTTTCTTTAAGTATTTTCATGTGCGAGCTACGGGCCGGATCTTCAACACATGCAGACGCTATCCTGCTTACAATGCAGTCTCGCCCAGCCGCGTATTATCTTTCACACCGGTGCGTCTGAGGCCGGGAAGGCAGAAAGCCTTCTTTCATAAATCCTGCTTTCTGACGTGACTGTATATATTTTCCTGCTTGAAAGGCCTGCTGCGCAGGGCGCCAAAAATTAACTAATCAAATCGAACAAGCTGGCGCAAATGATGACCAAGAGCAACAATGGACTTGAACGTTAATTCCATTGCGATAAGCGCTGTCCTCCATTTTTGCTCTGTGTGCGTGTCATTAAATATTTATGACACTTTCAGATGCTGTGGCAACATGGCATCGCCTGCCTCTAAACCTGGCAGGAAGGGCGGGAGCCGCCGGGATTCGAACCCCGCACCTCCGGTTTCCCACACACGCAGCTTAACACCTCAAGCAGCATCGGTACCGCCCACCGCTCTGTGCAAACGAACATTGAACCTGCGACTGTTTTGAACTGACTTACAGACCGCCGAGCATTCAGGAGCCAAAAATGTGCACACAGCATATTTATTTAAAATGATATTACAGGCAACGCACATCAATTAGATTGACAATCAGCTGATACAAAAATTACCGCGGGACAGTCATTTTACATCTGCGCACGAGCATTGCGAAACCGTTCTTCCGATGGTGGTACTGGATTGTTGGCGAGCGAAAACGATTACAGCTGGCGACCTTACGGGTTTGTGCGAGTGAGAACATTAGGAGGATTAGTAGCCTCTCATTGGGGGTCCGAGTGGCGTGCCGACAAGGAGGCTTGTATTTTAAGCGTTTGCAGTTTGTGCGCTACCGAATAAATGGGGCGTGGGTGGGAGCTGAAGCCGGGGGGGGGGAGGGGGGAGGGGGGGGGAGCAGGAACACCGCTTGCCGTCAAGGCGGTCAGCTCATCAGTAAAGAACAGTCACACACGCCAGACGATTCGGCGGCACTGGAAAACCGCAATGTCGTGAAAGTTCGACCATCCGCTTGCCCCGTACCTTTGGCGTCCTACAGGTACGGGGCAAGAGGGCATCACCCTCGTCGACAAGTGATATTGCGACCTTACGCCTCTGACCTGTACGCGTGCCTGAAGCCGACGCGTGCAGCCGACGCGCGCCATCAGCAGTGATAGAGAGCGACGCTAAGCGGTGACATCGTACTGGGACACACAACCAGCCAGGGGTCACACACCGAGCGGTGACATCATACTGGGACACATCACCACCCGGCGGTCACACACCAAGCGGTGACCTCATACTGGGACACATCACCAGCCGGCGGTCACACACCACGCGGTGACCTCATACTGGGACACATCACCAGCCGGCGGTCACACACCGAGCGGTGACATCATACTGGGACACATCACCAGCCGGCGGTCACACACTGAGTGACGGAAATACAGCTCGTCACGAACACTTCTTGTCGTCTCATGAGGCCTAGCGAGTTTATCATGCGGTGAAATGCCCTCCCCCTCGCTGTCCCGGCCGGCTTGGGAAGTAGGGAGTGGGCTGCCACACTTTGGGAGTAGGCTGCCCACCGCTTTGGGAGTGGGCTGCCACGAGTCGTCCTGCCCCGCCGTCCTGAGGGACATTTTGTGCAAACGGAGGCACGTCGAAAGCGGTACAACCTCCGATGAGCAGACCTCCACTTGGCAAAACGTCTAAGCATTTGCACGGTGAAACAGTGACACATTCAACCGTCCGCGTGACAAAACAGTGACACATTCAACCGTCCGCGTGACAAAACAGTGACACCTTCAACCGTCCGCGTGACAAAACAGTGACACATTTAACCGTCCGCGTGCCAAAACATCTGTACGTTTCAACATCCAGAAGTACAAATATCTGCACATAAAATGTGCACGCATCCACCAATCGTACGTTCAACGTATACATGTCCAAATACAACGTGGTACAGATGACGCAAATACACATATTTCCGCCGTGCGTTTACACGTGCGGGCGTGTCCAAGTGTGCTAACCTCCAAACCTGTCCGTGTTTAATTATATTGTGTCTTGGCGTATGCGTGCGTCCTTGGGAACAGGTGTAAGCGAATGCGGCTTGTAAACGTCCACAAAATATACGCCTAAAGACGCAGGCGGACACAAAACGCAACGTCGCGTGCAGGGGCCATTGGTACAACGCGCACGACGGTGTCCAGCGTACGGTTCCCTCGCAACCTTTTACCAGAGCACGCAGCTGTGTCCGAGAGCGTGCAGCGTTCTGATGCGCGAGCTCGCGGACAGTCGTCACAAGGGCCGCTGTCAGCAGGTGAGAGCGTTCCAGAGCGTCCAGCACGCGCTGTCACGAGAGATCGGCGACCAGGTGATGAGGTCGCACGTCCGGTGTCCGCGTGACGCTCGCGTACGCAGCATGGCAGCCCTGAACACGTGACAGGCGAACCCCGGACCCCCCCCCCCCCACACACACACAGACATCCCCTCAAAGATTTCACCGGATCTTCTATTCGCCCGGCACGTGGCTTGGTGGCGTAGCATGACCCCAGGGCACGGCTCAGGTCTTGGCGTCTCATCATTTTACGTTCAGCTGTCTCTTGGCTCGGGCCCTGGTGTCTTGTTGTGCAAGTCCTGGTGCCTTGTGACCACGGTTTAGGTCCTGGTGTCGCGATGAGGTACGATGCAGGATCTATTGACACGTGGCTCAGATGCTGGAGTGGATGGCCAGGCATCTCGTGATCTCGGGCGGGTATCTCGTAGCTCGGGTTCTGCTGTCCCGAGATGCAGTGCCGATATCTCGTGACTCCTGTCCCGCTGTCTTGGGACTCAGAACTTGGTATTTTGTGACTCAGGCTTGCTTTCAACCACGACTTAAGTCCTGGAGCCACATGCCGCAACCGCTCAAATCCTGGTTTCTCACCCCTCAGGCCCTGGCACTCCAGTGACTCCGATCCTGACGCCCCATGACTCAGGTCCTGGCACCCATGACTCAGGTCCTGGCACCCGGAGCTAGATCCTGACGCCCCACGACTCAGGTCCTGGCACCCACCACTCTGATCCTGACGCCCGGAGCTCAGATCCTGACGCCCCATGACTCAGGTCCTGGCACTCCTTGACGTGGATCTTGGCAGTCTATGACTCAGATCCTGACGCCGCACGACTCAGGTCCTGGTGTCTCGTGTGGCCTTGGTCCGCGCGCCGTGCCGGTGGGAGTGACCGTTCAGGTGCTTCAGTCGCCGCAGGGTACTACTGCCCGCACGGAGCGTCTCTGAAACAACAGCGTCTGGTCACTTCATGGCCGTGGGCGTCTATGCGTGCGTAGCCAACAGCCTCCCTCGCGTGTTTAAAGTTGGTCACCCCAAGTGCCGCGCCGGATGAACGGGCGACGCCCCGCTAAAATGTCTTTTCACACACGCACGCATGTTTATGTCGGTTCTTGACACAGCTAACAGTTTTTGGTTCCAAACCGATGCGGCAGGTGGACAACTTGCGGCAATCTGGCGCATATGAACGCAACGTTGAGGACACACACGTGGGAGGATGCACAGCGGCTCACGTTGAGCAACACACCAGCTTTGAGGTCGCTGGATCCCCGGCAATGCGGACTTGGCTGCGGCGGTGTTTCCAGAACACCCGATCACGACTTCCTGTGCGGGAAGTCGTGATGGCTAAGCCTGAGTAAACTGTTGCACAGAACCAATCAGGCCACGATGGTCAGGAAGTCCTGAATGTTAAGCCCGGGTAAGCAGTCACACAAGATTGTATCTGATCGGGGCCTAAATGAAGTCTCGAACGTTAAGCCCGAGTCAGCAGTCACACAACATCCGTTTCGGGCAATAACAGACCGTTTCTCGTTCAAAACTGTTCTTAGTCGACACGCGGAGTAACTGACTGGGCTGAAGAGAATTTCGTACCGGAAAACAGTTAAAAACAGCACGCAAAGTTTGATATCCAGCACATGGTGGCTTGGAATTGACCGATTCCGATCAATTTGGATGCGCGTGGAATCTCGCTAAGTCAGGCACCGCGCATGATATCGCATTATACATGTGTGTACACACTTAAGGAGACGTTATCTCTTGTCTATACAGTGGCACGCGATGAAATAAGAATGAATTCCATTCACAGTACAAGCATGGAGCGCGTTGCAAATATGCTACCGTAGCACCACAATTAGTTGTTGAGCGGTGCCATGACATTCCAACAGCAGTGCGGGTTCTGGCGGAACTGACGGACGATACGTAAGCGATAGATACGTAAGATACGTAAGATGCGATACGTAAGATACGCATCACATGGAGCGCGCCAAAAATTTTGAGGTCAAGGTTACTGCAGGTGATGCTCGGTAAGATCTCTTTAGAACGCACGTATAATCCGCAGAGGGTTTTACTGCGGAGAGGTTTGGGTGACGCACAGTGCTGCAGCGCGGCCTCTCCGGGTCCGGGCTGGCCATCGTTGATCAGCTGCCACCTGACGTTTCCATGCCAACCGGGTCAAACAATCCCCTTACTTTGGGACTCGCGTCCAGTACCGCGGGATGCCGAGTTTACAAGCTTTCGACCAGACCAAAAAGGCTGCAATTTGTGATTAACAGCACTCTGAGTGGCTGAGGATGCTCAGGCACGAGATGCCATCCTCCCCACATATGTGCCGTTGTTTAATCAATAGCAGGATGAGGATGGTGTAGCTCATGAAAAGCACTGTGAAATCACAGCATCCCAAGGGGTGCGAGTCCATCCCTTTCCACCAGCTACTGTTTCCTCCACAGCAATCACCGCGCAAGATTACAACGTTAACCACCACAGCCGTTCCTGCTGCGGTAAAATGAGCCGCTCCACGGGCGAGAGGCATTTTAAGCCGACACTGGCGGCGCTCATGGCTTCCTCGTCCGATCCATTAAGCCCCACCATTTTCCGCCGCTGACCGCTAATCGGGGCGTTGCGCCAGCTCAGCGGACGGACCTGGGCGTGCCGCTGGGGCCGTCAGCTGGGCCGAGCTCGCTACGCGTGCCATTAGTTGGGGCCAGGGGGTTGAAGTTGACGTCGGGGGTCAGATAAAGTCAAGGGTGCTGGCGGCTGAGATCAAGGGGTTGACAGCTGAGGTCAAGGGGTCGCAGATGGGGTCAGGGGCGGCAGCTCAGATCGGGAGTCGCAGCTGGGGTCAGGAGGTGGCAGCTCAGATCAGGGGTCGCAGCTGGGGTCAGGAGGTGGCAGCTCAGATCAGGGGTCGCAGCTGGGGTCAGGAGATGGTAGCTCAGGTCAGGGGTCGCAGCTGGGGTCAGGGGATGGAAGCTCAGGTCAGGGGTCGCAGCTGGGGTCAGGGGGCGGCAGCTCAGATCAGGGGTCGCAGCTGGGGTTAGGAGGTGACAGCGCAGATCAGGGGTCGCAACTGGGGTCAGGAGGTGGCAGCTCAGGTCAGGGGTCGCAGCTGGGGTCAGGGAGTCACGACTCGGGTCGAGGGTAGCAGCTGAATGCGGAATGCTCGCAACGAATGCCCGGGAAGCTGCGGCCTTTCGCGCCATGCGCTCGCGCCATGAGTCTAAGGAAGCATTGCCACGTCTGATCTCGGGGTGAGACCCCAACACCGCGTATGCAAAACATGCAGCTTCCAAGCCCAAAATGGCAGATCACCATGCATAGCCAAGCATACATGCGAACGAATCCGGCATGCGCTCAGCGTGTAAACGTCAGTTATGTATCTGAACATGCTTGAAATACTCTGTGAAGTTTCGTATTCATGGGCTCGCATGAAGCGACACTTCTGGACCGGACCCCGTTCATGCTGGTGGTGCGATCACCATCATGTCTGCTGTAAATGTCTGCATCACCAGTTAGTATCTGTAATTCGTTTTACATGTTGGCTTAAGGTCAGGTGAATGACTGTAATCGTGATGGGAAGAATGGTTTCTTTCATGGATAGAAACGGTTCTCATCATGTTTTTAAACGGTGTATAGGATATTTTGGATGCAGGGCTTCATAATTTCCACGACGTCGATTTAAATGTGATGTGATTGGTTGCGCTGATTGCGATAGCAATGGCGATTACTCGATCCGGCTCGGTGTTATATATATATATATATATATATATATATATATATATATATATTGTGCATCACCAAATGCTGGGGTATCCCTGTTGCCTCAACTCGCGAGTCTGGATGACATCTGGCCACAACTCTTTTTCATCTGGGAACACGGCTTTAAACGCGGGCGGGAATGTTTTACCAAATCACGCGCGAGCAGTTATCCCGATAAAAATACGATTGAAATTTGCAGAAACTGATTCGGATAGCAATAATTGCTCTGGACGCTCCGCAACCACTCAGAGTAAGAATGGCGCATTTTTGAAAAGTTTCGTTATTGATTATGGAGGTGGTTGCGGGTGGCGGATGTACAATACAACTAGAATGAAAAAACCCGTGGATATCTCCCCATCATCTTCTTGTTCAATGTCTTAACCTAAAAATGATGGACAGAATAGCTTTACATCTCTCTTTAAGTTCCATCTCACAAAAACAGTCTGGTAAAAAGATATCTCGCTTCAGGCTGAACAACCTGTTCAGGACCTTCGACACTGCGAAATTTTTGCCCTCGATCCTTGGTCTCAGGCAGAAAATGCAACAGTGACTCAGCCCTGTAAAGGTATGTATCCGGCCCTGTGTTTGTATGTATATATATATATATATATATATATATATATATATATATATATATATATATATATATATGCATATAACCGCACGCTCGTGTAAATGTTATAAGTGCACTATGGCATATGGTACTGGATCATCTGCTAAAAGCTGTTATGCGAAGGTAAAACACTATGCCAAACTTGCCTCTTGGACAACATTCTACCACAAAATTTGTTGTAGAATGTTGTCAAAGTGTCAATGTGGCTAACATGATGTTTAATATCACGTCCTAGAATGGCGAACATCTGATAAATTGAGATAACCGTCCTGGTCCTAACTGATTACGCAACCTTGAAACCAATGCTTTAAACCTTTGTAAACTGCATGATTGCCATAAATTACAGTGAAGTGTCTCGGCACCTTACAGCCGAGTGATTGCTCAGTTACATTACACAAAATTCAGTAAAATTCAGCCAAGTTCAAAGCTCGAAACACGACACGCTATAAATACAAACGCCAAGCCACATGAACTGTTCCTATAGGCCAGATGTAAAGTTCGTGGATAACCCAATAGATAAGTGGGTATTCCATAACATTTGATCTATCCTGGAAGACAATCAATTTCGAAAGAGTTATATACATGCCTGTAGGAACTGTATACGTTCATGGCTGTGCATGTGGTGGCATACATATACATATATATATATATATATATATATATATATATATATATATATATATATATATATATATATATGAGATTAGCTTGTTAACAACGATATTAGTTACATGCGCTGGTATAGCGTAAGGGTTACTCCAGTCCATGTATTTGTACATAGCGTGTAACCCTCCGCGAACAAACTTGCCAACCCAGGACACAATTCAAGACGCTGTCGACAGCCCAGACACTAGAACTACAAAACACGGAGACAAAACAGACGCTGCACACCCAGACGTCACCACAGCGCGCTACAAACTACAGCTCTGACGTGCGGGCGTCGGCGAGCGATGCCTGACCCCGGTGGTCGGGCGGTGACCCCTACCTGGCCTGACCTGACACGGCACGCCAACACCTCACGTTCAGATGTACGTTTTGGAGGTGGCATTGGGTCGGGTAACGCTTGACGTGACCGTGGCTCGCGTGCCGACCGATCGGCCGCGCGGCTGCAGCTGCACCCCTGTGGAAGCAGACACGGCCGCCGCTAAAGCTCGCCTGCCGAGAGGGCGGTGCGCTGGGCTCGGCACCGGCCGGACGTGGGTTCGATTCCAGTGAGGCTCACTGTTTTAGCTCACGGACCGGAAGCAGTGTGCGGGTGTCATATGAACGATTACGTAGCAGCCAGTTCTGCTGCAGCGCTGAATGGTCCAATAACCGTGACCATGAGGTATGGAGCATATCGAGGATCAGACCACTTCACAGATTTAATTTTCAGGATCTGGTCCAATCCAATCCGGCTATTCCAGGTCTAATCCGCCCGCGAATCCGCTTTTTCCCAGATTTTTCCAGCCAATCCAGCCCGGTCAGCCTTACAGAAAATAATCAAATGAATCTGTGCCACGTTTCCACATTCAGAACTTAAAAAATGTAACGGCATATTTGGTCCATCTGAACATTGAAATTTGAGAAATTTGTTCATTTTCATCGCAACAATTGTACACCACTACGTTGCCATTACCCAGTAGGCGCTAAGATGTTTAACGCAGGTTGTTGCCGGCTAGGATCGCAATTTAGCATGGATAATAGAACAAGCGGTAAAACACTATATTGTCCATCACGTCACAAAAATTTTGACCAATATTTCACAATCACCACCACGTCATAGGGGCCAAAATCACCTCTGGTTTCAATAACCTAAAGGCATGAGCGCAGTGCTTAACATGTTCAGGCTCCAGCATAAGTGCAACATACCTACACATACCACTAGGTTTCAGCGGCAGTCAGTTTACAAACGCAGGACGATGCTCACCTAGCCCGCCTGCTGAATAACTAGAATGCCAAACTCACCTCATGTATGATACTTCAGGTGTGTATGCATCCTCGGACACACCAATTAATGAAACAACTTCGACTGCGGCCATTATTTCCGGCTAGATTACTGGCTGCGTTAACATCATAATCCAGGCGTGCGACTGTCCAGGGCCTAGGGCACCTGTTCTTTCATGTATGGGATGAAACAGATGCGCCAGTTTCGAATCCCACCGCTAAAATGCCAGATGCTGCTAAACCTCCTGTTTTTTCGCTCGTGGGAACAAGAAAGCTATTTTTGTTTGTAATCGTGCATTTCACAGTTACATGAAGTCACATTCACAAAGTCATAAAGAATGTCCGCGTTTTTTTTTGACAAAAGTACGTAACTTGGCATTCGTTGTTTTGTTTTCAAGGCGCTAGTAAAGTATCCATGCTGTTTTGTTACATGGCGCAGCATTTAAGTGTAAGTGTGTAACGACTCTCGTACACCGTGAGTGCCTTAAATACAAATATAGAACCCTTTCATGTTTAGCAAACGTGATGCAAAAGTTAGGTGTATACTTATCGCCTATCATCGGACATCTGTCGTGACAGCGGCGCATTAACATCTCATAAATATACTGGCCACTTACCACGGGCTCTGGAGATCGCGCCAGCTTCTCCAAATCTCGCCAAGTCTTCAGTTGAGGTATAAATGAACGGTCTTCACTTGAGGTATGAATAGATGGGTGGCATGTTTACCCACGTTAATTTCCTGACTTTATGTAACGTTTGTTGAACCTTCCAAATCATTACAGGAGGATCCCAGGCACGTAAATGTTATGTTGTGTGTCATTGGGGCTTTACGACGCACTCAGCTGCTGGGGCTATATGGCGTGGCCTGCCTCTTACCCTGGCAGGAAGGGCGGGCACCGCGGGGATTCGAACCCCGTACCTCCGGTTTCCAAGACGCGCAGAGGTTAACGCAGCCACAGACGTTAACGCAGACGCGTAACCGCTACACTACCGGCACCCTGCAAATGTTATGTTGACGTCCACTTTGTGCGTAGCTTATGCAAGCGGAAATGGAATAAATATGACACAAATCAACGAGCACCTATTCAATGCCAAAGACTTTTCGTTGGATGCAAAGGGTACCTAACTCACTCATTCGAGGTACCCCAATTTTTGAGGGAACGGGCGATTAAACAACTGTGACGATGCAACAGTCTGTTCTGGCAGGCGCCCGCAATGGATCAGCTGAAGCGCTTAATTTGTTTAATTTGATTTCGCCTTGGCCTTGCTTAATTTGAAGCTGATGTTCGCTCCATGCATTTGGCTGACTGACCAGGTGAACAGAACCTATCGTGGTGCTCTGGAGTTGCCTATTCTAAATTTTTCAGAAAGGACTTTGAGATTTGAAAATTCTGCGGTGTACTTTCTGTCAATAAAACACGCTCCTGTCCCGTGTTACAACTCTGGAATGCAGTGTTACCCAAAGGGTTCAAATGATATTGCTGTTAACATCAGAAGGAATAGTAGCTAAGAGATGTTGAGATAGCGTATCCGATCAGTATTTAATTTAGTTACTTTGGATGGTGTGGGAGCTATTGCTTTTCCTAGCAGCATATCTGAGAGTCACCCATTTATATCAAGTTGTCAGTGCGATCTTTTCATCAGAACATTTGTTTGTGAAATCTGTGGCTGAGTTATGTTGTATGTAGCCGGTTTGTGCATTACTGAGAATTGAACGTATTGTCTTTTATTGGTTTAAATGCTACCTCTTGAGGGATTAGTTAGTGACGGTTTCCAACAGAACGATTTTCAGTCCGCTCAATTCCTGCGAGTTGGCAGCTTTGAAAATCCGGTCCTGGCCCTGATCCATGCTTTGGTAAAAACTTCTAATCAGGGCTAATTCAGGCCGCGGATTGAACCACAATCCTTGAATTTGTTTACTCGTCATGATGGGTTCGATCTGTTCACTGCTCGAAGCGAATGTTTCACATTTGAAGATACTGAAATTCCCTCACACTCACTTCAATCTCAATCTCAAACATTCAATCGAACTTCAATCTCACAGCACTCACTTCAATCTCAATCTCCCAAAAGGTGGCTGCGGTGGTGGGATGCATGCTAAACCAAATATCGTTAGGCGCTCGTGTTTTGGTCCTTTCTCGCGGTTTTGTATATTTATCCGTGAGTCGAAGGTTTTGTCGAACTTTTGTTCTTTTTCGAACTTTTGTTCATATGTTCATTTTTAGTGTTTTTTTAAGTTATTCCATGGCAAGTTTTATTCCCTTAATAAGAAGGAATAATGCTGAACTTCTGGCTTATATAGCACAGAAAGTAATTCGTGTCAGAAAATTACACAGCCCGCGCGACTTTGATTGACAGCCAACTGACAGTCGTTTTATCTGGAAATCACGGTCGCGAACGTCGGAGATGAACAAATCGAAAATCATATTTTTCTAGGCCTGTAGCACCGCATGGCTAATGAGATGGCAGGATTTCAATAAAGCCGTTATGCCATTATGGATGCCTAGGTGACCTTGAAAAAGTCTGCGCGAAATAGTTCACACATTTTTGCGAACGTGTAACCCATAAGCCATAGGGTTTTAGGCACTGAAAAGTGTAGAGCTGCAACTGCAGCGAAATATCTTCAAGATGGCTATTTTAGTGCAAAACCCCATTCAACATGGAACATTTCCTTTAACTGAAATAATTCAGTCCCATTATAACTCAAGCTTCCAGCACGCACGCACTATTTCGGTCGATCCGATTTTTCCCCAAACATAGGAAGTGGAAGCTGTTGAACAAGTGACGTCACGTTTTTACATATGAATCATCGTTTACAATGGTTTGGCGTCAACTACTTCATTAGCACTGATGTGGCGCAATGTTCTGCGTAAATAATTTGACTACATTTTTCCCCAGACGAGGCGACACAGACCGCCCCGCCGTCCCCAACTTGCCTGGACTTGTGGTTCCTCTGGACGTTAACGCTAGCGTGTGAAACAACATGTCCAACAGTTGCGAAGATGTCGGCCTCGAAAATCGTTCAGCTGGACCGACCGTACCGAAGCCGTTGAACTTTGCGGAGCCGTCTCGCTGCTCGCTTGCAAGCAGGACCAAAAAACTGCTGTGGCAATGTTCTCAGCAGACTATCAACGTGGATCAAAAGAAATCCATGGTCGCGAAGAGTGTAAGTGGTCAGATGTGTCCTGAAGAGCGGTAATCATGTCCTGTTCAGCACGCTAAACACTCGTCCGTTATAGACGTGTGAAAGAGCTGAAATGGGATAACTTTTAAGCCAAATTATGTGGGTCTCATGAATAAGGAATGACTAAATCAAGGGTTCAATGACCCGCTGGTGGATAACTACGTCGTGTCCCAACATTAACACGCGACCGCGTGGCCGGTTGCATGCCCTTTGCTCGCGTGGGGGTCAATTTGATACCCCGCTGAGATCTCAGGAATTAAGAGGGCTAGAGGCACACAATTTACAGGATGTATCAGCCGATACGTGAACTCACTTAGCTCAACGTTTGAGCCTCCTAGATTATGACCTTCGGGTCAAATAAGTCCAAACTAAGTTCAAACTCCAAGCTGGTCTTCAGTGTCCTCAGAACCTAGATACCTGTTCTAAACAAAAGGTCACATGCTCATTCAAGGTCATTGACCTTGTTTGACCTTTTGAAGGTCATGGTGACCAAAATAATAGAATACTGCTTTGCGTTTCGCATTTGAATAAACAACAAAGATTAAGCTAGGCAGTATGTTCCTAAAAACGAAGTGCTGACCTGGGTTATTTCAGGTTAGTGATCTTTTATGACCTATAAGAAGTTCACCGAATATGTCTTATGCGGTTCCTTGCATCAATGAATTTGAAATGAGCACGAAAAACCGCCCCACACAGCAAACCCTAGAGTAAAAAAGAGGCTGGTCCTGACCTTGGTGTGATCTTCATATCTCAACTAGGTCGATGGAATATTGTTCATTCATTTGTTGTGTTGTATTATAAAATATCTCAGAGATGTATGGCTTCGTCTAACGCCCCGTTGTTCCATCAGATTGAACGATTTCCTTGAAATTGACTTTGCTGAATCCATAGCGACCTTACAAGGTATATCCAATGTTGTGATACCACACGATCCGCTATTCAATTGTCTACAGTTATCCAAAATTTCGCGCGGCCACACCGCGCCGTTCAGAAACCATTCGAAAAACCCTGGGGGAGGGGGCGGAGGGGGTCATTTTGAACCCCGCCCGAGCGCGTGGTAAATGTCAGCAAACTGAAAGGCGTCGGACGGGTACAGACCTATTGCTTACAGCGCCTTTCTATGCACCAGACGTCAAATTGGAGAGTTTTGCATATAATGGTGATTCAGACTCATATAACTTCATCGCACTTTATATCCATGCTATCTATGCTACTATAGCTGATGACCGGTAGCTTTCAACAGACGTGAACAGAGTAACTACCGCAACGTGAACAGAGTAACTACAGCAAGCACCACGCATTTACGTTCATTCTGTTGCGCCAGAAAATGAAAAAGGCGCCTAAAACTATTTTGATCTAAACTTAGCGGTTTAAGACCACCGCCATTTTCCTATGCGAGGAAGCATATTCCCTGAGCCCGACAGAAGCAATGAGCAACATTACCGTCACACTGGCCTCAGACACACACACACACACACACACACACACACCACACACACACACACACACACACACACACACACACACACCACACACACACACACACACACACACACACACACACACACACACACACACACACACACCACACCACACACACACACACACACACACACACACACACACACACACACACACACAACACACACACACACACACACACACACACACACCACACACACACACACACACACACACACACACACACACACACACACACCACACACACACACACACACACACACACACACACACACACACACACACACACACACACACACACACACACACACACACACACACACACACACACACACACACACACACACACACACACACACACACACACACACACACACACACACACACACACCACACACACACACACCACACACACACACACACACACACACACACACACACACACACACACACACACACACACACACACACACACACACACACACACACACACACACACCACACACAATTTACAGTCCTTGCTGCTATTGCTCGGACTCCCATTCACTGGCGGAAGTGGTTCTAGGGTGTCGCTGTGCAAACTGGCTGGGCTCACTCTGGGTGCGTGCTGCGCTGGCTGACGTCCATTTTCTGTGCTCAGCTGGACCAACAAGTCCGCACGGGAAAAGACGAGACGAAACACGATGCTGAGTTCGGAAGACTGGAATAACTAAGTCAGTGCCAAGCACCGCTTCGTACGTTGTTTGATTCCGGAAGCTCATCACTTGACATTTTGATAGGAAAGTTCATTTTTTATTGTTTGCTTACAAACAGCTACGCATTCATCCGTTTCCTTGTACAGAACAAATCAATATCTTGTGAGCTTATTACATTTTGGTTTTTGAAATGCGTTGGCATCAATCATCCATTCAAATGCGATGTCTTATTTTCCAGAATGCATTCTGCCGAAATGTGACGTCACCGGGTTAACATTTCCCTCTTGCTTGATTGGGTCGCATTGAGAAAACTAAGTTCGCTGCCACGGTTATCTTGCATATTCCAACAGAATGCAAGTTGCTCACAAGGCGCTTGATCCCAGGCGCTGGTAGGAGCGGCTGGTAAATGTCGATTCATCTTCCTAGAAAGAAACCGTTTCACCGTCCCACGTCACTGTACGACCGAACGAGCGCCAGCGGTCAGGCTTTAGATGATAGACGACCCCAAATAAATTAACAGCTTCATCTCCAGTTCAGCTGATGATGGACTTTTCCTGGAACTGTGAAAATACCATCAACGTAGCTTAGTTTCCAACCGCGTGGGCTTTTCCGGCGGCCCAGGCGGGCCAGTGTTTTGATGATTGGTTGAGGACCACAAAATATAGCAAATCGATCCATGCGTCTTGATTTAGAAAGGTATCCGTTTGGACGTGACAAATGCGAACATATTACTCGCAGCAGAAATCGGCGAGAGCTAATGTGATAAAGACATACCGACCAGCAGCGCTGATACATTACCGAAGTAATTCTTACCAAGATATCTAGATACAGAAACCGAAGCGTCGAATGCGCAGAACGGCAGAAACTTTCAGTTCATGTGGTTCAGCAGTTCAGCAGTTCATGTG
>NW_023595962.1:10169477-10172443 GCF_011947565.3 Pollicipes pollicipes | reverse complement strand
CCCGAGCGCGTGGTAAATGTCAGCAAACTGAAAGGCGTCGGACGGGTACAGACCTATTGCTTACAGCGCCTTTCTATGCACCAGACGTCAAATTGGAGAGCTTTGCATGTAATGGTGATTCAGACTCATATAACTTCATCGCACTTTTTATCCATGCTATCTATGCTACTATAGCTGATGACCGGTAGCTTTCAACAGACATGAACAGAGTAACTACCGCAACGTGAACAGAGTAACTACCGCAAGCACCACGCATTTACGTTCATTCTGTTGCGCCAGAAAATGAAGAAGGCGCCTAAAACTATTTTGATCTAAACTTAGCGCTTTAAGATCATCGCCATTTTCCTATGCGAGGAAGCATATTCCCTGAGCCCGACAGAAGCAATGAGCAACATTACCGTCACACTGGCCTCAGACACACACACACACACACACACCACACACCACACACACACACACACACCCACACACACACACACACACCCACACACACACACACACACACACACACACACACACACACACACACACACACACACACACCACACCACACACACACACACACCACACACACACACACACCACCACACACACACACACAACACACAAACACACACACACACACACACCACACACACCACACACACACACACACACACACACACACCACACACACACACACACACCACACACACACACAACACACACACACCACACACACACACACACACCCCACACCACACACACACACCACCACCACACACACACACACACACACACACACACCACACACACACCACACACACACACACACACCACACACAACACACACACACACACACACACCACACACACACACACACACACACACACACACACACCACACACAACACACACACACACACACTCACACAACACACACACACACACACACACACACACAAACACACACACACACACACACACACACACACCACACACACACACACCACACACAAACATGCCCTATTTACAGTCCTTGCTGCTATTGCTCGGACTCCCATTCACTGGCGGAAGTGGTTCTAGGGTGTCGCTGTGCAAACTGACTGGGCTCACTCTGGGTGGGTGCTGCGCTGGCTGACGTCCATTTTCTGTGCTCAGCTGGACCAACAAGTCCGCACGGGAAAAGACAAGACGAAACACGATGCTGAGTTCGGAAGACTGGAATAACTAAGTCAGTGCCAAGCACCGCTTCGTACGTTGTTTGATTCCGGAAGCTCATCACCTGACATTTTGATAGGAAAGTTCATTTTTTTATTGTTTGCTTACAAACAGCTACGCATTCATCCGTTTGTATGTACAGAACAAATCAATATCTTGTGAGCTTATTACACTTTGGTTTTTGAAATGCGTTGGCATCAATCATCCATTCAAATGCGATGTCTTATTTTCCAGAATGCATTCTGCCGAAATGTGACGTCACCGGGTTAACATTTCCCTCTTGCTTGACTGAGTCGCATTGAGAAAACTAAGTTCGCTGCCACGGTTATCTTGCATATTCCAACAGAATGCAAGTTGCTCACAAGGCGCTTGATCCCAGGCGCTGGTAGGAGCGGCTGGTAAATGTCGATTCATCTTCCTAGAAAGAAACCGTTTCACCGTCTCACGTCACTGTACGACCGAACGAGCGCCAGCGGTCAGGCTTTAGATGATAGACGACCCCAAATAAATTAACAGCTTCATCTCCAGTTCAGCTGATGATGGACTTTTCCTGGAACTGTGAAAATACCATCAACGTAGCTTAGTTTCCAACCGCGTGGGCTTTTCCGGCGGCCCAGGCGGGCCAGTGTTTTGATGATTGGTTGAGGACCACAAAATATAGCAAATCGATCCATGCGTCTTGATTTAGAAAGGTATCCGTTTGGACGTGACAAATGCGAACATATTACTCGCAGCAGAAATCGGCGAGAGCTAATGTGATAAAGACATACCGACCAGCAGCGCTGATACATTACCGAAGTAATTCTTACCAAGATATCTAGATACAGAAACCGAAGCGTCGAATGCGCAGAACGGCAGAAACTTTCAGTTCATGTGGTTCAGCAGTTCAGCAGTTCATGTGGTTGACGTTCCGAGGTATACAAACTTTCAGAGCCCCTCGGGACTTTCCGGGGCTTTCGGTACATTTCAGAACGTCACAGGTCATCGGGTTACTCCGCGGGAATCCAATACTCGTTCGATCATGCCAAGCCGCATGGAAATCCCTTCTATTTCCGTGTAGCGCTTTGGGATGTCAAGTCGCAGCAAATTATGCAAACCATCTGAAACAAGCTGTAAGCGTTGTAACTCAATGAGACCCGGAAACACGTGGCTCCAATGTTCGGTTGCGTTTGGCGTACTAATGGAATTTGTCGCTGTCCCAACTGGTCGCATTCACTGGCAATGGGACGCAGTGGCGAAAAGCGACGTGAGCACTGAGGAATCCACCGCAGAGGCCTCGGTCAGACAATGCCCCGGCCATTCCCACGTGGCGCGGTTTCAGGTCTGACCAATGATCCCGTACGACACCAGGACAATTCATAACCATTCCTTCTGCAAACGTTGCGCCGCCGCTTACTTGCAAGACAAATACATTTCATTTCGAAAACGTGCGGCTGCTGGATATTGCGTCATTTCAATGTTGGCCGCCGTTATGGCTAGCTGTTAACGTCCTCTGTCGGCCACCATGAAAACGTTATGGGTTTACGTAATTTCGAGCCTTCAAATGACCCGTGAATTTCGGAAGCCATGGAAATGAGGATTTACCTGTTTTGATGAGCCAAGAGAGTCAAGAGTTTAATCGAAGCGTAAACACATTTCTGTCACGACCAACGCAATGCAACAAAATTTCTTTATCTCACTTGACGGCCATCGGCATAATTTTGCAACGCTGGAACACCGAGTGCGCACCAAGGCATTGTCTCCGTTTATATGTGGCTGCCACTTAT
>NW_023595962.1:10109856-10168546 GCF_011947565.3 Pollicipes pollicipes | reverse complement strand
GAGATGAAGTCCTGCAACACCGACCGCGGGGCGCCGCCGACGCTGCTGAAGCCGCTGCTGAAGCCGCTGCTGCTCATCCTGCTGCTGCGAACGGCGGCGGCTGAGATCGAACACGGCAAGGCGGCCGCCGAGAGGGTTGTCAATGGCAACTACTGGTCACCGGTAGGTACCAGCAAGTGGCGCGTCGAGCTCACTCGCCTGGAACGCAATGCGTGCAACCCGTATCTGAGGGACCTGGAGCGGTACCCGGGGAGATTGTAGCCCCACCAAACGGAGCCACATGGAGATATGCATCGCTTTTGGGCCTCGGTTCCTGCATTGGCTGTAATAGATCAATGACAGCACAAAAGTCAATAAGTCGCGACAATCAGACAAATCTCTCTCTCTCTCTCTCTCTCTCTCTCTGCCTCTCTTCTCTATCTCTCTCTCTCTCTCTCTCTCTCTCTCTCTCTCTCCTCTCCTCTCTCTCTCTCATCTCGTCCACTCACTCCTCTCTCTCTCTCTCTCTCCTCTCATCTCTCTCTCCTCTCCTCCCTCTGCTCTAGTCTCTCGACTCTCTCTCTCTCGGTCTCTCTCTCTACGTCTACATCCTCTTCTCGCTCGTCATCCTCTCTCTCCTCTCTATCTCGTCTCTCATCTCGCTCCGCTCGCTCTCTCCTCTCCTCTCTCTCTCCTCCTCCTGTTAGTTTTCTTAAAACAACACATGCTGACATGCTGACACAAGCAACATCTGTGTAGCAAAAAAATTAAACGGTGATTTGTATCTCAAGAGTATCGCAAATCGGTGAGTCGATGATACCGCTCACACATACGTACTGCTAACGACAGAACTTCAACGACACTGACGGTTCAACGATGGTATTACTTCTAATGCATAAATTTACGCACGACAGAACTTCTAACGCAAAAACTCCTGCGTGCCATTACTCCTATGCGACATAATTTCGATCACAAAAGCTTCTGCGCGCCACTACTTCTAACGCAAGAGCACGCGCACACATAAAGATAAACGTGTCCATAAATCATGCATGTCTGCATGCGTGCCAAATTGCAAGGTCTGCGCACATGCAGTCGCCTGCAATTAATTGTTACGACAATGATTTAAAATTTTGGAAAGCTGATAAATGCCCAGCCATATGGCGTAAGTTGTGTTTGATTGTATCACATGAGCTGTTAAATCGGGAGGCATCATCCCAGTCAGGAGCAGGTAGAAAGGGCTCTGGGCTGTTAAAGCTCCCTTCGTGAATCGGGGACCCCTCAGGCGGCCCTTCAGGCCCAGGAGGCTCGAAGTGCCGACCGGGATTTGAGGTTTTTTTGGTTTTTCTCTGAAACATTTTGGGCTCCGGCTGTCGGTCGGAGATCCAAGAAGTGAAGAGGTGACCCCGATACTTCACAGGGTATCAGTGCTGGGCGGCTTCCTATATGCCGAAAAGGACCCGTACTAATACCAAGGATAGACCCAAAGTTTGGTCATCTCCATGGTGCGCTACTGCGTATCTATGTGCGGAAGCGCAAACCATTCAAACATGAAACAGGTCCAGTCAATTCCACATTTTTGTGCGAAAGTAATATCAGGACAACGGAGCTTCGACCATCTTTTTCACCTGACCAACCAAAACCCAGCCCTGAGCGTGAAACGGCTGGCGTGTTACCACAACGTAACCCTTCTTCACGAGATTTGGAGCACGGGGCACAGCTTCAGATCTTCAGAGCTTCAGAGCACGAGACAACCATCAGCACTGGCAAATATACTTGGCACAAACATCGCCACGACAGGAAGACGCAGCCGCCAGTCACACGACGTCGAGCTGTCTACGGCGCGTCAGAGCAGTGACAAATGGCGGCTATTTATCAGGCTCCGGCCGGCTACAACCTCCTGCCACATTGCGTGAGGGTGCTTGACCGCTCATGCTTTGCTGTCACAGTTAAGCCATAGTTTCTACATGCCATCGGGGCGTGCGCACACGTTTTTAATTGAGGTTAGATGTGTATGCCACTTGTTGAATGAATGAGCGTTTCTATACCCTAGAATGTTTCCAGACGTGACGTGGCATAGTCGTAGCCGAGCGTGTATTTAATCTGTTTATATAGTGCATGATGCATTGGAATGTGCTACAGCGTGAATACGTACCTGCATACACATCAGGCGTCGCTCAGGGGCCTATGATTGATTTATTAAGGGGCCCCTCTATCGGCCAAGGAGCCCCGGTAATGAGCAGGAGACTGAACAGGGGATCTGTTCCTTTGCCGGAGATCTGCGACACGGAACAGCAGATCCACGGCATTGAACAGGGGCTCCGTGTCCGGCCAGGACCCTCATCAGCCGAACAGGGGTAGAGCCATGACCCCTGGGTTCCAGTCGCAATGTCTCCTTTTGAGTTACTTGGAGAACCCCCGAGACAATGACGGGTCTTTTGGTCAGAGGCCCCGGCACTGGACAGTGGCCTCGGCCAGACAGGGTCCCATCTGTAGAATAGGGACGGCCAAGGTCCCATAATATCAGGCCAGATAACCTTATTCGGCGAAGCTCTGGATTCTTGAGGAATTGGAGGAATCCAGGGATTAGGCCGGGGTCCAGTACTGAACAGGGGAACACCAATGCTGAACAGGGGCTCTGATAACTGAACAAAAACAGAACCATGGTCCTCGAATGTCAATAATGGGGTCTGCACTTGTTCCACTCGGAGGACCCAAAGATAAAGGGGACCCCCTCTCTTGACCCAGGGGTTCCACAGTTACTCAACATGGTCTCGCGTACCATACCAGACAGAGGTTTCAGTTTCAGCCAGGTGTCGCATGAGCCGAATAAAGACGATATAAGGGCCCAACAATGTCGGTCATAGAGCTCCCTGTGCCCCTCAAATGGTCTTGAGGTAGGGGTGTAGTTTCCTCGTCAGATGGGTGGGACTCAGCTCCCTTCACCCCAACCACCACCAAACTTTGGTTACAGCCCCTCAGACCTGGAGAAGAAAGTGGGCCACATTCAGAGAGAACCCTGTTTGTTGGTGTAAGCTGGGGGTAGGTTGTGTCACTTTTAATTGTTCATCCCCTCCAACTCATTTTACGGAACTCGCTGCAGCCTTGAGGTAATGAGAAGGCCACGCTGTCGGACAGGGCCCCCGGCGCTAAACGAAACGGTCATATTGGGGAGCCGATTAGGGACTTGCAAGTCAGTGGGTCTTTTGGCAAAACTGGGACAGGTCCAGGGGCCCGGAATGTTAGTCAGAACACCGCAACACCTCTTGGAAACCCCTGAGACGATGAAGGAACTGACCTATTTGGTCAGCTCGTGGCTCTTACCTACTGGTAGATCTACCAGTCCCAGGCCTCTGGTATTGGTAGTGAGCAGAGAACCCGGGTATGGAAAAAGCGGCCCAAGCCTTGCAGAGATTTGACCTTGACCTCGAGGCCTTGAGAAAGCACTGTCAGGGAGAAAGCCTGAGGTTCGGACTTCGGAACTCACTCCCCGCGCCCCCAGTGGAAACCCATCTAGGTAATTCGTGGTTGAAGCTCTTGCGTAAGAAAGTAATGAAGGATGTCGTGTGGAAGTATTTGCATAAAAAGTTTTGTCACGCAGAAAATTATGCTTTCGATGCTCTTGCATTATAGATAATGTAGAGTAGCAGTTCTTGCGTTCGACGCTTTGTCGCTTGGAAGTAATGTCGCGTAAAAGTATTCACATTTAGAAGTCATATCATGGGAGGTTATTCGTTGGCAATACTTGCGTTGGAACTTTTGTAGTGCAACTATACAAATCACTCTGAGTCTCTTCACTAATCCCACCTTACAATCCTCCGCTGCCTTGTTAGAAGTCAGAAGAATGCGCCTCCAACGACGCACAGCATGTTTGTGCCTGCGCTCTCCAGAGTGTGCTAGCAGGCAAGATGACATCCTCTCGGCACAACCTGTCTCCTCCCATCAGCCTCACAAAAGGCTTTCGCGACTTTTCTACGGCTTGCCATTAAGCGCACTGAAAGCTTCGGTGGTTGGAGCTACTGGTGGAATTCTATCTATTCTTCAGCCCGACTCATTCGGCGAGTCTCAGAGATGGTGGAAATCAGTAGCACGACGCATTTTTCGCAGCGTGTCAGTGAATGCGTGATTGTGTCACCAGTGGACATCTGTGCCACGCCAGCCACGTTAACTTGAATGTCTAGTACACGTTTAAGCTCAAGAAATTATTTTGGAACCAAAGGCATTCTGTCACTTGAACTCCGTCAATGTTATTTATCTGGACCAGTTTTGCTATGCTTCGTAATTGGTTCGCTCAGGCTGAACTGTGAAATCGCATTAATACGGTAGAATGGAGACAAACTCCACCAGGCTGGATCGTACCCAATTGGATTCCGGGATGGTAGAAAAGGCAGATTGGCGGTTCGGACCGTGGACTTAGTTTATGCGGCCAGACCGAACCAGATTCTGAAAATTCAAGCTGTCAAAAGCCCGGTTGAGATTAGCATATCACATCACGATTCAGTTTCTTATACGAATGGCTATTTGCTATCAAAAAGATCGTTAAGTTAAACAATCTTCAATCAATTCATGCGTGCGGCAACCGTCAATGTATCCTCCGCTTTAAAAATAACTTGATCTAGGCGATCCAGTGAGTGAGCCCATGACGCGTAGCAGCATGGGGAGGGCTGCTGCAGCTGGACATGTCAATCAAACCCAGTTTAGGAACAGATGTCCTGCCATCGGTTAAAAACGGAGGCCTCCACTGCGCCCATGTCAAAACGCCCCCGCGCCGCGCCGGCACGTGCTGGTCTCTCCATCCCCCGTGACGCACGCGGCGCCGCGCTGGCGTCCGCGGAGTGCACAAAATAGCCGCCGGGTCGAGCTGGCCGACTGGCAGAGCGAGGGTCGCGCCGGACCGAGCTGGCCGGCCGGTAGACGGCCGCGCGCGCCGTCACCCCCGGCGCAGGGTCCCGGGACACGTGACGCAGGCCGGCAGCCGTTGTGACGTCACGTGACCGGGGCTTGGCGCGCGCGCCGCCGCGGCGGCGGGAGGGACGGGTGGGGGGGGGGGGGGGACGTGCGTTCCAGCGGGACCAGCCGGGAGTCGCATATCCTGTATGCAGCCGGGCTGCAGAGACGACCGAAAATAGCTCGACGTGGCTCTGGAAGCGTTTGGTCTGAGATTGCAAGCATTTTTTCGGTAGTGCGACGCCTGAATGAGCAATACCCGCGTGACACGAACGGCAACGTGATGGCCGTGAACTCTTGACATATCCTGCCGATCTCCATATCCGCTCAGATCATAGGGAAAACGTGATCTACAACAAGATCACCAGCGGCCTGATCAAACCAACGTCAATCGCTGCACGCTGATCGACAAACGTCTATATTGAGCATGGTGATTAGTGTTTTTCAGGTACCTTGTCAACAAAAGTCATTTCGCGCTCATATCCACAACCAGCCGAGCGGCTAAGATACGGGAGCTTATTACGCAGCGGGTAATGGACCGGAGATGACCAGCTCCCTGGAGGTGTGCGCACAGGGTTGTCAGTTTCCAGATTTGGCTGGGGGCTGAATCGATAAAGTTGATCCAGCCTACCACCATAGCCTGATTTTTATCCGGATTTCGGCTGAAATTTGCGTCCCCGATGACGCAATCATTTTTCTAAAAAATATTTCGTGGCGTTACGAAATTGTCTTGCTGCGAAGGGACGGCTTCCAACTTCAAGGTGATGTGAAGTCACAGTGTCGTGAATAGCTTAGAATGGTACATATAAATCAATGAAAAACATCTTAATAATCCGAGCCCTTTTGGCAACCCTGCCCCGACATTAGGAAGAAGGCATTCGGCGTCTAAACTTTCAATGTCTGAAATGCTGCTTCGCTGAGGGTGGGGGACTTGGCGACGATGAACTATTTCAAGGCGCTATTCGGCGTTTGAGGCGTTGCTGTGTACTGCACCCTTGAAATTTGAACTATCTCTCCATGACCGAGGACGCGATAGCACGATGACAGACAAACCTCAAAGGGTCCAGTCCATACCGGTCATCTGGCCTCCATAATCACTTGGTCTATATTGCACTGCACCCTACCGCGGCACATGACCTGACCTTAGGTCGGATACTGGCGTATTCATAACCAGTCAGCGCAACAACAGGCTTCGCAGTAGTTGCCGTTCAAATGTAAGCACATACTCGGGCAGGGATCAAACTGCCCCCTGAAAGGGGTTTCCAAACGATTTCCGAGCGGTTCGGTGTAGCCGCGCCTGACGTTGCGTAGCTGTAGAGCATTGGACAGCGGATCTTTTTATGCAGGAAAGTAGATGTTATAGACCTAAAATCAGACCTTGCTAGCTCGCAAACCTATGGCAGGTCAAAGCCAGGCCGTGACGTCAGCGAAAGGCATTTCTAGGGAATCGATCAATGTGATGCAACGGCAGAGTGCTAACCGAAGCCATACGTATGTGAGATAGGTTTTTAGATACTAAACCAATTGAACTCACAATTACAACCAATTTCATTGGCCTAGGGTGAGGTATGAGGCTGAGAACGAGGTCGAATCTAATCTGTTTTTTTACTCGAAAGCTTGGTTTTATGAAGTAAATTCTGGTACTCATTTCGGATCGGTTAATGACAGAACAAAACAGGCATATTCCAAGATCTTTTTAAAGGTTGGTGTAGGTCACTGACCTAGAATGACATAAGTCAGGATTTTGTTTTTAAGAACATACCGCCTAGCGTAATCGCTAATGCTTATTCCAATGGCAAAATAGGAGCAATCTCGCAGGTAATTGGTCACCTTGACCTAATAACGGTCAAATAAGGTCAATCACCTCATCAGACCTCTGCTTAGAACGGGTATCTAGCCTCACAGTGGTTGCACAAGGAGGTGTGGGAGCAACTGAGGCACCAATATAGAGCTTGACCTTGTTTGACCTTATCAGACCCCAAGGTCATTACCCAGGAACCTCAAATCTAGGCAAAGGTGAGTTCACGTATACGTCAATCTGTTCTGTGAATTTGGTGTTTCTGGCTTTCTTAGTTGTTTTTTTAGAGCTCGGGGGGGGGTAAATTGACCCCCACCGAGCGAGGGGCAATCAGACGGCTACAGGGCGCGCGATAAATCGAGCGGACCTGCTGAGAACGCGACGCCGGCCTTGGCGTCGCGTTTAGCAAACCTCACCGTTGCAGGGCCTCCAAGTGCACAGCTGCACGGACAGGTAATGCGTTAACGCAACTGCCTCGCTCCCAGCTTAACTTCAGACAATGATCCTCACACTAAGCAATACACTGTCATGTCCTCGCATTCAATAATTCCCATATCACTGCTCCAGACGATCTGGCTGTGCTGTTAATGTCAAGATCAGCAATTAACCGTTACTGGGTCCGTGACAGCGGCACCTGCTACAAAAGCATTTGCACGCGAGTCATAATTCACCGCGAACAAATCATTTCCCGGCCAATTTGATAGTGGTTTTTAAATCAAGTTGTGAAAAAAGGTAATGACTCCTATTCCACAAGAGAAATACACAAATCGTTGAAAGAAGGCGTACTTCCATGGAAAGTGGCTTTAGTGCATACAATGCTACAAGCACTACACCCACTTCGAGCAGGACTCAGCCAACATCACCATAACTCTGTGCTCCAGTTTGTCCCGACGCAGCGACTGTTACGACCACCGGCGTCACGACCTTGCAAGCCGCGTAGCCGTAATGGTTACAGTGGAATAACCAGGCGCCGCGAGGAATTTCAGCTTTGGGTTCTCGATCCAAGCTTCCTGCCCGCTGTTCATTGTGTAGCTAGATCATTCATATATGAACTCTTTCACCGCCTTTCATTCACATTTGGACTCTTCCACTGCCATTGCTTCGCTACAACAGCGTGACGCGTCGCTCTGCAGTACTCACAAAAATCGAATCTGACACCATCACCATCCTCACCAGTCGGCTTACTGACCCCTCTCTTACAACACAGTGCACGGCTGCCCAACCTACAGGTCTTCACAGTGTTTCGTTCCCACAGCTTCACCGGCCCCGCGCCCGCGCGCGCCGTTAGGCATGCCCTATCACACGCCACACCGGTGCCGCCCCCATCGGATGGGCCCCTCGCGTGAGTTATCTCCGCCATCATGGCTCGAGAGCGGCGGCTGCGCGCGAGTCGGGTGTGATGCCGAGCGCGTGCGGGTATGCCGATGACTACAATCAGCGCGCTGGGTACTGGGTCACAGCTCATTGCGGGGTCACGCAGCGTCGGAGAAGATGTCAGGACTTGCTATGAAGGTGGAGCATCGTGGATATGTTTGAAAGCTTATTTGCACAGCTTGATCGTCGATCGACTGATCAGGCGATCTCGGCAGCTGAGTGGCGTGACGTGTTTCAGCCATCACAAACCAGCGTTACGAATGTGACCAGCCAGCGTGCGAGAGGGCAAAACAAATACTCTCGCCTTTCTGAAAGGATAGGTCTAAAACATCCCTGTGCTGAACGTTTGAAGCAGAAGTGCAAGTGTATCATGCACACATTGATTATGTATGTATTATGATTTCAGCGTGTACGTCTTCTGCAAGTTAGCCAACTCGGTTATCACATTACACTTATGATCGGTTTATCGGTTCATCACATATTTGGCGTTAATAAAAATAAACGCATTTCGCCTTGAAACCATGCTGCAACTGTTCGGTCATTTTAATCGTTCACCCAACCGACGATTTAGCCCTACATAACAATGCATCTTCAGAACAAAAGAACATTGTAAGCGGCTGACATGAGGCTGCATACAGAAATAGTATCATTATATATGGCTATGATGCAAATTACCCGGGCAACGCACTGAGAAACGCGGATGATATAGAGGCTGCCTCTTCGAAAATGTGCCTGCGCTGTTTAAAGAAACGCAGAAGTCCATGTATTTTGCCACAACTGCGCCAGATTTGAAACAGTTCAGCGGCCATGCTCCTGAGCTAGAGACTGCATAATACACCCACGTGTTTTGACAATCTTTCTGAAATCACAACCCATGAGATGAGTCCATCATTATATGGGCCAAATTGGAATTAAAACATATCCATTAAATGGAAATACATGTTGTTTTCATACTAACCTTTGCAAGGCTTAAAGGGCTTTTTTAAAAAGTTCTCGGTTCCGAAATTCTCTTGTAAATAAGCAGTCCGGGGCAAGCCTGTGTACTGGCGGCGACGGATGTCTAAGACCATCCGCCAAGGACATCAGCGACGCCCGAGCGCCGCGTCTCTGATTCCCCGGCGACCCTGACCTCCCTGATCTGACCTCGCCTCTACCGCAGGCGTGCCCGGCCGAGTTCCACAAGGCATGGTCGGCACAGAACGTGGCCAGCGTCTGCTTCTACGTGAGCTCGGTCAAGCTGGACTGGCACGCCGCCCGCACTGCCTGTCACAACCTGGCCGCCTACCGGTCCCGCTGTCACGGCGATCTGGCCAGCGTGCTCAACACCGGCGAGAGCGACTTCGTCCGCTCGCTGATGAGTGAGTACCACCGCTGGCACGTGCCCGGGTATACGCCCGTGGCCGGGTAAGTAGCTGTACTTGGGTACATACCTGTATCCGGGTATTTGCACCCGTGCCTGGGGACATGCACATTCCCGGATACCTACCCATAGCTGGGTGCACAACCATATCCGGGTTTCTACACCCGCACCCGAATGCATACCCGCACCTGAGTCCACAGTCGCACGCGGTTAATTGCAATAGGGCGCACAACGGACGCGGCCGTACGGCCTTTCGCGGTGCGCCAGCGGTCACCAACGATATAGTGCCCCAGCGACGATAGCTTCGGCCGGTATCGAAGCTCGGACATGCCCTCCTCGGGTCCAGGACCCTATCAGCTGAGCTCTAATAGCCTTGCGTGCCTTGGTCCGACGTCTTTGTTAGGGAATTGCCAGAATATAACACCACGGCCTCCGAGTTTTGTAAAGCACGTTTTCAGCTGGACCGACGAAGAGTGGTCTATTCTTCCTTGTCACTGCTTTCGGATGTTTATGCCGGTCAAAAGCTAATATTAGTCCAAAACCATCACAGTGAGAAATGAAACAATATTTCGTTGCTTCTCCTAAATTTTACAAGCCACTTCTCTCCCATGGGTGGATTTAATATTCCGTGAACGACCAGCGCCTTCTATTTCGTTCCTCCTAAGATTAAATGAATTAATTTTGGTGAAGATATTGCCGTTTAGCTGTGTTGAAAACTCAATCAGCACCTGTTGCGTAATTACCTTGCAACTCGTTTGACGATACCTTTACGGGAAACTTCGCTGGAAAAGATGGAACCCAAAATAAGCTGAGTTGAAACGGTCCACTCGCAATCCGTGCCATCTTGACGTTCTCAACTCATCCCCGCGTTCCATTTTCACCATTCCATTTCCATTTTCCATTTCACCATTTCACATGCATTCAGATCACCCTAACCGTTTGCACCTGTCAGAAGGCGAATTAAACAACAGCTGACTGATGGCACCATGCTTGCGTGACAGTGACTGACTCCGACCCCGGCTGACCTGACCTGACTGCTTCCAGGTCAGCTGCAGGTCAACGACCATGCCTGGATAGGCTACAACGATCTATCGTGGGAGAACTCGTTCCGCTGGACCGATGGTCGCCAGGGATACTGGACGAACTTTTACCCGGGCGAACCCAACAATGGCGGCGCATACGGCAGCGAGCACTGCGTGGAGGTAATGTTTCGTCGGGTCAACAACAGATGCCGCCCTTGTAAAGCTGCTGAATGTAGCGTAGTGTGCCGTTACATAGGTGAGTAGTGCTTTATTTTCCTGGGGGACAGCACGCCCCCGTCAAGCCTAGGGTGGTGACCACACTGGTCAAAAGGTCACTAACAACACAAGATACCGCAACAATCTTCTTTATTTTGAGAGATGTGGCCTCTAGTTCCAATCAAAGCCGTAAGGGGCCGCCTTTGCGTTATAAGTTCTGCTCTGAACAAGGCTGCTAAGGAGTGAGGGCTGATCACAAAGCTTTTCCAGAGGCTGATAACACGGGGGGGGGGGCTGCCTCGGAACACGATATTCATATCGGATGGACGCGAGGCGAAACATCCACTCCACTCCCACTTCTCTTCACTCTCACTGCTAACCACTCAAAACAGCCGAATTCGCTCCCGGTTCATCACTTCCCTCTTTTGGCTTTCACCAAGAACAGACCTCCAGGTGTGACCTGCGACCGAGCGGGGAGTAGCCGACTCAAGTCCCGCAGTGGGGGGCAGACGCCACGTCTCGAGACATGCGGGGCAGCTACGTCCCGGGGTCTGCATCGTACGGGGCCTGCCTATTTTGCTGGTTTGCCTCAAGTCTCTGCGGCATGGGTCGACTAGAAACAAGACACTA
Organism: Pollicipes pollicipes; assembly: GCF_011947565.3. Classification (NCBI taxonomy): domain Eukaryota; kingdom Metazoa; phylum Arthropoda; class Thecostraca; order Pollicipedomorpha; family Pollicipedidae; genus Pollicipes; species Pollicipes pollicipes. The sequence continues at coordinate 10,157,223 of NW_023595962.1, read as the reverse complement.
CTGCCTTGGCGCTACAAGTGCCAAGGCAGTAGGCACTACAAATGCCAAGGACACCAAACAAGGTACTACTGCCTTGGCGCTACAAGTGCCAAGGACAGCAGGCACTATAAATGCCAAGGCACCAAACAAGGCACTACTGCCTTGGCGCTATAAGTGCCAGGGCAGTAGGCACTACAAATGCCAAGGCACCAAACAAGGCACTACTGGAACAGGTCACCTCATATTAGTACCGATCTCTGCTGGCGCTAATAAGCATAGATCATGGTTACCTCATATTTATACCAACCTCTGCTTGCGCTGATGGGCATGGATCACGGTTGCCCCATATTAATACCGATATCTGCTGGCGCTAATCGACATGGATCACGGTTACCTCATATTAATACCGGTCTCTGCTTGCGCTGATGGGCATGGATCACGGTTACCTCATAAGCGATGGGGCAGCTCGCCGCCAGCGTAATGACGTCACGCCCACGTGCGCCTGCAGGTAATTTTACCTGTCAGCTGCCAGGGTTATTGGAAGCGCGAGGAAAGTGTCGAGAAGCCCAAGTTTCCAGAGTGCTTAATTGACACGCGTCAGGGTGGCTCGTTGAATACCCTTTGCTCGGGTGGGAGGTCAATTTGACCCCTGATATCCCAAAAACTAAGAGAGCTAGAGACAGTAAATTCATAGGGTTGGTTGATCTGTATGTGAACTTAATTTCGTTTTAATTTGAGGTTCGTAGATCATGAACTTGAACATGAACGATGCCATAAGCTTTACCTTCGCTGAAAGTCACGGCCTAACTTTGACCTACCACACATCAGCCACCTTACTAGGGTACATTAAAGTTTTTATACCAAATATCCGCTGTTCAATTGCCTACAGTTATGCAGCATTTGACACGTGACGCTACACGTTAATCCTTCACACACGTAAATTTTTCCGCAAAAACCTTCGAGTGGTCAAATTGACCCCCCGCAAGGGTGCGTGTTAGTGTATGCCTCGTCCGAGGCGCGGCATATTCTGCGCAGATTTACAAGTGAACGACTGGTCATGATATCCTAATCCTAAATTGTCCATCAAGAAAGTGTCCATACGTTGTCGTACACATTCGACGGCCGTTTCTTGCATCGTCATATTATATTTTTGAACTTTGGAGAAGCGGCTGGCTCTAACCAGCTGAGCTATCCGTTACGATAGCTCACATGGCTTAAGCCTTCCGATCCACCTACCCGTGGTTGAAACGTCTCGAGTCGCCTTAGACACTAGCTATTCGCCCTTGACCGGAATGGCCAGCGACCGGTGGCAACGGTCGCGTTAGATGGCAGGTGACGGCAGAGGGTAGGACAGACCGTCCCGAGTGTCGCATTGCTTAAGCATTCGCCCCCACATTCTGCCGTCGACCGGAATTTTACGATCGGATGTTGGGGTCAGGGGTCACGCATCAAGCACTGCCTAGCGCGTGCTGTGGTCCCAGAAAAGTGTCCATTTAAAAATTCGGACTGAGCCTTAAATTGTGATGGCTATGCCCCCATTCTTCCCATTCAAGCGTCCATAGAATGTCCACTTTCCTGGCATATTCTGAGGCGAGAGTAGAATTAGTGTATCCATCGAGCAATCAGTAAACGCTCTGGTTCATCATTTCATCGGAGGGAGCACGGTGTAGAAGCGAGGCTACAAAGCCATGCGATTCGGTCGGGAAATTAACCACGCTGGACGGACCGTGACAGCTTGGTAAGGCATGCGCATATGCCAGTTGAAATAACTTGCATATTGTTCCAGCCCCACCATTCATTCTAATCTGACACGCGTCTCTAAACCGGTTTCCATATGCAAACATCATGTCCAAAAGCGTGCTTCAACAAGCAAGGGCTTATACAAACAAGAGCGCGCCAGTCTACCGCTCGGTTCCGCATCTTTGGACGCTGTATCCAGGACGGCCAGCGGGCGCCAGTCTCCGACGACGCCTCGGGCCACTGAACTGGCTGACCTCCGACCTCGCACGTGCTGCCGTCGATCATCCCGCCGCCCGTGCCGGCTTAACAGCGGTGACGTCACTAATGGCGAGCTGGCTTTGCGGTAGGGGAGCAGATTTCGCGACCGAAGCTCCGTTTTAGCGCTTAATGCTAAAATTAATACACACCGCGGGCGCATTTGGCTGTTAGTGCTCCCACGGAGTGGGCACGCAATTTTACCCAGAAATGGTGCAGCAAACCTGCCAGATATTTCACCTGCAAATCATTTCGCAGCGGTCGCAATAACAAGCTGCGTTTAAGTGCTGGCATTCCAGAGCACACACTGTGAGCGCACTTGGCTGTTCATTTCTCTCACGGGGTGGGCACGCAGTATTACCCAGAAATGGTTCATCAAGCATGCCGAATATTTCACTCGCAAGTCACTTACGGAGTCGCTACAAAAACCACGAAATAACGATCGGTACGTACGGAGCTGAAATGGCAAATACCGCCGCAGTTTCCGCAAGCGTTGCGATGGTTATCGTCACGTGTTTCCGTTCGTATTTCGACCCCTGTGACATCTTTCAGTCAGCCGCACCGAGGTTAATGTATTGCAGCTGCAAGATTTACACCACGGCTTTTGGGTCCGCGTATGACCGTTTGGAGCAAGGCAATTTCATACCTTTAAGTGAGTCACAAATCACCTCCCATTTTCAACGTGTAGTAACCATGAGTTACGGCTGGTTTTGAGGAAATGCTGGCAAGATCACATATTTCACGACTGCTAAAACGCCAAAAAGCATTGCGTGCGGCCAAAGCGTGGACAGCCGTCGATCGAAAGCCAGCCTTCCGTCTTGCTGTAGTTTACGTATTCAGATAAGTAGCGTCCGCGTCTAATGAAATCCCCATTCGGCGTCCCCCCCCCCCCCCCCTGCCATGCCATGAATTATGGGCACAGCCTACAGCGCGCCCGCCACTCAGCCTTTACCATGCTTAGAATCAGCCGATTGACGTCGTAAGCGACCAATGAGAAACGCGCTGACGCTTGGCGCCCTGTTCTATTTCAGCTGATGAACGCGCTGAACGGCCAATGGAACGACCGCGACTGCAGTCACCAGAAGTATTACGTCTGCAAGGCATACTGCGTCTAGCCGCTCGGCGGCCTCCGCTTCGGCGAGTGAGACGGAGGCGGCTGCGAAGCACGACACGCGTCTGGGCTGGAGCCGACGGATTCCTTGTCACGAGACGGAGGCGGCTGCGAAGCACGCCCCGCGTTTGGGCTGGGACCGACGGATTCCTTGTCACGGGACGGAGGCGGCTGCGAAGCATGCCCCGCGAGCGGACTGGATCCGACAGATCCAGCATCCCAACAAGCCTGGCAAGGGCGTAGAATGAGTCGCATTCAAATGATAGATAGGAAGCAACAGTCGGAATAAAACACTTTGCAAAGGAGTTTCACAAGCATAATTCACCCATATGCATAGACCTCAGGGTGAAGTAGCACGCGTAGTTCGATGAACTATGTATAAGTAATTAACTGTGCGCCGTGCGACTAAAACTGGCCGATGATTGCGTGCGAAGCTTTTGAAAAATATCATTAACATGTTTAACTGCCAGTTTTGTTGCCTCCGCTGCGGGTCCGACAGGTTGTCATGGCAACCTATGCGCTCCGCGAGCTATGACCAAGCGCAGATGTCTCGCGATCACAGAGCGGCGGAACAAACCCTGAGCGTGACCAAGCGCAGATGTCTCGCGATCACGAGGCCGCATTCAAGGCGCTCAGTCCGCCAGGCTGCGGCTGCAAGTAGTTCTTTGAATAGTTCATAAGAACTCCACGGGTTCGCAACCTAAGGAAACAGCTGAGAGATAGCAGTTCAAGTGTAAGTTGTGATACTGACACAGAACAGTCATGGCTATTTCGTCGGCTGGTGTCGCATACGGTGTTGCGACGTTGCAGCTCATTGCAGCTAGTGTGACGCCGGTCCACTGAAGACTAATGTGACGCCGGTCCACTACAGATTAATGTGACGCCGGTCCACTGTAGACTAATGTGACGCCGGTCCACTGTAGACTAATGTGACGCCGGTCCACTGTAGACTATTGTGACGCCAGTTCACTATAGACTAATGCGACGCCGGTCCACTACAGACTTATGTGACGCCGGTCCACTACAGACTAATGTGGCGCCGGTACACTGTAGACTAATGTGACACCGGTCCACTACAGACTATTGTGACGCCGGTCCACTGTAGACCAATGTGGCGCCGGTCCACTGTAGACCAATGTGACGCCGGTCCACTACAGACTATTGTGACACCGGTCCACTGTAGACCAATGTGACGCCGGTCCACTGTAGACTAATGTGACGCCGGTCCACTGTAGACTAATGTGACGCCGGTCCACTGTAGACCAATGTAACGCCGGTCCACTGTAGACTAATGTGACGCCGGTCCACTGTAGACTGATGTGACGCCGGTTTCCTATACAAGGAATCGCCGCTTTGTTTGCACCGTAACAAATCGCCATTATGACCAAACGCCAACTCAACAACACACTCATGCATTTCAAAACAGTGCTCACAATAAATGAGCAGCACTGATGCTGGCATCAGAGATAACCTCGAACACTGCGGCTTTTTTATGATGTGACGCTGGCTGCGGAGCATCGCGTCTGCCCCATGAGTCCGAGCCTTCTCGGGGCTGCACGCTGTCGGTTTTATTCATTATGAACGCTGCCTGCAGTTACGGCCGGTCTCTTGATGGGAGTACGGGGTATATGATAGCGCTCCATATGTAGAAGCAGCATTAAATAAAGTCCGCTGTATGAACACTGGGCGTTATTTGGGATATCTATGAATACATCTGCGAAACAAAGCCGGTATAACCATTGCATGCCGCCTTCACTGACTAGTGGCACGAATACATTGCACACATCAGAGAAAAAAGCGATCGCTTCCAAGACTGCGCGTTCGTCTAAAGTGACCCTATGGAGCCAGCCGACCCAAAACGAGGCAGCTCACTTTGGTTCCAGTCCTCGATACGAACAGCTTGCCTTGTGTGCACTGACAACGCCACACCTATGGTTCGAACCGGAATTCGATGCTTCCCAAGTGTACGGGCCACGTACTTGCGTATCCGTAAGTCTGCCGGAATCCGATGCTTACCATTTCCCACGTGCCTTGCAATCGGTGGTAATCCACCGCCCACGGTGACGCTTCCCAAAGCCGCAGCGCGTCTGTAACGGCGAGCTGTGCGAGCTGTGACCTGCCGCGGCCCTGCCGCGGCGAGCTGTGACCAGCAGGGCCCGGCCCGAGCCCGCGCCCGCCGGGTCGGCGCACCCCACCTGACGAACCGCCAGCACGGCCGGCCGTCGTTGCCGCCTCCCGGCCGGCGGGGGCGAGGCCCGGCGAGGCCCGGCGAGGCCCCTGGCCCGGCGTCAGAGCCGATCATAACGTCGGCGGGCGGACAGCGGCGACGACAGCGGCGGCCGCCTGCCGCTGCCCGGCCATGATAAGCGCCGGCTGCGCGGACCTGATCGCGGGCCAATCGCACCCACCCCGGCAGTGGCCCGGGTCACTCACGGACACGGGCGCGCCCAGGCAGGCAGATAGGGGACGGGAGAGCTGGAGGCGGAGGCGACCCAGAGAGACAGATAGGGGAACGGAATGGCGGGGAGGCGGGGCGTATCCAGGGAGGCAGATACGGGGAGAAAGACGGCGGGGAGGCGGGGGCGCGCCCAGGGGGCAGATAGGGGAGACGGAAGGGGAAGCAGGGGCGCACCTAGGGAGACAGTACCCCACTTGTCTCACTGGTCGTCGCTCCACCAGCGTGGGAAGTCGCGATTCCTAACAATTAACAATGAAATAGGGGCGTGTGCAGGGTTCACAGCATAGGACATCCCCCGGGAAACATCATACCAATACAAAATCCGTTTGCTATGCGCTTGCGTGATACAGCGCAGTCTATCTGTCTGTCTGGCCAGCTGGTTCAGCAATGCCCCATCATTGATATACGAGCTCGCAATCGATTTAATCATCTGCCAGCTTCTGGAAACACCTACTTATCGGCCGAAAGTTTCGTTGTCCCGAGGCAATCGTCGTGAGAGACCTGGACGCTAAATGTCATGAGGCGTAGCACGCGTCGTCAGATCCCGATATTTTTTAGAACATTTGACCACAAAAAAATACCAAACGCCGTCACTCCAAAAGAGTATCCTGTCACTGAACGTTCTGTAGAAAAACCTTGAATTCTAAAGCCAGTGACGCCGGGGGTCCTAAAACCACGAGCATGGCGTCCTCCTGCTGTCAGAGTCCCGGAGTCCTCAGCCAGCATCACAGAGTCCTCAGCCAGCGCCACGAGCTCTCAGCCAGCGTCTCGTAGTCCTCAGCCGGTGTTCCAGAGTCATCAACCAGCGACACGAAGTCCTCAGTCAGCGTCACAGAGTCCTCAGCCAGCGTCCCGAAGTCCTCAGTCGGCGTCTCGGAGTTCTCAGCCAGCGTCTGGAGTCCTCAGCCAGCGTCTCGGAGTCATTGCCCTCACAGAAACGACTCCCTGCGTGCGTCATCCGCGGGGGGCGAGGTGCTGGGCTCCGGCAGGCACTAGGTGGCCCAGTTCAGCCGGTAGTGTCCCGTGACCAAATTCGTCCCGCTGGGTGCCAGGGAGGTCAATATTAATCCACGCAGTCAGACCTCTGGCTCCTCTGTCTCCACCTCCATCGTGCTTCCATTGCCACTAATGCGTTGCCCTTTGACCCCGAATCCTCCCATCGTGACCTGACCGCCCGGCTGACCTTGCCCGAGGCGCACATAGGGGCTGGGTGACCGTCATTTGGCTCGATGCTGAATGGTCGATCCCCAGCGAGCGAAGGAACGACAACCAGCAGACATAAATGCACGTGTGCAATAGCATGAACAAGCTTCGGTCTCCTCGACATCAAAATTGCTGGCCGTTAACACGCTGAGTCCGGCAGTGTCACGTTCAGGGCCTGCCGACCCGCACCGTCACGTGACATGATTGCGCCCGTGGATGCGGGCTCGGACGGCGGGCAGATAGTAGCCGTTCATTGCCGACGTTAACAGTAAATAGCCCCGTTTAAGTGGACAATAAAGAGTAAGCCTTTATTATATGGCGGCCTTGAAGCTTGGTCAGATTGCTGAAGACTTAGAAAATAGTCGGAAGTGCTTTAAAAGATAGCGATATGGTATCATTATAATCCAAAATTGATACTGTCATGACCAAAAACGCGTCGATCGTGGGTCTGCTGGTACCTTTGGTTATATTTGAACCAATTACATTGCACCTAGGTGCGTGAAGGATACAATCGCTCGGCTAGAACCTGTGCTAGCCAAGCTGTCATATTTCAGGTAAGGTAATAATTTTTGTGAAAGCGTCACTTAGCTGCCAAAGTGGAGATTTGTAATGTTTCAGGTTTTCTCCATGTTAATGAATCATCGACTCACTAACGAGATTTGACCATTTTTAGAAAATTTTCTGGCCGTCGCTGCGGCCTATCTGGTAACATCCAAAATCCCTTGTAAACGTTTCTTCCAAAAGCGTGGACACCTGCTTGGTCATCGTGAATTAAACCGCACCGTTTGTGGTGGGTTTGATATGGCCACCATCGGCAGAACATGAAATGCAATAAAACGCAGAGCGTTGGCGTACCGCGGCTCAGGGTACCCTCCCGGGCTTTCATTTCGACCAGTTAACAAATTACAGTTCGAGTAGTGTCAAACTGCCAACCGGATATGCAGCAACATCTGCATAATCTATTTTACACAAAATGCTGATAAATCGCAAGCTTACGAAGGCACATGACGCTCAGGGTCCTTGATCTGATATTATGGAATGAGCAGGCTCCTATTGTTTGTGGTAGGGTACACTGAGAACCTTGCGATCCCTGACGCCAAATAAAAAACACCGCCAATGGCTCGTCTTAGGCGAAGAGATGTCACAGGGCCGGCCGAAAGCCGGCAAGACAACGCCTTCAGAATTCCCTCATGTAAGACATGGACTCGTCCAAACGATCATGACGTCAGTGGTTGAGTCGCACAGCCAATAAATGAGCTCTCAGAGCTTCCTAATACTGGGAAAAAATAATGACGGAAAAGCCGCTCTGGGACGATGCTAACAAGGGCATTTGGAATGCGGCGTGGCAAGTGTGCTCCTCGCGTTCCACGGAAGCACCAAGACGCTCCAGCACGCAAGACGCAGAACACAAAGCTCGCGCTGACGGGTGCGCATGCGCAGTTTGCACCGCTTCCGTTTCCATGTGGTATTGTCACCAACGCACAATGTGAACGCCAACAGCGCCGGCTGTAATAACCAGTCTTTAAACAACGTATGCAAACATGCAAAGCAACAGGTGGTGGTAGCTGATTATGCACCACAGTCGCGCTGCGCAGAATAGACTTTTTGCATTAGGTATACCCACGGCGATACATGATAACGCACGGCCACATTTCAAGACAGAGAATGGGCCACTCATTCCGTATAGGCATACCAATACCGGAAGTCTGCGCAATGAGAACTTCCCGGGGTTTGCTGGCGGTCGCTGTGCCGAATTTGAGCTTACACATGCAGCAAACGTCAGACGGCTTCTTTCAAAATCTGAGCTTAACTTCCTTCAGGATGTAGAAATTGAGCGCATTTATTCGCACACAGAAAATCAAACGTTTGTGGGTTGGCCTGTCCGTTAATCACGACACCTGGCAGAATGCGTGCCACTTTCAGCAAAGTCGTGAAAAGAAACATTACTCAGAGAAGGATCATCAGCGATAATTATCAATCACTTGACGTAGAAGACAATCTAGGCTTTGGTGATCTAAGCTACATTGGCTGGAAGATATTCCTTGAACGAAACAGATGTGGCAATGTAAGCCGCGTTGTTTGCGCAATGTTTCTTCCAGAGGTAAACAAAAAGCGTATGTCGAGTAAGTGACGTCAGGGTTACATTTCAACCTCGAAATACAGAAATGGCCAACTGCGGTGGGGCAGCGCACCGCCTTAAGCGTTTATTTACGCATCTAGCGTCCCAATGGGCTGCATCATCAAATCACTATCGCTTCCATTTGGAGCGAAAACGGACAGTGGTTGAGAACCCACGCACCAGAGGGCCTCAAACTCGCCGTGGCGTACCGTTTTCTTGGCGTTGTGCTGCGTGTGGACGCGTGAGGTGCCGCCGATGTTGGGAACCCCTGACACCCAGAGCCGCCAGACGATCAGCACGTACGTCACGCCCATGATGGCAATCGGAGCGAAGAACAGCGCCAGCGTCACCTGCCGCCGCACAGTGACACGCTCAGGGTCAAACGGTGGCCAAAACAGTCCGCCGCACGGTGACACATCTGGGTCAAACGGTGGTCAAAACAGTTCGCTGCACAGTGACACGCTCAGGGTCAAACGGTGGCCAAAACAGTCCGCCGCACAGTGACACGCTCGGCGTCAAACAGCGGCCAAAACAGTCCGCACGCTGCGTGCGCGAGCGGGCGCGTGCGCAGGATTTTCCTTGAGGGTTACCTAGAGGGTGGCCTCGAAGGCGCCCCCGATGAGAGCTCTTATACGTGGGCAGCTAGGGATCAGGAGCGGCACACCCACCTAATGCACGGCTATTCCTCTCTCGGGCTCTCTCGGGTTACGTTCAGGTGTGTTGTGGTGAGAAATGCAAAATAGGTCGTATTTCGAGCATTTTTAGTTGTTTTTATGACTGGGCCAATCATTACATATGGGCCCCTGTGTGTCAGCCGCTCGGATATGCTGCAGAGGAGAGCGCTTGTGTGTCAGCCGCTCGGATATGCTGCAGAGGGGAGCGTTCGTTCGGATATGGTGTAGAGGAGAGCGCTTGTGTCAGCCGCTCGGATATGCTGCAGAGGGGAGCGTTTGTGTGTCAGCCGCTCGGATATGCTGCAGAAAAGAGGCCTCACATAGAAAATAGTTGACGATAGTCGAATGACTCGCCTGGGAAGCCGATGGTGGGAATCGCAGTGAATTACTTGTGACAATAACATGCAGGGTTCGCAACCACAACGTAAGTAGCATTGAACGACCGCGAACACAGAGGAGTACCGCCCATCCGTTCCCAAAGCATGTTACCGCGATCCTCCATCCATCAGCATACGTTAGGTCGCAACAGTACGTTAATCAGAGAGCAGTGGCGTGTGAATGGGGTCCGGACAGCACCATGTTTTCGCTCTCGATAATCGAAGTACGGAGACTAGAATCTATTCGCATGCGAAAATTACGCGAGCATTGCTGGAGCGTATTCCCGCTTCATCACAATTCACGTGTCAAGGACGCCATAAAAACGATTGTTCCACCCATGGCCTGGTCGTTTCTAAGCATGGTAAAAAAACATCGCAGCACGCGGTCTACATACTCGGGTCATTACAAAAACATGGTCTACACACCCGCATCATTACCAAACATCACAACCAAGGCCTCGGGGGACATCTATTGGGAGGTGGTGTAGGCGCGGGCTGCCTGATGGCGATCTTACCATGGTGTAGTAGGCGTGCTTGTGCTTGTGTGTGCGCACACACTGTCCGGCAAGAGGATCAAAGACCCAGGCCACTGGCCAGGTATCCTGGCACGACACCTCCAGCATGTCCTTCCACTGGAAACGGCGTGACGTCAGCGGTAGGGAAGGCGGACCACGAGCCTCGGCACGCAGCCTCCGCCGGCGTGGTGCAGTCAAAACACAACACAGCTGGGAGCGGCGTGACGTCATCGATAGTGAAGATGGAACATACGACTCGGCAGGCGGCCTTCGCCGGCGTGATGCGGTCAAAACACAACACAGCTGGGAACGGCGTGACGTCATCGATAGTGAAGATGGAACATATTAATCGGCAAGCAGCCTTCGCCGGCGTTAATGCGGTCAGAACACCCAGCTGGAAAGAGTGATCAGCTGCGTCATTATCTGACACACTTCTCTAAAATTCATGGGCTTGTTTGCGGTGGGAAGATGGAGACGCTCATCCAATGCCTAACATTACCGCGGCTATTAATCACAAGCACTGTGCCACCTAGTAGGGTGATTCACCGCAATCCATTCCGAATTTAGCCTTAGATCTACCGTGGTGGCAGGGAAAATTGGACGATAAAAAGTTCACTCGCCCGAATTATCTGCCCGTGTCACCATCCTTACGATATCATACAAAACAGGTTGGCATAACCCTCGGATAAATACAAGATGCTTAAATATGTCAACGAAGTTCCATTCGAATTCGAGTTTTATTTTTTCGTTGAGTGACGGGCGTTTGTTACTCAGCTGCAGCCACTGCAGGTCAAAGTGTTTTGCGTACAACTATGAATCAAATGAGGGAAAGGCTCATTCGTAGTCAATATTACAACCTGGTGGTAAACCATAATTATGAATGTAAACACAGCCGGACGCCAAGCGCAACAATCAACAGTTTCCTACCAAGCTCTCGCCTGTCGCCAAGTACATCAAACTGCGCCCCCTCCCCGCCACCCCAAACCAGCCTCTCCGACGGAACACGTCAGCGACGAGGCATTGACAGAGCACGGCGACCGTGGGTTATATGGTACGACAGATCACAACCGTCACATGTCGACCAACCAAAACACACCATCAGCGGGAAACGGCGACAAAGAACACAACACAGCGCGAACCAAGGTTTTGTAGCCCTGTGCTTGCTCTTCGCAGGAGTCTTACAGCAGGCCGGCTGCGTGGGTATGAGTAAGCTTCACTGAACTCACGAGGCTAGCACATCTTGTGCAAGATCACGCACAATTTCACTCCATGCACAAACCCTTACTACATTTGGCGGCGTGAACACAAAATCCCGTTCGAAATCCCAGTGAAGCTGTGAGCACCGTTCACAAATCTCACTCATCTTTACAATTAGATCCAGGTCAATTTTTGTCAGGTGGGAGCGGATAAATCGCTCGCAATTAAATGAGTTCAAGTGGCATACCCAACACGCTAAGCCAGCTTACACAAAGCCTTGCTGCCGAGACCCAGCCAGCACAGTCGTCGCAAGACCTGGAGTACGTCCCTGCAGAGAAGCAGGGACAGCGCGCCTCTGTAGGGCAGTATAATCACTGGCCTGGACCAGAACGGTGCCTCTGCACACCAAAGCGGCGATGTGACCATCGGCCTGGACCTGGACCAAGTCCCTACCGAGCCGCCGTCATCATTGCCATGTCCCTGCAGCGTAATCATTGCCATGTCCCTGCAGCGTAACCATTGCCACGGCCCTGCAGCGTATCCTGTACAATATCCCTGTAGAGCATCCGCGTTGGCGTGCCCACTGACCTGGACCTCAATCAGGTCTCTGTAGACGACCATGCCACTGACCTGGACCTAGATCAGGTCTCTGTAGACGAGCACGTCCAATGACCTGGACCGCGATCAGGTCTCTGTAGACGAGCATGTCCACTGACCTGGACCTCGATATGGTCCCTGTAGACGAGCGTGTCCACCGACCTGGACCGCGATCAGGTCTCTGTAGACGAGCATGCCCACTGACCTGGACCTCGATATGGTCTCTGTAGACGAGCATGTCCACTGACCTAGACCTCCATCAGATCTCTGTAGACGAGCATGTCCACTGACCTGGACCTCGATATGGTCTGTGCAGACGAACATGTCCACTGACCTGGACCTCGATCAGGTCCTTGTAGACCAGCATCTCCACTGACCTGGACCTCGATCAGATCCATGTAGACGAGCATGCCACTGACCTGGACCTCGATCAGGTCTCCGTAGACGAGCATGTCCACTGACCTGAACCTCGATAAGGTCCCTGTAGACGAGCATGTCCACTGACCTGGACCTCGATCAGGTCCTTGTAAACGAGCATGCCCACTGACCTGGACATCGATCAGGCCTCTGAAGACGAGCATGCCAACTGACCTGGACCTCGATCAGGTCTCTGTAGACGAGCACGTCCAATGACCTGGGCCGCGATCAGGTCTCTGCAGATGAGCATGTCTACTGACCTGGACCTCGATCAGGTCCCCGTAGACGAGCATATTCACTGAATTGGACCTCGATCAGGTCCCTGTAGACGACTGACCTGGACCTCGATCAGGTCCCTGTAGACGACTCACCTGGACCTCGATCAGATCCCTGTAGACGAGCAGGGGCAGCGCCACGCCGGCCGAGACGGCCCAGATGAGCAGGATCACCGAGGAGGAGCGCTGAAGCCCCCGGAAGCGCAGCGAGCGCAGCGGAAACATGACGGCCGCGAACCGGTCACACGCGATCGCCGTCAGCGTCAGCACCGACGCCGTAGTGACGTCCTGCAACTCAAATCACACATACTCTCTCTCCGTCACAAGCGTCATCAGCCACCTACGCCTGTCAGTGACGTCACTTGCAAACTTCACAACTCTATGCTCCTGTCAGCTTCAGCACCTGACAGCCGTCTTGTACGTCACTTCAACGCACAAAACGTCGCCGTCAGCGTCTGCTCCGACTCCGTCATTGACTCCATGTTACGGCATACGCGATCGCCGTCCAGCGGTCAACAGCAGCAACCGACGCCCGTCAGTGACGTCACTGCAACGTCACACACGATCGCCGTCAGCGTCAGCGCCGACGCCGTGAGTGACGCCACTGTGACGGCATACGCGACAATGTCATAAACGCAAGTAACGTCAGCGTGAGCACCGACACTGTCAGTGACGTCACTGTAGCGGCGTACGTGATAACATCATAATCGAGTGACGTCACTGCAACGTCGCGCGCGATCTCCGTCATCGTCTCCACCGACGCTATCAGCGACGTCCCTGCAACGGCACCCAGATATGAAGCAGCGCGAGAGCCAGAGGTCACTGCAAGGACCCTACGACAAAGCAGCATTTGTTGCACAAGAACAACACATTCGCCGCATTCGATAGGTATCGGTACAGGAGATGACAAAAAACTGGAACAACATGAAATCATGGTAAGGTTACCAGAGACAAAGCCCAAGGCAGACCATTGCATTAAATGCCAAGAAAATGTCATTGGCGACTCGTTTCAATGTCAGCTGCACCAACAACTAACTGACACTGACACATGACACTAACAACGGACAGGTCATCGCACGGTCAATGTCGACGAGTCAGAGAAGCCCAAGCAATGTCACAGGAATACGGGGCAAGGTTAAGGTGAAAGCGTTTGACAGATCTCCGAGGTGATTGAAAGGTGGCGGGAGACCGGTGGAGATCGACCCCGTTAATGTTATATAATATGTGACCGCCATACAATTTATGCTACCGTCGTCAGCACTGCCGCATCTCACCGCCACGGAATCGTGGAAAATGAAGCGCTATTGTCGGTGCGTCTCCAGCCCTGGGCACGGCGGTCAAATTCCACTAACAGCCCTACAAAGTCCACGTAAGACGACTGGGGATGCAAGTCACCGTCCGCCCAACTGCCATCGGTGAGGTCACAACAAGGCCATGAAAGAAGTGGGCGTTTGTCTGTCACCAGCAGCGTCCCGTAGCCCTCTCAGGACATGGGACGTGCAGGTCCAGCCTAGGCGGAAACATTATCAAGACCACGTCAGGTCAACAGGAGCTGATATCTGATGACCGCATCATCATCGAAGAACTAACAACAGAGTCACCAAAGCTTCACCCCGACGCTGGGCACCAGCCGTTTTTACTTGCATCGTTGGCGGGGAGAGGGTAGTAGGGGGAACCGTCGCCATTCAGTTTCAAATTTTCCTGGATGAATAAAGCCATGATTCTGGATAGATTGGTCCGTACGAAACCTGGCGGCGCCTATCACCGCTTGATGATAATTAAGAGTATTAGAATAGTGATGTTGATGAAATGGTAGTGGTTAACGAATGGTGTACAAGACATCAGGCCAACAAATGGCCGCAGAGGCCCATCGAGGTATTACAGTGGCATTTGAGGGAAGGCCCATGTTAATTCTTGGGAGCACGACAAACTACACCTTGCCTGAGCATAGAGCTGAACTTAGAGCTTAACTGGTAAAGGGTGTTTAAATCCAGGTTTGGCGCAAAAATGGTCCAAAGTCAATCCACAGCCATGTGTCACCCTTGATCTTGGATCATCACGGGTCAGGTCATACTTGACCTCGGAGAGATTATTGACACTTTCGAAGTGATGTGTGAGTAGCACAATATCGTTACATACTGTTTACGGAGCTTAAGATGTCGTTCACCCCCCAAAAACAACCAGAAAACAGACAAAAACATCAGTCCCCGTAAAATGATTCCCCAAGCCCTCAGAGATGGTGTTAGAAGCTCGGTGATATGAGCTCGGTCGACACAGTCATGCAAAAAAGTGCGCCTTGAATGCTCCGAAAACTACGCCTATTTTCATGGCGCTGCCTCGTATCGTCTTTCCGTGGTCTCAACGCAGGGGCATTTGCCGACTGCCTAACAGGTGTTGGCGCACGTAGCGCCACCATCGGATACCTTGGAAACCACACATCACCGAGGGGTGGATGCTTGCTCATGGGTTTATATCTTGAAATATCTTTCACATCTTTCTTCGCGTGGTGCATATGTGCAATGCAGAGCTATTGCAAGACCCATGTGTGTTCTGCAGCGAACGAATTTCACCAATTCACGTTCCATTAAAACGGCGACAGCCTCTTAGCGCCCATCGAAGTTTATAAAAGAACGCCCGGTATGCGGACTTCCCTCTAGGTTATGCTGCGGAAATCTTACGCAAAAAGTGTATGTGTCAACTCAATGTGATAAGGCACAACGGCTTTGGCAAGAACAGCGCAAGAAGCAGGTTTAAACTTTCTGGTCTTCACTTGCCGGAGTACGCAGAAATGCAAACGAGCACGTTCCTCTGCCGTTCCAGACGGGATACAGGTACAGGCTATTGCAAGGATTTTTGACCATACGTGACCGCGAATAAACTGCGTATTCTTTGAAATGCGTCTAGGAAGGTTACAAAACCTAAGGATGCCTGCTAAGGCCAAAGATGTCAACTGCACTGGCAGAGTATTGTGTTGCATGGACATTGCACGAAAAACTGCATTTAAAAAGCCCATGAGTGCTAGGCAGCATGCCACCTTAAACTTACAGGCAGTTTTAATTGTGAGCTTCACACAGGGCATTTTACCCGATGCATAGCAAATGTCCGTCGTTTCACATTGACTAACCCCGAACAGTGTTACCATATGTGGTGACGTTACAGGCATGTTTCAGCACAACCCAGCGATGGTCACAACTAGCCCCCATACGAGGCAAGCGACCAGATGAGCGCCGTCAACAGCGGTACAGAGTTTTGCGCCGACAGACATATTTGGCATACACGAAAGCACCACCTCAGTTACAACGGACCACCTGCAGACGGATAAGTCTTGAAGGTACGCATCGTGCACATCACTCTCTGTTTGGAGCTCTGGGAGCAAGCGACAATAAGGAAAGAGACTTTGACACACTTCACCTAAATAAAAACATCGGGTGCTACAGCCATGCATTCTCATTTCAACAAATTGCAATTCAGCACTACGGTGGAAGGGCTGAAATGGGGCTAAATGAAGATCAAACGATTGTCTGCATTCATGGCGTTACCATCCTGCAGCCACTATCCTCGAGTGTTGATGTCGATCGATTCAAGCTGTAGGCCGGTTGGAGCGCCAGCTCGGGATCGCACATGTTTAATGCAAACATTGCCGATGTCGTGGAGCCCGCCCGCAGCCAGGCCATAAATCAGATCCCTTGTGCGATGCACAGGTCGCTCTCTCTTCACGATTAGAGCATCAGCACAGGAATGGTGATAGTTAAACGACGTCACACGCTGTATTTACTGAAGTTATACTTGTATTTACTTGTTGTTAATACTTGTTGGGAGCCCGCATATATATATATATATATATATATATATATATATATATATATATATATATACTCTCCCAATCTCCATTCCCTGCCTCGAATGTTATCTTCCCCGAAGGCCCTTTCACAAAGCGGGTTAAAAACGTGCATAATAGCGCTGAAAGCGCTTAGAGAACAGTCGAACCCATTGGATTTTCGAAAACCTGTTTATCGTCTCTTCTTCAATGAACTGCACGATGCTTCGCCGCTATAATCTTAATTAAAGTTTAAAAGTAGCGGAAACCTGCAAAATCAAGTGAGTTGTGGAACTGCTACCGACACCTCTCATCGCACGAACGTCCGAAAAATCAAAACTGACGCTCAAAGTATGTCTATAAGTTTTCAGGGTTAATACAATAGCTTACCAATATGTGACGTTAAGTGATCGAAGGAAGTAGTTCAGCGGCCTTCGCGAGCGACTGCAGTCTGGCCATCGATTCTCCCGCGTTGTCTGATTAACTTGTTGGAAGCTCCTGACGATTGATGGGACCGAAAAATATGTCTGCTATGGCACGGCTGAGAGGCTTTTTCAGTGACGATTAATGACCAATCGAACCCATCTGGCGGCTGATTGTTAGTATTGATCAAACCATCGCGATAAATCTGGGGGAAAGGTCACGCTATCCGCGTGATAACGGATGATCGCCGCAGCTTTTCCCGTTGTGTTTGCATAGACGGCTGACACGGTCGGACATCTGGGCGGGGGGCAGGGCCTTGAGAGCAAGAAAATAAATAAATGATCTTTTCCTATATTTAGTGCACAGGCATCGCATTTCCACGCCGACGCGAAATAGAGAACGAATGTCACGCATAACCGCTGTATCTATGTTCATTGTCATTCAAGGTAATCTTATTTACCTGGGAGCACGCAGCAATCACAGGAATCAGCCACGGGAATATCATTTCAAGGTCATCCACTATTAATTCGTTCAGCAGCATTGCCTGATTACTGAAACCAGAAGCATTGCCCCGACAAGCCAGGTAGTCTGTTTCCGAACAGGCTATGTTATGATGGCTGAGAAATAGCGTTAAATATTGACCCTGTTTGTTGCCAATTTCCCGCAGGAATAGCCTCAGTGGCCTCAGTTGCCTCAGTAGCCTCAGTTGAAGATCATCAATCAACATGCATATACATCTGATGAGCCAGTTATCTGCTGTCCCAGAGCAGGAAGACATGTGCGCAAAGCGGCCAGCCCGAGTAAGGTGAGCATCTCGATGGGGTGAGAAGACTGCTTCATTGACGAACTGTCCGTTCCGTAGTGGTACCGCGGCCGCTGCCGGTGCGCCGCCGAGAGGTGAACATCGTCAACTCTGGAGGAAAGAGGTGGACCTCATATCTGGTTTTATAACGGAGGCATAGTTTAACGCTCTTTTGGTTTGAAAACGTCATTTGTGAGATGACTGGCAAGGGAGAAAGGCGGGAGGTGTGTGTGTGTGTGTGTGTGTGACTGCGGCGTACGGCCTGCGTCATCTGAGACCTCCAGATGTACCCCCATTGAAACAGAACAGCACAGCAGGCTGGGTGCTTGGCGAGAGCTGCTACCAGGCCTCCAGACGTACCCCCGGAGAAACAGAGCAGCACAGCAGGCCGAGTGCTTGGCGAGAGCTGCTACCAGGTCTCCAGACGCACCCCCCGAGGAACAGAGGAGCACAGCAGTCGGAACCGCCGGTCGCAGGGCGACACCTGACGTCCCTGCTGACGTTCGCGACGTGCTCCCGGAGCGGCGTGGTGAACCGCTGCCAAGTTACACGATTAAACGGGGAACTTGGATCAGAGGGTGGATGATACTCTAGCTGGCGTAAACAGCGCGCGATCGGATCACATGGACGGCGAGTGCCTCTCGCCGCTTTTCTGAATAATGAAAACGGAAAATTGCACACAACAGCAAAGCCGGAACACCTTGAGGAATAAAATATGAAGCATATCCGAGCCGTGATGTTTGATGTTTGCACCACAAACACCAGTTAGCAAGACATTGCTTTTACCCAACTGGAACGGATTCGAAGGCATCCGTATTGGCCGCTGATTGCCGGCGTTCCACGCCAGCACATCAGTTCATACTTGTTGGAGTACATCCTCACGAAACCTAAACCGACGCTGTCTGTGCACGCTTTTATTTCAAAGGCGCACGGCCGCCGCAAGGACTCACAGCTCCGTGGTGAGATATTGTCCTATACCGTACTGTATGCTGGAGGGAAGACGCTTACACGCGTTCGGAAGCTCCGACGCAAGCTCGATGTTTGGATCAGTGGTTGGTCAATGTCAGTGGTTCGGGTTTAGCGGTTACGGTCAGTGCTCGAGATCAGTGCTTGGGGTCAGTGCTTGGGGTCAGTGGTTAGGCTAGTAACTGGGGTCAGTGTTTGGGGTCAGTGATTGTGGTAAGAGATTGCACCCAGGCACGTGCAGCGAAGAAAAGCAGCCAGAGTCCATGGGAGTCCAGATTGCTATCAATGCGTTCATAATCCACGTAGTCTCATTATCTCCGGGGTGTATTTGACTTGTGTCAAGGTTTCTTGACTTATGATCGTCAATTAAAGCTCGTGGTGTTATAAAGAACTGACTCCATCATATATGTCCTATTATATTCTGTTCGACCAAGCGCTAACAAGGGTATGATGAGTTTCATCTATCATCGCTTGAGTTATATCAAATACTTTCAAGCACTCATCTATCATCCCTGAGTTATGTCAGATACTTTCAAACACTAAGATTCGGGCGGGCGCAAACATCACGACGCATCCATGTGTGTTTAGTGCCGGCACAAACGCGGCAGGTTTTCAGACTACACGTATCCGATTCCCTGCGAAGGCTCAGCTTTGTTTTTGCCCCCAGCTCGCCGATCGCCTTGTCTCAAGAAGAGGAGCCCAGAAGATGTGGATCACCATGTCTCACCAGTTTCAATTGCGATGGCTTCATAAGAACACCAACTGCGCTTGCATAAGGTGATTAAGAAACTTTTCGGAGGACCTTGGAGGCACACTTAATGGTAAACTTCAATGTCAATGACACTTCCCACTAAGCTTATGCATGGTGCTGAAAGCGGTCACATCTGATATTTTGGAAAGACAGTCTGGTATTTTGGAAAGATACAGACTGACATTTTGGAAAGATACTGTGTCACATTTTGGAAAGAATCTGATGTAATAGTTTAGAAAGATACTGATGTGGCAGTTTGGAAAGATATAGTTCTGGTATTGGGGATCGTCCACTGCACCTACAATGGCAATAGAAGACTGCATGATACCTTGCATTTTCAGAAAAGTGAAATCTCGTTTCCAACGCAGCAGCAGCACAGGATCTCCAACAGCTTGATCGTGAGATCGATCAAGGGGGAGGGCCGTGCAACATCATTTAATGTCGAAGGTGAGGTCGAAGGTGACATTGTGTTACTACTTGGAAGCATAAAGCAGCTTGCATCCAGATGGAACAGCTATCGCCGCAAAAAAGTGTAGCATCCCACGTTTAATTCGAATTTGTGATCTCATTCTGTTTGGTTCGATCCGACATTATCTAGAGAGGAACGTAAGGGTGACCTGCTGCGATCTGGACATTACGCGCGATGCTACTCTTTTCTGCGTTTTGCTTGGGCGCATCTCGGTGGGTGGTACCAACCCCCGACGTTGCACACGGCGACCAAACAAGCAACAATTACACCTGTCGAGGCTAGGACACACAAAATGCAACCCAAGCAATGTCTGATGGAAGTCTTCCAGTCAGGTTTTCTTCCGATCAGGTCAGACAGTCCTCCAGTCAATCTTCCAACTACTCGGTCTGACTGCAGGCCTGACGGATTCGAGGCTTAGCTCTCGCGTTAACATGCGAGCCCGCTGTTTTGTTACTTTCAGCACCCCGACCTGTCTGACACGAAACGCTTCAAACGATCCTCAGAGGCGCCGCTGTTCAGGTTTTGTTTGACCAACGTGCCACTCAGTTCGCAGCACTTCCCGGTCGAGAGTTGGTGATGGGAAAAGTTGGTGGATTCTTTGCGGCTATGTGAGGGCTCACGCAATAGATAGCGCTCTTTGGTGACTGTTGGTTTTCCAGCAATAAAAGGCAATCCCAAATGGCAACCGAGCGTGCATCTCACATGATAGATGATTCAACTGTCCACAAAGAGATGCCTCCTGTCGCTTTAGATGGCGTTAATCAAATCCATTTTAGGTGAGGAACAGATGATAACCTTTAGATGGATAACGTAAATACAATCATACGACCAGAAAGTGGCGAACAACTATTTCCAGTACAAATGGCTAGACCCCGATTGACTCAAACGGAACTCGTCAACTTTCCCGGTCTTTATGCCAAGGCCTCCAAAACTAATATGAGGTTGCCAGCATACAAATGCATGCACCTGTGCCCATCTGGTGGAAGCCATCAGTGCCACATGGTACAGGAAAAGCCGCTCAGAATGCTTGAATTATCATAGGTGCCAAAACCTTTCGGCCTTCATAAATGATCGAAGTTATGGAGACACCAAAGATGGTGACGCTCCATTAACGTCGGCCAGTCAGCCAATTAGGCATGCAAATTAGTCCGCCGGAAGGGACGAAAGTGCGCTAATGCTGAAATAAGCCCTAACGAGCGGCACAGACCAAAACATCCGCCGCGTCTGCATCACGCCAAGATGCCGTTCTCCACACCCCCACCCCACCATCCCCACCATTGCCTCCTGGGCGCCGGCGCCAGACGGAGCAGTCTGTGCCGACCACAAACACAGATAACCCACACGAGTCCGAAATACAACTGGCGTCTAAAAAGCTGGCGGTAGCCGTAACGGCAAGCGCAGCGGTGTAGCTTAGCGAAATACACGGTAGGTGTATCCAGCATTCGTGTCTTGGTCAGGGTCGCGTGTGGTGTCTTGGTCAGGGTCGCGTGAGGTGTCTTGTTCAGGGTCGCGTGGGACGTCTCGGTCATGGTCGCGTGGGGTGTCCTGGTCAGGGTCGCGTGAGGTGTCTTGGTCAGGGTCGCGTGAGGTGTCTTGGTCAGGGTCGCGAGAGGTGTCTTGGTCATGGTCGCGTGTGGTGTCTTGGTCAGGGTCGCGTGGGATGTCTTGGTCAGGGTCGCGTGAGGCGTCTTGACCAGGGTAGCGTGGGATATCTTGGTCAGGGTCGCGTGAGGTGTCTTGGTCAGGATCGCGTGGGATGTCTTGGTCAGGGTCGCGTGAGGCGTCTTGACCAGGGTAGCGTGGGATATCTTGGTCAGGGTCGCGTGGGATGTCTTGGTCAGGGTCGCGTGGGATGTCTTGGTCAGGGTCGCGTGAGGCGTCTTGACCAGGGTAGCGTGGGATATCTTGGTCAGGGTCGCGTGAGGTGTCTTGGTCAGGGTCGCGTGGGATGTCTTGGTCAGGGTCGCGTGAGGCGTCTTGACCAGGGTAGCGTGGGATATCTTGGTCAGGGTCGCGAGAGGTGTCTTGGTCAGGGTCGCGTGAGGTGTCTTGGTCAGGGTCGCGTGTGGTGTCATGGTCAGGGTCGCGTGAGGTGTCTTGGTCAGGGTCGCGTGAGGTGTCTTGGTCAGGGTCGCGTGTGGTGTCTTGGTCAGGGTCGCGTGTGGTGTCTTGGTCAGGGTCGCGTGTGGTGTCTTGGTCAGGGTCGCGTGTGGTGTCTTGGTCAGGGTCGCGTGTGGTGTCTTGGTCAGGGTCGCGTGTGGTGTCTTTTCCAGGGTTGCGTGGGTTGTCTTGTTCAGGGTCGCGTGTGGTGTCATGGTCAGGGTCGCGTGGGTTGTCTTGGTCAGGGTCGCGTGAGGTGTCTTGGTCATGATCGGGTGGGGTGTCTTGGTCAGGGTCGCGTGAGGTGTCTTGGCCAGGGTCGCGTGGGATGTCTTGATCAGGGTCGCGTGAGGTGTCTTTGTCATGATCGGGTGGGGTGTCTTGGCCAGGGTCGCGTGGGATGTCTTGATCAGGGTCGCGTGAGGTGTCTTGGTCAGGGTCGCGTTGGATGTCTTGGTCAGGGCCGCGTGAGGTGTCTTGGTCGGGGTCGCGTTGAATGTCTTGGTCAGGGTCGCGAGGGGTGTCTTGGTCGGGGTCGCGTGAGGTGTCTTGGTCAGGGTCGTGTGAGGTGTCTTGGTCAGGGTCGCGTGGGTCGTCTTGGTCAGGGTCGCGCGAGGTGTCTTTGTCATGATCGGGTGGGGTGTCTTGGCCAGGGTCGCGTGGGGTGTCTTGGTCGGGGTCGCGTGAGGTGTCTTGGTCGGGGTCGCGTTGGATGTCTTGGTCAGGGTCGCGTGGATCGATTGGCAGTCGGCGCCCAAGTGCACACAAGGGCAGTGAGCTGGCCAGCGTTACACACAGACCGACAGAGGCTTGTTGCACCGAGGGAAAGAGAGAGAGAGAGAGAGAGAGAGAGAGAGAGAGAGAGAGAGAGAGAGAGAGAGAGAGAGAGATAGAGAGAGAGAGAGAGAGAGAGAGAGAGAGAGAGAGAGAGAGAGAGAGAGAGAGAGAGAGAGAGAGAGAGAGAGAGAGAGAGAGAGGGGTAAAGAGAAAGGGATAGAGAGAGGGAGGGAGAGAGGGAGAGAGACAGAGACAGAGACAGAGACAGAGACAGAAACAGAGATATGTAGAGACAGATACAGAGACAGAGACAGAGATATACAGCGACAGATACAGGGCACAGCCACGATGGTCGGCTGACATGGAGAGACAGACACGGAGACAGACGAAGCGATAAACACGGCGTGTGGGGCCGACAGCGACAACAGCAATTAGTCCGGCCGTCCGGCCGGCAGGCGACGGCGCGCTCATCGGCCGCTGCTGGGCCCCAGCGGCCGATCGCCCGGTAATGACGCGCGTCCCGGCACCTACCGGACGCCATCGGCCCGCCCGGATATAGCCGCCGCCTCCCGGGACGGCGCCCGGAACCGGCGCCGGCCGTCGCCGCCCGAGGGCGTGGACGACTCCCCTCCCCCTCGCGGAGAGGGTGGGGACAGCTGGTCGGCTGTGATATGAGTGTTCGGTGTGCGGTCGTGGGATGGCGGCTGCGGATTTCGCGGAGGGCAGATGGGCCGGAAAGAGCGACACATAGCCGAGGGCAGCACGGCAGATTCGCTCCCGCCTCGTTTTCAGACCTCGAGATCAGGCTAGTGTACACGGCGACCTAATTGCACAAAATGCGGCCGATCGCATGGGTCATCTCAGAGACGGTACGGGCGGGCAGATCAGATTGCCATATACCTCAGCACTCGCTTCACTCCTGGTAAGAAGCCTACTCAAGCGAAGGTGTCAATACCATCCCCGTCTTATTTCTTCTGTCCAGATAAATGTCTTGCCCGCGATTCGTCCGGGCTAATGATCCAATGACGCTAATATCGAATGAAATCGGCACAGAACCCGTCTGTTGAAGAACGGCCGGGTTACATCCGGGCTGGTGTATTTTTCCCACTTCCTCTTCTATTGCGCTGCGATGGAGTGCAGTTAATGACCAGCAGACGATGGCACACATGGATTACGTCTGATGATTGGTTGACGGTGGCTGGAGTACAGTAAATGGCCAATAGACGGCAGCACGCATGGATTAGTGACCGGTAGACGGTAGGTGGAATACAGTTAATGAACGGTAGACGGTGGCTGGAGTAAAGTTAATGACCAGTAGTCGGTGGCTGAAAAACAGTTAGTGACCGGTAGACGGTGGCTGGAGTACCGTTAAAGACCGGTAGACAGTGGCTGGAGTAAAGTTTATGACCGGTAGACGGTAGCTGGAGTACAGTTATTGATCGGTAGCCGGTGGCTGGAGTACAGCCAACGACCGGTAGCCGGTGGCTGGAGTACAGTTAATGACCGGTAGCCGGTGGCTGGAGTACAGCTAACGACCGATAGCCTGTGGCACATATGCTGCTATACGTTACACGCTTGGTCTGATTGCCAGGAAGACCGGCTGCACGGTGCTTCAGTGGGAAATATCACGGAGGCTCGGCACCGGAGAGGCGATGACAATATGCCCCGGTCAATGCCAGCGGATATCGCGTAGCCCTGACGCCAAGCAGGAGCCCGGGAGCCGAGCCAGTGACCCACTGACGTTAAGACGTCTTTAAAAAGATGCCGCAAACGGAGGCGTTCGCATTAACAGCAAAAACACCAAACCCATCTTATCATACAGCTGTTCGTCTAAGAATTTGGCAAGGGGTGAGGTCGCCCTCCCTTCTTCCCCACAACACCACACCGGTTCTGTCTGAACACCACCTGTCCCATGGCCCCTGACCAATGATAACTGACCACCTACCTACCGACCGCTGACCACCGACCCGCTAACTTCTTCCCCACTGACCATTGCTACCATCTGGTCAATCGACTCAGACAATGGTCACGATACTGCCTGGAGTGAAACGTCGCACATGCATCTAACTCAGGTCAGCGCCACCCCACAGCAAGGCGTGGTCAATGCTGGGTTACAAGTGCGCGTGCGGCAGTACCCGCTCCTTGCTGCTCTGGGCGCATTGGGCTGGGCGTCTGGTATAGCAACGCCTGGCGCTTGCCCGCTGACAGGCCACTGGCACTGCCCGAGCTGCCCGCTGACAGGCCACTGGCACCTGCTCGAGCTGCCCGCTGACAGGCCACTGGCACTGCCCGAGCTGCCCGCTGACAGGCCACTGGCACTGCCCGAGCTGCCCGCTGACAGGCCACTGGCACTGCCCGAGCTGCCCGCTGACAGGCCACTGGCACCTGCTCGAGCTGCCCGCTGACAGGCCACTGGCACTGCCCGAGCTGCCCGCTGACAGGTTACTGACACCTGCTCGAGCTGCCCGCTGACAGGTTACTGGCACTGCCCGAGCTGCCCGCTGACAGGCCACTGGCACCTGCTCGAGCTGCCCGCTGACAAGTCACTGCCACCTGCCCAACCTGCCCGAGCTGCCCTTCGATGGCGAGGTAGCGGATGGGCAGTGATATTGGGCAGGATGTGTAGCATCGGATGTGGAGCCGGTCGTTGCGATACACGGCCATATCCCACAAACAGACGATCGATGCCCACCATACCCATAAATGCTTCCAGTGATTGCTTGTTCATCTCCTCCTGTTGAGCCATTCTCCACTGATGGCTCGCGTGTTTCCCCTCCTTGCATTTTTAAGCCTGGACGCGCGCTGGGAGCCATGTCCGCAGACTGGTTTGGTTTGTTCCAGTGTTTGATCGAATGACCAGTAAATCAGTGATGTGCATCGCCGTGCAGTGGACAACTGAAATAATAAATCATTGACCTCGCTCGTTCAGGTTGAAAAGATCCGTCGCAAAACATTGGAAACTAAATCAAACAACAGTGTGCGCCGACAGCGATCACGAACACTGCTTTGGGCATCAAAGACGAATGCGGCGGGCAGCACGCCAACGGCGGCACGCTGTTAAACAATCACAGCGCAAGCCAGTGATACCCCGCGTGCATCGCGCAGCTGTCGGAGGCGTTCCCCCAGGCAGACAAGCATGTCAAGAGCCGCTCGAGCTGGCCGGAATGAGCCGAGCCGGCGCTGCCCGGGACAAGAAGATCGTGCCCCTGTCAGAGGGTGTTTCCCCTTAGGTAGGCAAGCATGTCGGGAGCCGCTCGAGCCGACCGGAACGAGCCGAGCCGGCGTTGCCCGGAACAAGAAGATCGTGCTCTTGTCAGAGGGTGTTTCCCCTTAGGCAGACAAGCATGTCGGGAGCCGCTTGGGCCGGCCGGGATGAGCTAGGGCGGCGTTGCTCAGGCCGCGAAGCCAATCTCCTGTCAGTATTTGTGAGAAGAGCTGGGACGAGCGCCATCGACCGGCGCGGCTCCACGGCCGCGGCATTTCCCGCGGCGCCTCGCGGATGCGAAGAGCGACCCGTGCCGGTGTCAGTGGTGTCAGTGTCAGCGCCGCCCCCGCCGTCCGCACGGACGCGCCGGCGCCGCCACATGTCGGCTGAGGCGCCGTCGGAGAGACGGCCCGGCAGCAGGGCCTGGCGCAGCGCCGACCGCGGGCGTGTGTATCTGCCAGTGGCGGCCCGGGACCCCCGGCTCGATCCGGCGACACGGACGCCGCGACCCGCTACCGCCCCGCTCGTGTCGTTCGAAGGTAGCCGACTCAGTCAATGTAAGAGCCGGTGTGTCGTGTTACATGTTGCAACACAGGGCCGGCAAAACGATTTTCCAGGATCGAGGCGATCGTTACGATGTCTGTCCTCGACCTTCGGTGTCCGGAAGAAATTTTACAGCGTCCGATGACCCGGAAAATAATTCCGCCCGAGTGTTGTATGCGTCATACCAAATGCTGTTTTGTCATAGCGCATGGAGATAATTTTTAGAGCGCTCTTCCAATTACGCTTGGGTCAAGACAATGGAGAAGAAGATCATGATAAGAGAATGGCAGAGCCTATGCGGTCTAGCCGTAGTAGTGGAGTCGCCATCTTCGACCACCAGTGTTATGAGCACTAAAAATTTCCGGAGTTTCACCATTTTATCACAAATACCACTCAACATCAAGCGCCACTCTAGTGATTGCAAAGCTCCAAGGTCTTTTTTCACTGCTTTCACAAACTTAGTCTGAAACCGTGTCTGCAAATTCCAGTCGTGGTGTTGTCCGAATACATGTTTACTCGTGAATTCCTTTAAAAAGTTCGGCCCGCGGTAAAAAAAAAACACTGCGGTAAAACTTTTCACCGCGCGCACGGGCCAATGAAGAAGGTGTATGCCAGCATACGGCAATGTACATTAGCAGCCACGCGATCTGACCTAGCACCACCTCACACCAGACACGGCCGTCTGTTACGACGGGTTTCGTGTCGTTCGGACGCGGGGCAGCTGACTGGACTACGTCTGAGCGTGCCGTAGCCGCCCCGCCCGTTTGGCGTACCGTTGACGGGCTGTGTGGTGCTACATCAGTGCTGCCGCCGAGCTCTAATTAATCATTTGAAAGGGGTGATTGTGAGATGGCGCGTCCCTGTACGCCCGTCAGCACTTATGACCTCGTGATCGAAAATTGCATTCAGATTATCAAGACTGCGGCTGCTCAAACTATTCCACTACAACTAAATGACACTGGTAGTAGCATACAACTTGTTATCGCATGTTGTTTTTCTGCTCCTACTTTGGTTGCGGAGGATCGCGTGGTGCAGCCGCAGCAGCTGTTCATCAGCCGCTTCGGCAGCATCACATGAAAAGTGACTTCTGCTTGCAAAGTGGCTGCACTATGTGGTCCCTTCAGCCGGAGTAAAGAAAAGAACAAAACAACACGCGACATGTAAACTTCGCAGCCATGAATCCGTAGTTGCTGTCGGGTTGGAACTGGAATACGACTATACCGTACGACTGGAATTTGAAAACACCTTTCGGACTGCATTTATTGTTGTGAAAACTTTGCGACCACTAGAGTAGTGCTTGTTGATAATTGGTATTTGTGGTAGACTGGTGTAGTTCTGAAAAGGTGTGATGTGGATTACGGTTTTTACACAAAGTACAAGCTACAGCTATACCGGACTACAATAAATCGCAGCCAAATTGTTGTTAAATGAGAGATAGATGTTTATCCTCCAATGAATAAGGCTATTAATACTGTCTTATCTATATGCATAATGCTCCCAGCAAATGCGCTAACAACTTACCCCACGAACGCATCGGTCCCGTCACTCCTTCATTGACCGTAAGGCCACTTACCTCTCTGACGTCACATACCCCCGATTCCATTCATTCTACTGATTGATATTGCATCGATTCGACTCTTTCCAGTAAGGCGGCTGCTGCATGCCTCGTGGCGCAGCTCCCAAGCCAACATTTCAAGCAAACGATGACGTCACGGGGTCACAGGACTTAGTGGTCACATAGCTGGATGACGGTACCCGGTGTGCGAGAGATTGTGAACTGATGTTTTTTGAAAGTTTCTGACAGAATACCGAGCATTGCGCAGTAAACAATGTTCGCAAACAATGCCTTCGCAAACAATGCTCGCAAACACTAGCGCCATAAACAATGTTCGCAAACAATGCCTTCACAAACGATGTTCGCATACAATACCCTCACAAACAATGTTCGCAAACAGCACCTTGACAAAAAACATGACGTCAATAGTAGCCGCGATCCTCAGAACTCACCCTGCGCGAAGCCGTTGAACTTGCACCAGAAGGCGCCGAGCACGAAGATGGGGTGAGTTATGTTGACCACCAGGTGGACCCACATGCAGAAGAGCACGATGCAGATGTCGGCCACGGCCAGGTTGACCAGGTAGGCGTTGATGGCCGAGCGCATGTGGATGTTGGTGGCGGCGATGACGATCACGCTAATGTTGCCAACCAGCGAGCCGACGAACACCAGCGCATACGCCACTATCTGCCGGCGGAAACGCACGGGAGGTGACGTCACGACCACGGTCGTGGTGATCAAGGAACACGCGGAGAGGAGTACGGTGACGTCACGCCAGGGATCTCGCTGTTGTTGGGGCTTTACGACGCACTCAGCTGACGAGGCTATATGACTTCGTCTGTTTTTCGCCCTGGTAGGAAGGGCGGACACCATGGGGAATCGAACCCCGTACCTTTGGTTTCCCAAACGAGCAGTGGTTAACGCAGACGTGTTAATCTCTACGCTACAAGCACCCTCCAGGAAGATCCTTATGGATTCGTTCACGTAGGAGGCAACTGCTCTCTCCTCAGTGTCGCGCATGTTCTAGACCGCGGGTGCGACGGAGCTGAATCGCAGTCGTCCGTGTGAGTTGGATCGCAGTAGTAGCAACTGGTCAGGGGACGGGTTATCAACAAGTGGCGACGGAGGCGTTCGTGCCTCACATTATTGATCGATGAGACGCCACGCGCTGCGTGGCACGAGACAGGTCAGAACAGATGTCCGCTGCCACCATCCAGATTATGCCAGAAACGAAGCTGGACACCTGGACGAGCTGGACAGGAGGCTGAACGAAAAGGAAGTTGGACGCCTTAGGCCACTGATGTAGTGTGTTTGGCCGATGCGGCGGAAGGTGTACCGTTTATAAGGATTTAGCCAAGGGAAGCCCATTGGTCCAAAATGTGCGTGCTAACTCAAGAAAAAGTCTTGCTTGAGAGGCGGCCGGCCCCACGCTGGTCAGGGCTGCAGCCGACAAAATCGATCTTTTTCCGACGATTTAAGATTTTGGCAATGATGACCAGTGTTACGAAAAACGCAAATATTAGGGATAGATATCGTTCACAATAAACAGGGCTAGCCAGTCGCGTAACTTTCGCGGCCCAATCGGCAACTCCTTTTATTGGAGGTCGGTTTCAAAGAGTGGTTCAAACCTTGGTTGCCTTCCGGTCGATCACGGGCTCACCCATGGGTCCGGCAGTTTGAAATCCCCTGTGTGATTGTAGGTGGTACGTTTGCCTACACCGAGCAGCTGATTTTACGTCTTCATCCGCCATGTTTGCTGAGATTCCACACCAATCATTAAATCCCCAAAACGGGCGCATCCATCTTCTGCGCACGACAGCCGGTGCCCGTCCACACACATCGACCCACTTTTTTGTCAAAATTGTCCGTTGTCTCCGACGTCATAATCTGTTTGTCTAATATCACTGCGGCGGCACTGGTCATGGAGATCTAGATTCAGTTTTTGGCCAAGCTGTTCAGCTTTTTTCAATTGGAAAATTTTGCCTTTTCACGTTCATGGAGCTCCGTAAAGTTGCATGCATATTCATCATACTAAGCACCTTGCTTGTCGATGCCGAACCATTCACACCGCACCAATATTGCAGAGATGCGCTCCATGTTGATGAACACTGTATAAGCCTGCCATAAATGGCTGGAAATATATCCGTTACTGGAAGGCGTGACGGCGTGGCCTGGCTCGGCCGGCCAGGGCAGGGCAGGGCAGGACAGGGCAGGGCAGGGCAGGGCAGGGCAGTACCGGGCAGGGTAGGGCAGGGCAGGGCAGGGTAGGACCGGGCAGGGCAGGACCGGCCAGGGCAGGGCAGGGTAGGGCAGGGCAGGGTAGGGCAGGGCAGGGCAGGGTAGGACCGGGCAGGGCAGGACCGGCCAGGGCAGGGCAGGGCAGGACCGGCCAGGGCAGGGAAGGCGGCCAGGGCATGGCAGGGCAGGACAGGGCAAGACAGGGCAGGGACGGCAAACTTCAATATTTTGTTAAACCTAAGCTAAGTCAAACTCGCTCGATGTGCGGTCTCTGTCACCATCACAGCTGTGGGGTTATACAACAGCGTGTGCAGGCGGCATGCAATCAACAAAAACTGGTGGTTCCTCCGCTCTGGCAGCATTCCTAAATTGTGCAGAAAAATGGCAACGCGCTGGACCGTGAGTTCAAGCCTCAAACACAGCTCTAAACACTGCGCTTAATTAACGCTAAACACGTGGGACAAAACTCGTCCAATGCATACAGCCGGCATTACAATGAGGTGCAGAGGGTACACTGAAAACATCTCGATTCTCTCCCAAATGAGAAAAAAGGTGTAAATAATGAAAGCATCAGCATGCGTTCCACACAGGCCAAATGAATATGCACCAGGCAGCCTCACTGACGCTGTTTTCTCCCGCTATTTTCCATCACAAACCCATGCATTCCTAAAGGCCGCAATCAGGGCCCACAAAAGCCCCCGGGCGGAAGACGCCGGCTGTGTCTGTCACGTGCTCCAATGGCCGCAGGGAACGGTGCGCTATGATTGCCCCCTGCTGCGGTAGCCTGCGCCGCACTACGCCTAGTTCTTCGGAACGACCCCCGAGCTGCCGTAAATGCAGATCGTACGCCAAAATACGCGGACTGCGAATCCCACGGGACGGAACGCGCTGGCGCATCCGCAGCCAGACGCGTTTGGAAGGAGGGGGAGAGGTCAGCAGAGCAGCGGAACTAGGAGCCAGATGACTGGCGCGACTCCCAGGGGGGGGAGTGTATTGACCATGCCGCTGAAAGGGTTTTAGAAAATCGTTCTGTGCGCAGCAAGGCGACTCCTTTTATTTGGTAAGGAAGAGCTACTTCTTTGCATTCGTAACTTAAAGGACTTCGCCTAGTAATCCTCGCAAGCGTTGGCAAACACATACTGAAATTCGCTGACGGAGAACTTGTACTGCTTCAACGGGACATCATGTTCTCAAGCTGGCAACAGTGAGCACTTTTTAGCCCGATCCGTCCAATTTCAACGAATTTAGTAGGCTAGTGGTCCTCATATAAAAATCGTCGTCCATCACGATTTCATTCTAGGTGGCCTTGAAATCAAGGTTATAGATAATGCAAGGTCAATAATTTTTACAATCGTTGCATGATTCACATATCCACAACTTCGCCACTGATCGTCACAGAAAGAAGTAATTGACGTGATTCGATGCAGGAATGTTTTAGCCGGCACAAATGCGTCATTTATGTTCCGTTGGCCTGGCAGTGGCCTTCGGTCTAACTACGCAAAAGTAGCCATTATGGGGCCTTTGTACTCTTCGTGCCCTCGGATCGTTGTGAAAATGGAATACAATAGATGCCCGCGTCTGGTATATGCAACAAACGAGGCAATAAGCTTATTTAAGGGAATGCTTCGCATTTGAATCAGT
This sequence comes from Pollicipes pollicipes, assembly GCF_011947565.3. Lineage (NCBI taxonomy): Eukaryota > Metazoa > Arthropoda > Thecostraca > Pollicipedomorpha > Pollicipedidae > Pollicipes > Pollicipes pollicipes. The sequence continues at coordinate 10,125,019 of NW_023595962.1, read as the reverse complement.
CCGTTAAATTTAGGGAAATTCTTCACATTTCACATTTGAAGATATTAAGGCAAGCATCAGACAGGATGAAACAAGCTCACTGAAAACCATTGGTGTACTTTTTAAGATGAAAGGACTGCTCTAGACAGCACGATTTTCTGTTTAATAAATATGCTCTGCAGTGCATCAAAGGCTGATTACGTCATCTTACTTTGTACAACATTGACTGACAGCCAATTGACGGCCGTCTTACCTGGAAATCGCGCTCACGAACGCCAGATATGAACGCCTCGACATTCATATTCTTCTTGGCCTTGATCACCGCACGGCTGATGGAATAGCCGGATTTAATGGCGTTGTTATGACGTCATGAATTCCAAGGCGACTTTGAAACACTCCCTGATATACCTTTCCCTATTTTCGCGGGCGTTTAGCTAAAAAACTAGAGGGGCTTAGGTCATAAGAAGGACAGGATTATGAACAGCACCGAAAGGTCTCCAAGACGGCTGTTTCAGGTCAAAACCCCACATAAATATGGAACACACTCCTCGACTTCTGCTTGTTTCATGTGCATCCACTCCGGCCGTGGAGCAAATTTCAGCCCGAGGGTTACAGGCTTGAATCTCACGGATCGCGTGCGTTATCACCGCATAGACGCAACCAACGGTGCGATTCAGGCACACCGGCCCCTTTCAATACGTAGCATGGTCCAATTCCACTATGGTGGCGATATCGCTGGGAGCGTGGGACGCTCTTGGACTAATAACCCGCCTGGCTTGCCCTTTGTCTCTCTGAAGCTGTTATTAAATCGGACGACTTTGAAGTTCGTGCACGTGGAGAGATACAGCACCTGAAATTTATCCCGTTTTAGAAAGATCGTTGTTTTTCAACGCCTTTCCAGATCAAATGCATTACTTTCTCCTCGCATCCAACGTTGCTCTGAAATAGCTGGCAGGATGTGGTTCTTCAGTCAATACTTCAGTAAAGATTCGTTGAGTTCCCTCCGGGTTACAAAGTCGAGAGAATCGGCACATGTTCCGAAGTGTTTCTAAATAGAGCATGCTGCAGTATTCAGGAATGCCACTTTTCGCAATTTATCCGATACAGAGTTGGAAATAACGACGTCAGTGACGTCAACGCGGCTGTCCATTTCGCAGCTGAAACCGTTATTGGCGCCATAAGCTTACTGATAACGGTTCTTTATGCCTGCCGCCGCCAGGCAAGGTGTTCTTATTTGGCCCCTCTGATATCTGGACCAGCCTCCCCTCCAGCTGGGCCGTCAACTAGAGCTAGCTGTCAGGGCAAGCTCACGATCAGCTCCGGCTTTACCAACTGCAGCAGTGCTCAGGCACAGACACGTATCAAGGCCAGCTCAGGATCAGCCTCGGCCTTACCAACTGCAGCAGTGCTCAGGCACGGACACGTATCAAAGCCAGCTCAGGGTCAGCCTTGGCTTTGCCAACTGCAGCAGTGCTCAGGCACAGACACGTATCAAAGCAAGCTCAGGATCAGCCTCGGCTTTGCCAATTGCAGCAGTGCTCAGGCACAGACACGTATCAAAGCCAGCTCAGGATCAGCCTCGGCTTTGCCAATTGCAGCAGTGCTCAGGCACAGACACGTATCAAAGCCAGCTCAGGATCAGCCTCGGCTTTGCCAACTGCAGCAGTGCTCAGGCACAGACACGCGTCAAAGCCAGCTCAGGATCAGCCTCGGCTTTGCAAACTGTAGCAGTGCTCAGGCACAGACACGTATCAAAGCCAGCTCAGGATCAGCCTCGGCTTTGCCAATTGCAGCAGTGCTCAGGCACAGACACGTATCAAAGCCAGCTCAGGATCAGCCTCGGCTTTGCCAACTGCAGCAGTGCTCAGGCACAGACACGTATCAAAGCCAGCTCAGGATCAGCCTCGGCTTTGCCAACTGCAGCAGTGCTCAGGCACAGACACGTATCAAAGCCAGCTCAGGATCAGCCTCGGCTTTGCAAACTGTAGCAGTGCTTAGGTGCAGACACATCGGGCCCGCCAATGCAAAGTCGCCCTTCTACCACCGTTTACGGGCGACGCTGCTTTTTATTCAGAAAATGCCTTTCGCCTGTAATGCGGAGGACTGCGGCACACATGCGTATGTCTGCTTGCGTTTTCCATGCAAGAAACAGCACTTGAAAGAACACAGTTGGACGCTTTTTTACAGGGCTTTCTTCAAAAGACCCAACAGGCATTGTCAATACAGGTTAGCTGCAATCTCAGGGCAAGCAAAGATACAACAGACACTGCCAAAACAGGTTAACTGCAATCTCAGGGGAAGCAAAGACACAACGGGCACTGTTAATGCAAAGACCGCGGGGCATGTCGCCATTCTTGAGACAAGCAACACCACAGTCATAGGAATGCGATTTCACCTGGGAGGAATAGTTCCATCTTTAGACAGCAATGGGGCACGTAGAAATGCCAGATGTCATCCAGCTGTTATATGGATGTGTGTGCCTGTTGTTATTACTTCTGAGTTTAATCTTGGCTTTACTGATGTGCACGCAAGCGACCCAGGAGAAGAATGAAAGCAACACTCCTCTGGGTAAGCGTCGTCTGTCCTCAGCGATCTGGGTTAACACTCCTCAAGCTCCTCTCCCCCGACCATGGAACGCACCCAGAAGTGCAGGCAGAGTCATCACATCAGACAGTCACGCAGGCGGAGTCATCACACCAGACAGTCACGCAGACGGAGTCATCACATCAGACAGTCACGCAGACGGAGTCATCACATCAGACAGTCACGCAGGCGGAGTCATCACATCAGACAGTCACGCAGGCGGAGTCATCACACCAGACAGTCACGCAGGCGGAGTCATCACACCAGACAGTCACGCAGGCGGAGTCATCACACCAGACAGTCACGCAGGCGGAGTCATCACACCAGACAGTCACGCAGGCGGAGTCATCACACCAGACAGTCACGCAGACGGAGTCATCACATCAGACAGTCACGCAGGCGGAGTCATCACGCCAGACAGTCACACAGGCGGAGTCATCCCACCAGAGAACATTGCCTGCTCACGACTGATTGAAGCCAGCTGATTCTCGAGCGGCTGACTCTAATGCCAGCTAATTCTCAAGCGGTTGACTGTGAAGCCAACTGATTCTCAAGCTGCTGACTAAAGCCAACTAATCCTTAAGGGGCCGACTAAAGCCAGCTGATTTTCAAGCGGCTGACTAAAGCCAGCTGACTCTCAAGCGGCTGACTAAAGCCAGCTGATTCTCGAGCGGCTGACTCTAGTGCCAGCTACTTCTCAAGCGGTTGACTGTGAACCCAACTGATCCTCAAGCGACTAACTAAAGCCAACTGACCCTCAAGCGGCCGACTAAAGCCAGCTGATTCCCAAGCGGCTGACTGCAGCCATCCGATTCGAGTCCAGGTCGGCTCCAGATCGTCTCCATGCGCCTGTCTGGGGCGGGGATCTGACCCTTGTACGCCTGTCTCGGGTCAGCCGACCCCACCCAGACACGCCAGCTCTGTGCCAGCGGGACGAACCCCTGAACGGTCGCCGCTCCTGAAGGTCAATCGGTCGGCTCGGCGACAGACGAGTTCGGAGGCCGCTCGCTCGCCGAACGGCCGCCATTCGCTGCCGCCAGTCAATCTGGGGCGGGTCATTGTCTCGCTGTGCTAGCCGGCGGCCAGGGGCGGCCGAGGGCCGGCGGGGCCGGCGGGGCGCACGTGACGGCCTCTGGCTACGTCCGCCCCCCCCCCCCCCCCCGGCCCCGGTCGTGGAGCGGATGATGGGCCGCGGTCCGGGTCAGAAGAGAGGCGGAGGGGGGGGGGGGGGCTTCTGGGACGCCACGCTTGGAGGGTGAGTTCCGGGCCTTGGTCTGCGCCTGGCCGAGCTCTGGATCGTGTTTGGACTCTGACTTAAAATTGACTCAAGGAGTTTTGAGTGTCGGTCTCAAGTGGGTCGATTCATTTTTCAGTTGAATCAGATTCGGACGAAAATGTGTAATCATGAACTCGAACTCAAACCCAAGACAAAGACCTTGGCGACCTGCACCTGGATTCAAAAATTCCAGAAACCTAGATTCTAGATACGCCCAGTTCTAGACCCGGATTAAAAACCTCCCATTCCAAACTAATTCACTGCACACGAAGCGCAAGGTCATCTAGGTCAAGATCATCTAGGTCAAGGCATTCGGGTCAGCAGTTGTGCTGCACGGAAGCTGTTACCAGTGAGGCTGCACGCCAAGAAACTCTCACTTGAACAGTAAGCCAAGTCTTTGGCTGGCGTGGCCTGAACATCCCACTTTTCAAACTTTTCCATCCTTCCTAACACTGATCGCGACAGCATTCCAGACGCTGATCGCGATGTTCTTCCTGACACTGACCGCAACGCCACACAATTTTGAAAAAGAAGCACAGCTCAAGCTGCACAGCACACGATTCAGGGCATTGCGCAGAAGGCGTTGGGTTACACATGATCAACCTGCAACATTACAATTGGACAGGGGTGCCGCCATCGGGGTGGGGAGGGGGCGAGGAGGGCGAGGGGGACGCGTCTCCCTCTACTGTTGGGCGGGGGGAGGGGCAGCTTCCATCCTAACGATCTTCTTACAAGAAACAAATTATTCACAAAAATGTTCACCAAGGTGCCCATACTCACAGTTTTTGCCGCAATGAGGGCTCCTTATATCGGTAGGATCACATCACTATAAAGCTAGTATGATCCTACTAAGATCCAAAAGACCGTTCGGCGATATTGACCCTATGCCGTCCGGGTACATTAACTGCCATCCGCGGCTGGATTTCAAAGCCGAATTAGGATGTTCTTGGATCTTTACGTGCCTGCAGCCTATCAATATGCGGTCGTTTTAAGAGAAAGCTGAAAATTAATGCTGCGTTGTAGTAATCGTGCTGCAATGCAATATGCTTAATTCTCCAGGTACGACTGCTGTTCTTGTACGCTCTGTAAGCGGCCATCGCGTGTTGTCGGCACCTCCACTGCCGTGTTTTTCCAGGAGCTTTAGAACGCAAACAGATGAGCCTTGCAATTTTTGTGCATGTTTTCTGTACTTAGTCCATACGCTATCGGACCAACGACCAGCAAATATCAATGACGTCTTCAAAGAAAGCTGTTGCACAGGCACTTGAAACCTGTAGAACAGTGCAAACGAAAATGCGAAGTGGTTGTCTACGCGCGCGCTTATAAGTGACTTCTCCGGGCCACCACAATCTGGCCAACACATTACCGGCCGGCCATCACCACAGTCAACGACGCACCGTAATGACGCACAAAGGTATTGTGAACCTTGCATCGCTTTTTGTACACAGCATGACGCCTATATATTTTTTGCCGCGGACACTTAAAAAACTCTTACAGGAAACACCCAGAGAATGATTTTTTGTTCCCCGGCCGCCGTAGTGCGTCATAACAAACGCCTTTCATGATAATGCTAGCATATGATGTTCTCTCCACTCATTACCGTTCTCCTGGAATTACATGATGAATGTTAAAGGTATACTTTTACCCAGCATCATTGTACCTTTGAACAATCGCCTTTAAAGCAGCATGGATGTGGTCAAGTTTTGATTTGAAATGAGGGCAAGGTCTCAGCCGGGCTCGACCGGGGGCCGTCCCCGCAGTGTCCGCACCTCCTGCCAGAGTGAGAGGCAGGCAACACCATGGCGCCCCAGCAGCTGAGCGCGCCGTAAAGCCAAAATGACGATGACGACGGCCGAGCAGAAATCCTTCCTCTTGATGTGCCTGGGGCTACGCAAAAAAAAAAAACGAATCGCGAGGTGGAGCACCGCAAAATTTCAAGCTTTTGTCTTCAATTCTAGCTAGTACCATCCATTTTGTACAGCGGAGAAATTTTGAAGTTCAAAGCGAGCCACTGCGATGGCAGAGACTATCCTCACGTCAAAGTCTAAAAGCTAGAACCTTATAACTTGCTTAGGTATGGACAGATTCGGTGAATATCGCAGAAGTGTCCTGTTATGTGTTTCATGTGAATTTACTGTTTTTTTTTAATCTTTGTGTGCTACGTGCTCGCCTTCACAGGGATCAAAGGATCCAATTCATGCCGCAGCCGCTTTTCCCAGCCTAAACGCATCGAATCAAAAGAACGCTCGACAGCGTTAAGGACCGCACCATAAGCGGTGGTGATGCAAACCTGGAAGGTGTATGTGAGCTATGGGTTCCCCAAGCAGCGAATCGTTTTGGTATTTTATGACCACCGTAATAAATGGTCAGGTTTACTCTCGTTATCGTCTTTACATAAGCAAACCAAAAACTTATGGAATCGGGCGTTCCAGCCATGGTGTAGCTGCGGGGTAAAAATGCATGAAACATCACACTACGAAACTTTTGCCACTTAACATACACACGTTCATGTCCTGATACCTAATATGGCGGCCTGGTCTAGATGGCAATATGATGAGAAGGAGTGGTGCTGTTGCTGGTGCTGGTGGAACTACAACACTGCGATTATATCCTTCCGCAGACATGGAGCGATGGGCTTCGCCCCACGTTGAGAAGGCAAGGGGATGATAGCCATTTGGATTATTTATTTCTAGTCAATGCCCAAAGGGCCAATCTTAAAGCTTCAGAAAGCTGTGGGTCTCAGCCCCTGCCCCATAACAGCCCCATAACAGCCCCTGCCGGGAACATATGCCTTTGTTTCCGCATACCCATGCTTTACGCTTACGGCGGTGTCACTCAGGACAATTGAGCAATCTGCACAGCAATGAGCCTTTACAGTAACGCCAGCTATTATAAAAGAATGCATGGACGACGATGAATGCATGATTGCCTTGGTGCTCGTTCTCGCTTAAGCCTTTGGAGGTAACCTATATATATTATATCATAGATTGTTAAGGATTGCAACCAGGAAGTTCCGGTTTATTGCTCTACGAATTTCGTTCACAACCAGGCTGCTGCGTGCTTTCCGTTTATGAACGACTTGAGCTGAACCGCAGTTAATCGAAGTTCCACATTTGACCAACACAAGCTCCACAACTCATCTTACTACTAAACTAAACTACCAACCACCGAACTACCTACTGAAATATTAGAACACTAGTCTGAACGGTTGATCCATTTCTATAACCTATGATGCAATTCCATTCACGCAGTTAAAAATTCAACGGTCCATGTTTTACAATGGTTGATTGATGTGTTTGCTGTTTACTGTGCTAAGCGACTGGGGCTGCTTTTTCCTTTGGTTTAAAAATGCTTGTGCCGGCAGCGAAGTGACGTTATCAAACCATACAAACTCTGCCCAATTTGTCGCTGCTATTCAGTGGGTTGTTTGCGACAAATTAAACCAAACCTCTCAGCAAATTGTGCTGAGGCGAGCGTTGGATGCTTCCAGAAAAAGGGAAGATAAATGTTTTGTTTTCTAACGAATGCTATCCAGTACTCTTTTAACGCGCCAAGAGAGCGTTATTGATACCTCCTGCTGTGAAATTGACTTTCTTAGGTAAAAAGTGTGAAGCATTTAGTTTCGTTTTCTTCTTTCGCGTCAACCATAAAGTTCCTTTTCGCAAACGATACCAATGAGCTAAAAATACCCTTGATTTCCCTGAGCGCATGACATATGCAGTTGCCGTCATCGCCCGATCTGACCGCTCTACCAATATCACGCAAATTTCCACGCGGTACAGAGCCGGTAGCTTCATGACTTGCGGTAGAGATTACGAGTGAACATCCACGAACAAAAATCCGAAGACCGCCTCAACAATCATCCGGTCTTCGCTACTTGTTTCCAAGTCGCTCTTCGCGGCGTCATGGTGGTACCATATCACATAAAGCCAACAAGAAAATGTTCTCAACAGATTGACGCCCTGGGTTCATTCGGCTGGGAAGCATCTCATTGACATGTGCTCGATTGGTGATATTTGGGGTGTGCATGAAGGTCACTTGCATGATTAGGCGGACGTTGTGACATTGACGACACAGAAAGCACAGCTATTTTCTACGCCTGTACTCGAGGCAAATGCTGCCTTGTTTAGAAGTCCACCAATCGGTTCAAGTTTATTTAGAGCCGGAAGTACATAAGTCTGCCGGTGGCACGCGACAAACATGAAAAAGAGTCGCCCATTAAGGGAATGTTTCACATTCGCGCGGAGTTTTGCACTGAGAAAACATCTTGAAGATCATTCAGCGCAGTTCATAGTCCTGCCATTCTCAAGACCCAAAACCCTTCAGTTTCTGATCTACACGTCCTCGAAGATGTGAAGACTTCTCCGGGAAGATTTTTTAAAGTCACCTAGGCATCCATGACGCCATAAAGCCGCTATTCAAATCGTGTCATTTCGACAGCCGTGCAGCGGTCAAGGCCAATAAAGATATAATGGTCATATCTGTCATTCGTGAGCACGACTTTCAGATACAACAATCCACGTTGCGTGAGGTGCGATGACGTAATCAAACAATGGCGTGTTGAGGGGCATATTTACTAAACAGAGAAATTGCTTTGTCTAGAACAGCCTTTTCCACTTAAGTATACCAATAGCTATAATGAGCCCATTTCATCAAATCAGATGAGTGTTTTAATATCTTTCAATGTGGAGCATTCCTTTAAAAAAGCGCCATAACGCAGCTGATAAATAGAAGTTAACACTCAAATTCAGGACAAATATGCAAGAAAGCCACGAGAAACGGCCGAAGCTCGAGCACATCTCGATATTTAGCTCAGCAAACACCGCCAGCACAGCCGCGGTCACCTCAATGGAGATTGAAGTACTTCAAGTGAGTACTTGGATGAGAATTTCGCACCGCTAGTTTGACAGCGCCCGACGACGCCTGGCGCCCGACGCGCCCGGCGCCCGACCACGCTCGACGCCCGACGCCCGACGCGCCCGGCGCCCGACGCGCTCGACGCCCGACGCCCGACGCGCTCGGCGCCCGACGCCTGGCGCCCGACGCCTTTGGCACCCGACGCCTGGCGCTCGACGCGCTCGGCGCCCGACGTCTGGCGCCCGACGCGCTCGGCGCCCGACGCCCGACGCGCTCGGCGCCCGATGGTGTCTGGCGCCCGGCGCCTTTGGCACCCGACGCCTGGCGCCCGACGCGCTCGGCGCCCGATGACGCCTGGCGCCCGACGCGCTTAGCGCCCGACGTCTGGCGCCCGACGCCTGGCGTCTGACGCTCTCGGCGCCTGGTTTTAGCTGTAAGGACCGGCGCCGCTCGGTTTGTTGGAAACCGCAGCCCTGCCCATCGGTGTTCTTGTGTCGATGTTGCGAGCACGCAAGCTCAAAATATTTTTTAAGCATGCTGTTGCATTAGTTGATTATGCTAAGAATGGATACCCTTGGGCAAACATTCACTTTATTGAACACTTATGAGACTCTTTTGACACGAAAGGAAACTCTGTTAGTAGTGTGTTCGACGCTCCGTTGACGCTCGATGCTATAGTTTGTAATATTTTGGCGTTTTGTAGTTTATATCCATATGTCATGATTTTTTCTCCAAAAATGCCGTTTTCAGATTTATAAGCTAGAAACATAACATTTCTTAAACCGAAATTGCAGCTCTTTGGATGTCAATTTTTTCATTCGGGATCTTGTTCTTGGCCGATGTGCAGTGTGAGAACCCGATCAAGTTTTCAATTTTTCTTCAATGCAGTCAAACTCCTTGAACGTTGCTGCCGCTACGTGGCTGGCGTAAGCTGCCGATCACCTTCATTGCGATATTGAGCGACATTGATCCACCGGCCTCTTGACTTCGACGCTTTCCTCCTTGGAGCTGTGTTGGGGCTGGACGTTGAGGTGCTGCGGTGGTGAATCGGTCGCGTGTAACGGTCATGAAGCCTCTACCACAGAGGTCCGGTTTTGGAAAACAGGTCTAGGGTACTGAGCAGTGGAAGCGGCTAAACCTGTCTCTAAAATACACAAAAAGCAGACTTCTCCCAGGATCTGACCTACTTTCTTCTCAAAATGAAGGAGCTGAAGTCTTCCCCGGCTGAATATGAAACAACACCGCTGCTCCAATACATTTCCTCGCTCTGTCTCTTCGGAAGATATCGTAGTTAATCGCTGCTACTCAGACAAATTAACGGCGTCAGCGAAAGTTTTAATTAAACCCGTAAACCAGCAAGAGGCCTTACTTGGTGAGACACGGGCGACGTGACAATCCATAACAAATTATTGTTGTATGTAGAATGTATAATTTCAAGCCCTGCGCTGTTCCCAACGGGCGGCTTTGGAGCCCTGAGAAACCTTAAGCCATTCTTGGCCACGTCGGTTTTTCATGTGAGGAGGGTCAAAGGGTCTGAAAACACGACAGGCAGGCAAAGACGTCTTCTGCCCAGCATCTGAGCGCAATTTCAAACAATATATGGCGAAGTGCCTCGCTGTTAAAGCCAACGAAGTCGAAAATGTTTGCATTATTCTTCGGTGTAATACATCAAGCCGAAAACTTGCAAAAAACGACCTATCTTGGGTGCACGTTGATAACAATCACTTGCGTCAAATACCTGTACGGTGATGGCAGCTCCGTCTTTCTCGAGTGTGGCTCCACCGCCTTGTGTTAGGTCGGTATAAAAAAGGAGAACGCGGCCTGGGCACTTGGCGTGGCGTCATGGCGTGACGTCTCACCGTATGGTGTCGTCACGTGACGTCTCATCCGTGACTCATGGCGTGACGTCTCACCGTAGCGTCGTGGCGTGACGTCCTCACCGCGTGGTGTCGTCGCGTGACGTCTCATCCGTGACTGCATGGCGTGACGTCTCACCGGTAGCGTCGTGGCGTGACGTCTCACCGCGTGGTGTCGTCGCGTGACGTCTCATCCGTGACTCATGGCGTGACGTCTCACCGGTAGCGTCGTGGCGTGACGTTTCACGCGTGGCGTCGTGGGCGTGACGTCTCACCCGTGACGTGGCCTGACAGGGACGGCGGCTTCCGCGGGAGTTGAGCCCCATACCTCCGGTTCCCTCAGGCGCGGCGCCTAACCACTGGGTTTCCGCCCCCCGAATTCCTGCTTTATGCGTTAAAAATAAGCAAAACACGCGACGGTAAAAGCGATCCATTAACTTGGATTCAATCAGAAGTACCCATCTTACGTACGTCTTTATCCCCAGAAGCAAAAGAACGATCCATAAGACGAACTGAAGCCCTCGAGTCCTAATTGTCGGGTTACCCCAAATAGTGGCCAAGTCCGCCCAACAAAATACGCTAGAAATCCATGGAAGCCAACAGCGTATTACTGCACAATCGGAACGGTCTGGCTGCCTTGGAGTTGGCGTCACCAAAACCCACAATGCAATCTACCCCAAGTTTACTGCATGTTTACCCTAAATGCAGCACCATCTGTATGAAATGCTATCAAATGCGATTTTGACGATAGCTATAAATGCAGCCAGTTTATTTGCTGGTAGAATTGCAAGTATGGGCTGCTCATTCCAGTCTCTCAAACTGATAGTGCGAGCATAACATGACGATGCGTCTCCCATTGCTAGTGATCAGTTTTGGAAACCATGAAAATGCCAAGAGCAACACGTACACCTCTGGTTATATGGTCATGATCGCCGGTGATCAAATAGGAGCTCGGGTATTTTGCCTGATATCATAGGACTATCAAGACAGATATCAAGACAGATACCTGTCTTCACGAAGGATTACGCGCAAAACTATTAACAGAGTTTAAAAAGAAGTTTTCAGCATCTATTTTCTAAGGACATCGCTTTATCACGATTTGGGCTAGACATGCTTGGCGACATTTGAAGAAAAAAATTAAACACGTCTTTTTTATAAGATTGCAATTGGAGATCGTGCTCTTGTGGGCATGCTTGACTCATATCTCTTCCTATCGAAATAATGCGAAATATTAAAAAAACATTAGGTGACATTTCTGCCGCAGAATCGACAAAACAGACTCTACTATCCTGCCCGCGTCGCCGTTCATGGGTGTGCAGCACTTCGAGACCTTGGCATCTGAGCATGATCCACGGTAACTGATCCTTGAGTTAAATGGTCCCCAAAGCCCGCCTTGCTCCACACAGCACCGATGCAAACATCAACGGTCAGCCGGCATCCATGGCGCTCGGCCGACTCACACGGCTGGTAGTCAGGCCTGATGTTCTCCTTGGATTTGGTGAATTATGCATGCTCACCTGTAAAAGTTGGCGAAGGCATGGACAGAAGAAGCAATTTTTTTCGGCAGCCCGTTCATATATACTGCACTTACTTTTAGATGGATAAATGTAGGTATGTTATTGATTGTCAATGAAATTTTGTGAAGACAGTCATTTCCTTGTCAAAGTGTTGAGCACCTACTTACACTTGATAGAGAATTTAAACGTATTTTAAATCTATAGTTGGTGATAAAATGCATTGATCAACGGTCAAAACGGCTAAAGCGATCTTTCAAGAGCTCATGGAATGCTTGATTATTGTGCGCATCAATCTAATGCGCTTCATTTCATCTAGGGTACTAATACAGCTTCAAAGCAACGTACGATACAGCATGGGGCCGGCTCTGCAATCCGGGTTTGCACAAGCAGAAAGTAAACATACGCTGCAAGGCTGCAAAGTGCATAGCAAATGATGATTGGCACAAATGCACCATGTTACGTAAAGCGCCAAGTGGACGAGTTAATATTCTCCCGTAGATGACGGCTCGTGGTTTAATGGATCGTGGCCACGCGGATAGCGGCTCGTCGAAAGGTGGATATAATTTCATCAGGAAGCAAGCCGTTTCGAAGGCTGCAGCCCTCATTATAATTTCTGGGTGATGTATGCCGATAGTTAAGTTGAATTATTCCGATCGGATGGGCGTAGGGAAGCCATATCGGTAAGAGACCTCTTCAGCTGTCATTTGTCGCTGCTTTGGCTTTGAGAATGGCCCAAACTTCTGGCGTCATCACTCTCCAGGTGTTCATAATGAGGATCAATGGAGGAAAGTTCTCGCGTTGGCTCAATCTTGAACCAACCTTTCAATAGCCTATTCCGCCCGGCGTAGGGAGTTTTGAAACTAAGCCAAGTTTGCTGTGATGATTTGGTTATGAATTGGGCCACGAAAACGGCGCCTCCCCATTGTTCTCTAGATGTTTTCCCGGCAGCGCAGCTGATGAGGATGCCTTCCTGGCTGGGGTCTTATCAGCGTTTGTAGCTTTACAGGAACTTACGCAGTCACGGAATCGCTTCCATAGGGGAAGAAATATCTTACTGTACGTGTGTAATGTAACCAAAAGAGCCGGAGCGCATCGGGCGGTTCAGACCAGGGCAGCGGTAGATAGAATGCATCTTTTTCTGAACAATCCAAATTTCCAATTGCCCATATGCCATAAATAACGTTACAACATAAAATAATGTCGCCGACCATCCTGTGTCCGCACCATACGTACGGTTGTGCATAAAGTACATGTTTTTTAATGATTCAAAGTTGTCTAATCAACCATATGCCATTCATAACATAACAACATAAAATGATGTCGCTGACCATCCAGTGTGTGCACCATATGTACGGTTATGCATTAACTATAAAAACATAAACAGCGATTAAATATGACTTCTTGTCGTAAATCTTTTTTACTTCCTGCTTGTGATTGCTAGTAATTCTAAACATAAGGGGGAAATGCGACGAAGACCGGATTTCGGCAACGACGGCATTCGCCTGGTAATAATGGCCTTAATCCGCATACAACCGACCAGCAGCGTAAGCGCAAAGTCCAACCGATTTCAACCATACAACAGTTATCATGCGATGTGTCTGTTGATTTGTGAAATGAGCAATTCCTCACTAAAGGGCAAACACTGCTCATGTTTGCAAATGCAATGGCATACATGCACGAAACATAGCAGCCAAGCGGCGTGTTTGCTGAAAAAGGCGAGGTGCAACGTGATGAATATCGCCACCGCCATTGCTGATGATCGCTCCCAAGCAGGCGCTGGGGTCCTCCAGGAAACCAGGGCTTGGGTACCCCAGGATTACAACAGATAGGATCCCCCAGCCGTGACCCCAGACATTCGGGATCCTCCTATCACATTCTCCAGATCCTCCAATCCAACCTAGCAGATCCTCCAGATCCTTCAATCCGACAGATCAGATCCTCCAGATTCTCCAATCCAACCCATCAGATCCTCCAGATCCTTCAATCTCATCTACCCTCTAGATAGGTGATCCTCGTGCCTTTTGAGGTTTAAAAAATAAAGCACTGGCCATTATCCAGACTAAAATTTCGGAAATCTAAGGAAAGCACGCACTCCATCACCACTCTCTTCCTCGCGCCCAGCACCCGCCATCCCGTGCGACGCTCGAGGCGTTAGTGAGAGGTTTCGATACCGGGCTATACAACCATACAGAGACAGTCCAACAGGGGCCCAGCACGTGCCGTCGGCCGAGCAGCAGTGGCACAGCCGCCGCCCCGCAGACAGACGGACCGGCGGACGCCCGCAGCCGGGTGATGCGCGTTCCGCGCCACATGGGCATCCCAGTTCAACTCACGTGTCGTCGCGACACGCCGGCGCTTACCTTCACAATGCTCTCCGGACTGAACTCCAGCGGCTTGTACTCCAGCGGGTACTCGTGACTGGCGAAGTCGAAGTCGCTGAACATGTCGGTGCCGGTGCGGTTGAAGCACATGTCGACGTCCATGGTGGCCGCGGAGTTGGGGCTCGGCTGACGTCACGACGTCGGCGCCGCAGCCGGGTCAGGTCAACACAAACCGCCCCTGAAAAAGGGCAGACAGCGTTTGAGATTGGGACTTCGCGGATCGCGGCGCTTGCAGAAAGACGGGACAGTTGTCTTCGGCGAATTCACCACAAAGGCGAGCCATCATCAAATTACACACCATACATAATGCGGTACGTTGCAGTACGTAGCAAATTGGGTATAGCACAACGGTAAGGACAGTAGGTGAACCCAGGCATATCCGTGAACCCAGTGGCTGGCATGACGTAACATCACAGCCTTTTATTTCATAGGCATCATTCTAAGTAACGTGCATGCACACAATATCAGGTTGCTTTCTGAGGGATGTGTGCTTTCAGCATCCAATAAACTACACTTGTATGTTGTTATCTTCCAATAGAACAGTGTAGCGTAAAATTGATGCAAAAATTACAGTTACACGCAGAGTGTGCAGTCTGAGCGTGAATAACAGACGCAATCGCCAATGACAACCGTTGACATGCCGCCCATCGATATAAAATATTGGTCACGTCGCAATATGAAATGTTGGTCACGTCGCAATATCAAGTGTTAGTC
>NW_023595962.1:10080971-10109701 GCF_011947565.3 Pollicipes pollicipes | reverse complement strand
GGGTCAGTGCTTGGGGTCAGTGGTTAGGCTAGTAACTGGGGTCAGTGTTTGGGGTCAGTGATTGTGGTAAGAGATTGCACCCAGGCACGTGCAGCGAAGAAAAGCAGCCAGAGTCCATGGGAGTCCAGATTGCTATCAATGCGTTCATAATCCACGTAGTCTCATTATCTCCGGGGTGTATTTGACTTGTGTCAAGGTTTCTTGACTTATGATCGTCAATTAAAGCTCGTGGTGTTATAAAGAACTGACTCCATCATATATGTCCTATTATATTCTGTTCGACCAAGCGCTAACAAGGGTATGATGAGTTTCATCTATCATCGCTTGAGTTATATCAAATACTTTCAAGCACTCATCTATCATCCCTGAGTTATGTCAGATACTTTCAAACACTAAGATTCGGGCGGGCGCAAACATCACGACGCATCCATGTGTGTTTAGTGCCGGCACAAACGCGGCAGGTTTTCAGACTACACGTATCCGATTCCCTGCGAAGGCTCAGCTTTGTTTTTGCCCCCAGCTCGCCGATCGCCTTGTCTCAAGAAGAGGAGCCCAGAAGATGTGGATCACCATGTCTCACCAGTTTCAATTGCGATGGCTTCATAAGAACACCAACTGCGCTTGCATAAGGTGATTAAGAAACTTTTCGGAGGACCTTGGAGGCACACTTAATGGTAAACTTCAATATCAATGACACTTCCCACTAAGCTTATGCATGGTGCTGAAAGCGGTCACATCTGATATTTTGGAAAGACAGTCTGGTATTTTGGAAAGATACAGACTGACATTTTGGAAAGATACTGTGTGACATTTTGGAAAGAATCTGATGTAATAGTTTAGAAAGATACTGATGTGGTAGTTTGGAAAGATCTAGTTCTGGTATTGGGGATCGTCCACTGCACGTACAATGGCAATAGAAGACTGCATGATACCTTGCATTTTCAGAAAAGTGAAATCTCGTTTCCAATGCAGCAGCAGCACAGGATCTCCAACAGCTTGATCGTGAGATCGATCAAGGGGGAGGGCCGTGCAACATCATTTAATGTCGAAGGTGAGGTCGAAGGTGACATTGTGTTACTACTTGGAAGCATAAAGCAGCTTGCATCCAGATGGAACAGCTATCGCCGCAAAAAAGTGTAGCATCCCACGTTTAATTCGAATTTGTGATCTCATTCTGTTTGGTTAGATCCGACATTATCTGGAGAGGAACGTAAGGGTGACCTCCTGCGATCTGGACATTACGCGCGATGCTACTCTTTTCTACGTTTTGCTTGGGCGCATCTCGGTGGGTGGTACCAACCCCCGACGTTGCACACGGCGACCAAACAAGCAACAATTACACCTGTCGAGGCTAGGACACACAAAATGCAACCCAAGCAATGTCTGATGGAGGTCTTCCAATCAGGTTTTCTTCCGATCAGGTCAGACAGTCCTCCAGTCAATCTTCCAACTACTCGGTCTGACTGCAGGCCTGACGGATTTGAGGCTTAGCTCTCTCGTTAACATGCGAGCCCGCTGTTTTGTTACTTTCAGCACCCCGACCTGTCTAACACGAAACGCTTCAAACGATCCTCAGAGGCGCCGCTGTTCAGGTTTTGTTTGACCAACGTGCCACTCAGTTCGCAGCGCTTCCCGGTCGAGAGGTGGTGATGGGAAAAGTTGGTGGATTCTTTGCGGCTATGTGAGGGCTCACGCAATAGATAGCGCTCTTTGGTGACTGTTGGTTTTCCAACAATAAAAGGCAATCCCAAATGGCAACCGAGCGCGCATCTCACATGATAGATGGTTCAACTGTCCACAAAGAGATGCCTCCTGCCGCTTTAGATGGCGTTAATCAAATCAATTTTAGGTGAGGACCAGATGATAACCTTTAGATGGATAACGTAAATGCAATCATACGACCAGAAAGTGGTGAACAACTATTTCCAGCGCAAATGGCTAGACCCCGATTGACCCAAACGGAACTCGTCAACTTTCCCGGTCTTTATAGCAAGGCCTCCAAAACTAATATGAGGTTGCCAGCATACGAATGCATGCACCTGTGCCCATCTGGTGGAAGCCATCAGTGCCACATGGTACAGGGAAAGCCGCTCAGAATGCTTGAATTATCATAGGTGCCAAACCCTTTCGGCCTTCATAAATGATCGAAGTTATGGAGACACCAAAGATGGTGACGTTCCATTAACGTCGGCCAGTCGGCCAATTAGGCATGCAAATTAGTCCGCCGGAAGGGACGAAAGTGCGCTAATGCTGAAATAAGCCCTAACGAGCGGCACAGACCAAAACATCCGCCGCGTCTGCATCACGCCAAGATGCCGTTCTCCACACCCCCACCCCACCATCCCCACCATAGCCTCCTGGGCGCCGGCGCCAGACGGAGCAGTCTGTGCCGACCACAAACACAGATAACTCACGCGAGTCCGAAATACAACTGGCGTCTAAAAAGCTGGCGGTAGCCGTAGCGGCAAGCGCAGCGGTGTAGCTTAGCGAAATACACGGTAGGTGTATCCAGCATTCGTGTCTTGGTCAGGGTCGCGTGTGGTGTCTTGGTCATGGTCGTGTGAGGTGTCTTGGTCAGGGTCGCGTGAGGTGTCTTGGTCAGGGTCGTGTGAGGTGTCTTGGTCAGTGGTCGCGTGTGTTGTCTTGGTCAGGGTCGCGTTTGGTGTCTTGGTCAGGGTCGCGTGTGGTGTCTTGGTCAGGGTCGCGTGAGGTGTCTTGGTCAGGGTCGTGTGAGGTGTCTTGGTCAGGGTCGCGTGTGGTTCTGGTTGTCTGGTCAGGGTCGCGTGTGTTGTCCTTGGTCAGGGTCGCGTGTGGTGTCTTGGTCAGGGTCGCGTGTGGTGGTCTTGGTCAGGGTCGCGTGTTGGTGTCTTGGTCAGGGTCGCGTGAGGTGTCTTGGTCAGGGTCGCGTGTGCTGTTCTTGGTCAGGGTCGCGTGAGGTGTCTTGGTCAGGGTCGCGTGAGTGTCTTGGTCAGGGGTCGCGCGTGAGGTGTCTTGGTCAGGGTCGCGTGGGATGTCTTGGTCAGGGTCGCGTGGGATGTCTTGGTCAGGGTCGCGTGAGGCGTCTTGGTCAGGGCGCGTGGGATGTCTTGGTCAGGGTCGCGTGAGGTGTCTTGTCAGGGTCGCGTGGGTGTCTTGGTCAGGGTCGCGTGAGGGTCTTGGTCAGGGTCGCGTGGGTGTCTTGGTGGGTCGCGTGGGTGTCTGGTCAGGGTCGCGTGGGTGTCTTGGTCAGGGTCGCGTGGGTTTCTTGGTCAGGGTCGCGTGGATCGATTGGCGGTCGGCGCCGAAGTGCACACAAGGGCAGTGAGTGGCCAGCGTTACACACAGACCGCAGAGGCTTGTTGCGCCGAGGGAAAGAGAGAAGAGAGAGATAGTGAGAGAGGAGAGAGAGAGAGAGACTCGAGAGAGAGGAGAGAGAGAGAGACGAGAGAGAGGAGAGAGAGGAGAGAGAGAGAGAGGAGAGAGGAGAGAGAGAGCGAGAGGAGAGAGAGGAGAGAGAGAGAGAGAGAGGAGGAGAGGAGAGGGAGAGGAGAGAGAGGAGAAGAGAGAGAGAGAGAGAGGAGAGAGAGAGAGAGAGAGAGAGAGAGAGAGAGAGGAGAGAGGAGGAGAGAGAGAGAGGGAGGTAAAGAGAAAGGGATAGAGAGAGGGAGGGAGAGAGGGAAAGAGACAGAGACAGAGACAGAGACAGAAACAGAGATATGCAGAGACAGATACAGAGACAGAGACAGAGATATACAGCGACAGATACAGAGACAGATACAGGGCACAGCCACGATGGCCGGCTGACACGGAGAGACAGACACGGAGACAGACGAAGCGATAAACACGGCGTGTGGGGCCGACAGCGACAACAGCAATTAGTCCGGCCGTCCGGCCGGCAGGCGACGGCGCGCTCATCGGCCGCTGCTGGGCCCCAGCGGCCGATCGCCCGGTAATGACGCGCGTCCCGGTACCTACCGGACGCCATCGGCCCGCCCGGATATAGCCGCCGCCTCCCGGGACGGCGCCCGGAACCGGCGCCGGCCGTCGCCGCCCGAGGGCGTGGACGACTCTCTCCCCCTCGCGGAGAGGGTGGGGACAGCTGGTCGGCTGTGATATGAGTGTTCGGTGTGCGGTCGTGGGCTGGCGGCTGCGGATTTCGTGGAGGGCAGATGGGCCGGAAAGAGCGACACAGCCGAGGGCAGCACGGCAGATTCGCTCCCGCCTCGTTTTCAGACCTCGAGATCAGGCTAGTGTACACGGCGACCTAATTGCACAAAATGCGGCCGATCGCATGGGTCATTTCAGAGACGGTACGGGCGGGCAGATCAGATTGCCATATACCTCAGCACTCGCTTCACTCCTGGTAAGAAGCCTACTCAAGCGAAGGTGTCAATACCATCCCCGTCTTATTTCTTCTGTCCAGATAAATGTCTTGCCCGCGATTCGTCCGGGCTAATGATCCAATGACGCTAATATCGAATGAAATCGGCACAGAACCCGTCTGTTGAAGAACGGCCGGGTTACATCCGGGCTGGTGTATTTTTCCCACTTCCTCTTCTATTGCGCTGCGGTGGAGTGCAGTTAATGACCAGCAGACGATGGCACACATGGATTACGTCTGATGATTGGTTGACGGTGGCTGGAGTACAGTAAATGGCCAATAGACGGCAGCACACATGGATTAGTGACCGGTAGACGGTAGGTGGAATACAGTTAATGAACGGTAGACGGTGGCTGGAGTAAAGTTAATGACCAGTAGTCGGTGGCTGAAAAACAGTTAGTGACCAGTAGACGGTGGCTGGAGTACCGTTAAAGACCGGTAGACAGTGACTGGAGTAAAGTTTATGACCGGTAGACGGTAGCTGGAGTACAGTTAATGATCGGTAGCCGGTGGCTGGAGTACAGCCAACGACCGGTAGCCGGTGGCTGGAGTACAGTTAATGACCGGTAGCCGGTGGCTGGAGTACAGCTAACGACCGATAGCCTGTGGCACATATGCTGCTATACGTTACACGCTTGGTCTGATTGCCAGGAAGACCGGCTGCACGGTGCTTCAGTGGGAAATATCACGGAGGCTCGGCACCGGAGAGGCGATGACAATATGCTCCGGTCAATGCCAGCGGATATCGCGTAGCCCTGACGCCAAGCAGGAGCCCAGGAGCCGAGCCAGTGACCCACTGACGTTAAGACGTCTTTAAAAAGATGCCGCAAACGGAGGCGTTCGCATTAACAGCAAAAACACCAAACCCATCTTATCATACAGCTGTTCGTCTAAGAATTGGCAAGGGGTGAGGTCGCCCTCCCTTCTTCCCACAACACCACACCGGTTCTGTCTGAACACCACCTGTCCCATGGCCCCTGACCAATGATAACTGACCACCTACCTACCGACCGCTGGCCACCGACCCGCTAACTTCTTCCCCACTGACCATTGCCTACCATCTGGTCAATCGACTCAGACAATGGTCACGATACTGCCTGGAGTGAAACGTCGCACATGCATCTAACTCAGGTCAGCGCCACCCCACAGCAAGGCGTGGTCAATGCTGGGTTACAAGTGCGCGTGCGGCAGTACCCGCTCCTTGCTGCTCTGGGCGCATTGGGCTGGGCGTCTGGTATAGCAACGCCTGGCGCTTGCCCGCTGACAGGCCACTGGCACTGCCCGAGCTGCCCGCTGACAGGCCACTGGCACCTGCTCGAGCTGCCCGCTGACAGGCCACTGGCACTGCCCGAGCTGCCCGCTGACAGGCCACTGGCACCTGCTGGAGCTGCCCGCTGACAGGCCACTGGCACTGCCCGAGCTGCCCGCTGACAGGCCACTGGCACTGCCCGAGCTGCCCGCTGACAGGCCACTGGCACTGCCCGAGCTGCCCGCTGACAGGCCACTGGCACTGCCCGAGCTGCCCGCTGACAGGCCACTGGCACCTGCTCGAGCTGCCCGCTGACAGGCCACTGGCACTGCCCGAGCTGCCCGCTGACAGGTTACTGACACCTGCTCGAGCTGCCCGCTGACAGGTTACTGGCACTGCCCGAGCTGCCCGCTGACAGGCCACTGGCACCTGCTCGAGCTGCCCGCTGACAAGTCACTGCCACCTGCCCAACCTGCCCGAGCTGCCCTTCGATGGCGAGGTAGCGGATGGGCAGTGATATTGGGCAGGATGTGTAGCATCGGATGTGGAGCCGGTCGTTGCGATACACGGCCATATCCCACAAACAGACGATCGATGCCCACCATACCCATAAATGCTTCCAGTGATTGCTTGTTCATCTCCTCCTGTTGAGCCATTCTCCACTGATGACTCGCGTGTTTCCCCTCCTTGCATTTTTAGGCCTGGACGCGCGCTGGGAGCCATGTCCGCAGACTGGTTTGGTTTGTTCCAGTGTTTGATCGAATGACCAGTAAATCAGTGATGTGCATCGCCGTGCAGTGGACAACTGAAATAATAAATCATTGACCTCGCTCGTTCAGGTTGAAAAGATCCGTCGCAAAACATTGGAAACTAAATCAAACAACAGTGTGCGCCGACAGCGATCACGAACACTGCTTTGGGCATCAAAGACGAATGCGGCGGGCAGCACGCCAACGGCGGCACGCTGTTAAACAATCACAGCGCAAGCCAGTGATACCCCGCGTGCATCGCGCAGCTGTCGGAGGCGTTCCCCCAGGCAGACAAGCATGTCAAGAGCCGCTCGAGCTGGCCGGAACGAGCCGAGCCGGCGTTGCCCGGAACAAGAAGATCGTGCTCTTGTCAGAGGGTGTTTCCCCTTAGGCAGACAAGCATGTCGGGAGCCGCTTGGGCCGGCCGGGATGAGCTAGGGCGGCGTTGCTCAGGCCGCGAAGCCAATCTCCTGTCAGTATTTGTGAGAAGAGCTGGGACGAGCGCCATCGACCGGCGCGGCTCCACGGCCGCGGCATTTCCCGCGGCGCCTCGCGGATGCGAAGAGCGACCCGTGCCGGTGTCAGTGGTGTCAGTGTCAGCGCCGCCCCCGCCGTCCGCACGGACGCGCCGGCGCCGCCACATGTCGGCTGAGGCGCCGTCGGAGAGGCGGCCCGGCAGCAGGGCCTGGCGCAGCGCCGACCGCGGGCGTGTGTATCTGCCAGCGGCGGTCCGGGACCCCCGGCTCGATCCGGCGACACGGACGCCGCGACCCGCTACCGCCCCGCTCGTGTCGTTCGAAGGTAGCCGACTCAGTCAATGTAAGAGCCGGTGTGTCGTGTTACATGTTGCAACACAGGGCCGGCAAAACGATTTTCCAGGATCGAGGCGGTCGTTACGCTGTCTGTCCTCGACCTTCGGTGTCCGGAAGAAATTTTACAGCGTCCGATGACCCGGAAAATAATTCCGCCCGAGTGCTGCATGCGTCATACCAAATGCTGTTTTGTCATAGCGCATGGAGATTATTTTTAGAGCGCTCTTCCAATTACGCTTGGGTCAAGACAATGGAGAAGAAGATCATGATAAGAGAATGGCAGAGCCTATGCGGTCTAGCCGTAGTAGTGGAGTCGCCATCTTCGACCACCAGTGTTATGAGCACTAAAAATTTCCGGAGTTTCACCATTGTATCACAAATACCACTCAACATCAAGCGCCACTCTAGTGATTGCAAAGCTCCAAGGTCTTTTTTCACTGCTTTCACAAACTTAGTCTGAAACCGTGTCTGCAAATTCCAGTCGTGGTGTTGTCCGAATACATGTTTACTCGTGAATTCCTTTAAAAAGTTCGGCCCGCGGTAAAAAAAAACACTGCGGTAAAACTTTTCACCGCGCGCACGGGCCAATGAAGAAGGTGTATGCCAGCATACGGTAATGTACATTAGCAGCCACGCGATCTGACCTAGCATCACCTCACACCAGACACGGCCGTCTGTTACGACGGGTTTCGTGTCGTTCGGATGCGGGGCAGCTGACTGGACTACGTCTGAGCGTGCCGTAGCCGCCCCGCCCGTTTGGCGTACCGTTGACGGGCTGTGTGGTGCTGTGCAAATGTGCTGCCGCCGAGCTCTAATTAATCATTTGAAAGGGATGATTGTGAGATGGCGCGTCCCTGTACGCCCGTCAGCACTGATGACCTCGTGATCGAAAATTGCATTCAGATTATCAAGACTGCGGCTGCTCAAACTATTCCACTACAACTAAATGACACTGGTAGTAGCATACAACTTGTTATCGCGTGTTGTTTTTCTGCTCCTACTTCGGTTGCGGAGGATCGCGTGGTGCAGCCGCAGCAGCTGGTCATCAGCCGCTTCGGCAGCATCACATGAAAAGTGACTTCTGCTTGCAAAGTGGCTGCACTATGTGGTCCCTTCAGCCGGAGTAAAGAAAAGAACAAAACAACACGCGACATGTAAACTTCGCAGCCATGAATCCGTAGTTGCTGTCGGGTTGGAGCTGGAATACGACTATACTGTACGACTGGAATTTGAAAACACTTTTCGGCCTGCATTTATTGTTGTGAAAACTTTGCGACCACTAGAGTAGTGCTTGTTGATAATTGGTATTTGTGGTAGACTGGTGTAGTTCTGAAAAGGTGTGATGTGGATTACGGTTTTTACATAAAGTACAAACTACAGCTATACCGGACTACAATAAATCGCAGCCAAAATGTTGTTAAATGGGAGATAGATGTTTATCCTCCAATGAATAAGGCTATTAATGCTGTCTTATCTATATGCATAATGCTCCCAGCAAATGCGCTAACAACTTACCCCACGAACGCATCGGTCCCGTCACTCCTTCATTGACCGTAAGGCCACTTACCTCTCTGACGTCACATACCCCCGATTCCATTCATTCTACTGATTGATATTGCATCGATTCGACTCTTTCCAGTAAGGCGGCTGCTGCATGCCTCGTGGCGCAGCTCCCAAGCCAACATTTCAAGCAAACGATGACGTCACGGGGTCACAGGACTTAGTGGTCACATAGCTGGATGACCGTATCCGGTGTCCAAGGGATTGTGAACTGATGTTTTTTGAAAGTTTCTGACAGAATACCGAGCATTGCGCAGTAAACAATGTTCGCAAGCAATGCCTTCGCAAACAATGCTCGCAAACACTAGCGCCATAAACAATGTTCGCAAACAATGCCTTCACAAACGATGTTCGCATACAATACCCTCACAAACAATGTTCGCAAACAGCACCTTGACAAAAAACATGACGTCAATAGTAGCCGCGATCCTCAGAACTCACCCTGCGCGAAGCCGTTGAACTTGCACCAGAAGGCGCCGAGCACGAAGATGGGGTGAGTTATGTTGACCACCAGGTGGACCCACATGCAGAAGAGCACGATGCAGATGTCGGCCACGGCCAGGTTGACCAGGTAGGCGTTGATGGCCGAGCGCATGTGGATGTTGGTGGCGGCGATGACGATCACGCTAATGTTGCCAACCAGCGAGCCGACGAACACCAGCGCGTACGCCACTATCTGCCGGCGGAAACGCACGGGAGGTGACGTCACGACCACGGTCGTGGTGATCAAGGAACACGCGGAGAGGAGTACGGTGACGTCACACCAGGGATCTCGCTGTTGTTGGGGCTTTACGACGCACTCAGCTGACGAGGCTATATGACTTCGTCTGTTTTTCGCCCTGGTAGGAAGGGCGGACACCATGGGGAATCGAACCCCGTACCTTTGGTTTCCCAAACGAGCAGTGGTTAACGCAGACGTGTTAATCTCTACGCTACAGGCACCCTCCAGGGGGATCCTTATGGATTCGTTCACGTAGGAGGCAACTGCTCTCTCCTCAGTGTCGCGCATGTTCTAGACCGCGGGTGCGACGGAGCTGAATCGCAGTCGTCCGTGTGAGTTGGATCGCAGTAGTAGCAACTGGTCAGGAGACGTGTTATCAACAAGTGGCGACGGAGGCGTTCGTGCCTCACATTATTGATCGATGGGACGCCACGCGCGGCGTGGCACGAGACAGGTCAGGACAGATGTCCGCTGCCACCATCCAGATGATGCCAGAAACGAAGCTGGACACCTGGACAAGCTGGACAGGAGGCTGAACGAAAAGGAAGTTGGACGCCTTAGGCTACCGATGTAGTGTGTTTGGCCGATGCGGCGGAAGGTGTACCGTTCATAAGGATTTAGCCAGGGGAAGGCCCATTGGTCCAAAATGTGCGTGCTAACTCAAGAAAAAGTCTTGTTTGAGAGGCGGCCGGCCCCACGCTGGTCAGGGCTGCAGCCGACAAAATCGATCTTTTTCCGACGATTTAAGATTTTGGCAATGATGACCAGTGTTACGAAAAACGCAAATATTAGGGATAGATATCGTTTACAATAAACAGGGCTAGCCAGTCGCGTAACTTTCGCGGCCTAATCGGCAACTCCTTTTATTGGAGGTCGGTTTCAAAGAGTGGTTCAAACCTTGGTTGCCTTCCGGTCGATCACGGGCTCACCCATGGGTCCGGCAGTTTGAAATCCCCTGTGTGATTGTAGATGGTACGTTTGCCTACACCGAGCAGTTGATTTTGCGTCTTCATCCGCCATGTTTGCTGAGATTCCACACCAATCATTAAATCCCCAAAACGGGCGCATCCATCTTCTGCGCACGACAGCCGGTGCCCGTCCACACACATCAACCCACTTTTTTGTCAAAATTGTCCGTTATCTCCGACGTCATAATCTGTTTGTCTAATATCACTGCGACGGCACTGGTCATGGAGATCTAGATTCAGTTTTTGGCCAAGCTGTTCAGCTTTTTTTCAGTTAGAAAATTTTGCCTTTTCACGTTCATGGAGCTCCGTAAAGTTGCATGCATATTCATCATACTAAGCACCTTGCTTGTCGATGCCGAACCATTCACACCGCACCAATATTGCAGAGATGCGCTCCATGTTGATGAACACTGTATAAGCCTGCCATAAATGGCCGGAAATATATCCGTTACTGGAAGGCGTGACGGCGTGGCCTGGCTCGGCCGGCCAGGGCAGGGCAGGGCAGGGCAGGGCAGGGCAGGGCAGGGCAGGGCAGGGCAGGGTAGGACCGGGCAGGGCAGGACCAGCCAGGGCAGGGGCAGGGCAGGACCGGCCAGGGCAGGGAAGGCGGCCAGGGCATGGCAGGGCAGGACAGGGCAAGGCAGGGCAGGGACGGCAAACTTAAATATTTTGTTAAACCTAAGCTAAGTCAAACTCGCTCGATGTGCGGTCTCTGTCACCATCACAGCTGTGGGGTTATACAACAGCGTGTGCAGGCGGCATGCAATCAACAAAAACTGGTGGTTCCTCCGCTCTGGCAGCATTCCTAAATTGTGCAGAAAAATGGCAACGCGCTGGACCGTGAGTTCAAGCTTCAAACACAGCTCTAAACACTGCGCTTAACGCTAAACACGTGGGACAACACTCGTCCAATGCATACAGCCGGCATTGCAATGGGGTGCAGAGGGGTACACTGAAAACATCTCAATTCTCTCCCAAATGAGAAAAAAGGTGTAAATAATGAAAGCATCAGCATGCGTTCCACACAGGCCAAATGAATATGCACCAGGCAGCCTCACTGACGCTGTTTTCTCCCACTGTTTTCCATCACAAACCCATGCATTCCTAAAGGCCGCAATCAGGGCCCACAAAAGCCCCCGGGCGGAAGACGCCGGCTGTGTCTGTCACGTGCTCCAATGGCCGCAGGGAACGGTGCGCTATGATTGCCCCCTGCTGCGGTAGCCTGCGCCGCACTACGCCTAGTTCTTCGGAACGACCCCCGAGCTGCCGTAAATGCAGATCGCACGCCAAAATACGCGGACTGCGAATCCCACGGGACGGAACGCGCTGGAGCATCCGCAGCCAGACGCGTTTGGAAGGAGGGGGAGAGGTCAGCAGAGCAGCGGAACTAGGAGCCAGATGACTGGCGCGACTCCCAGGGGGGGGAGTGTATTGACCATGCCGCTGAAAGGGTTTTAGAAAATCGTTCTGTGCGCAGCAAGGCGACTCCTTTTATTTGGTAAGGAAGAGCTACTTCTTTGCATTCGTAACTTAAAGGACTTCGCCTAGTAATCCTCGCAAACGTTGGCAAACACATACTGAAATTCGCTGACGGAGAACTTGTACTGCTTCAACGGGACATCATGTTCTCAAGCTGGCAACAGTGAGCACTTTTTAGCCCGATCCGTCCAATTTCAACGAATTTAGTAGGCTAGTGGTCCTCATATAAAAATCGTCGTCCATCACGATTTCATTCTAGGTGGCCTTGAAATCAAGGTTATAGATAATGCAAGGTCAATAATTTTTACAATCGTTGCATGATTCACATATCCACAACTTCGCCATTGATCGTCACAGAAAGAAGCAATTGACGTGATTCGATGCAGGAATGTTTTAGCCGGCACAAATGCGTCATTTATGTTCCGTTGGCCTGGCAGTGGCCTTCGGTCTAACTACGCAAAAGTAGCCATTATGGGGTTTTTCCTCTTCGTGCCCTCGGATCGTTGTGGAAATGGAATACAATAGATGCCCGCGTCTGGTATATGCAACAAACGAGGCAATAAGCTCATTTAAGGGAATGCTTCGCATTTGAATCAGTCCGTTAAATTTAGGGAAATTCTTCACATTTCACATTTGAAGATATTAAGGCAAGCATCAGACAGGATGAAACAAGCTCACTGAAAACCATTGGTGTACTTTTTAAGATGAAAGGACTGCTCTAGACAGCACGATTTTCTGTTTAATAAATATGCTCTGCAGTGCATCAAAGGCTGATTACGTCATCTTACTTTGTACAACATTGACTGACAGCCAATTGACGGCCGTCTTACCTGGAAATCGCGCTCACGAACGCCAGATATGAACGCCTCGACATTCATATTCTTCTTGGCCTTGATCACCGCACGGCTGATGGAATAGCCGGATTTAATGGCGTTGTTATGACGTCATGAATTCCAAGGCGACTTTGAAACACTCCCTGATATACCTTTCCCTATTTTCGAGGGCGTTTAGCTAAAAAACTAGAGGGGCTTAGGTCATAAGAAGGACAGGATTATGAACAGCACCGAAAGGTCTCCAAGACGGCTGTTTCAGGTCAAAACCCCACATAAATATGGAACACACTCCTCGACTTCTGCTTGTTTCATGTGCATCCACTCCGGCCGTGGAGCAAATTTCAGCCCGAGGGTTACAGGCTTGAATCTCACGGATCGCGTGCGTTATCACCGCATAGACGCAACCAACGGTGCGATTCAGGCACACCGGCCCCTTTCAATACGTAGCATGGTCCAATTCCACTATGGTGGCGATATCGCTGGGAGCGTGGGACGCTCTTGGACTAATAACCCGCCCTGGCTTGTCCTTTGTCTCTCTGAAACTGTTATTAAATCGGACGACTTTGAAGTTCGTGCACGTGGAGAGATACAGCACCTGAAATTTATCCCGTTTTAGAAAGATCGTTGTTTTTCGACGCCTTTCCAGATCAAATGCATTACTTTCTCCTCGCATCCAACGTTGCTCTGAAATAGCTGGCAGGATGTGGTTCTTCAGTCAATATTTCAGTAAAGATTCGTTGAGTTCCCTCCGGGTTACAAAGTCGAGAGAATCGGCACATGTTCCAAAGTGTTTCTAAATAGAGCATGCTGCCGTATTCAGGAATGCCACTTTTCGCAATTTATCCGATACAGAGCTGGAAATAACGACGTCAGTGACGTCAACGCGGCTGTCCATTTTGCAGCTGAAACCGTTATTGGCGCCATAAGCTTACTGATAACGGTTCTTTATGCCTGCCGCCGCCAGGCAAGGTGTGCTTATTTGGCCCCTCTGATATCTGGACCAGCCTCCCCTCCAGCTGGGCCGTCAACTAAAGCTAGCTGTCAGGGCAAGCTCACGATCAGCTCCGGCTTTACCAACTGCAGCAGTGCTCAGGCACAGACACGTATCAAGGCCAGCTCAGGATCAGCCTCGGCTTTACCAACTGCAGCAGTGCTCAGGCACGGACACGTATCAAAGCCAGCTCAGGGTCAGCCTTGGCTTTGCCAACTGCAGCAGTGCTCAGGCACAGACACGTATCAAAGCCAGCTCAGGATCAGCCTCGGCTTTGCCAACTGCAGCAGTGCTCAGGCACAGACACGTATCAAAGCCAGCTCAGGATCAGCCTCGGCTTTGCCAATTGCAGCAGTGCTCAGGCACAGACACGTATCAAAGCCAGCTCGGGATCAGCCTCGGCTTTGCCAACTGCAGCAGTGCTCAGGCACAGACACGCGTCAAAGCCAGCTCAGGATCAGCCTCGGCTTTGCAAACTGTAGCAGTGCTCAGGCACAGACACGTATCAAAGCCAGCTCAGGATCAGCCTCGGCTTTGCCAATTGCAGCAGTGCTCAGGCACAGACACGTATCAAAGCCAGCTCAGGATCAGCCTCGGCTTTGCCAACTGCAGCAGTGCTCAGGCACAGACACGTATCAAAGCCAGCTCAGGATCAGCCTCGGCTTTGCAAACTGTAGCAGTGCTTAGGTGCAGACACATCGGGCCCGCCAATGCAAAGTCGCCCTTCTACCACTGTTTACGGGCAACGCTGCTTTTCATTCAGAAAATGCCTTTCGACTGTAATGCGGAGGACTGCGGCACACATGCGCATGTCTGCTTGCGTTTTCCATGCAAGAAACAGCACTTGAAAGAACACAGTTGGACGCATTTTTACTGGGCTTTCTTCAAAAGACACAACGGGCACTGCCAAAGCAGGTTAACTGCAATCTCAGGGCAAGCAAAGACACAACGGGCACTGCCAAAACAGGTTAACTGCAATCTCAGGGCGAGCAAAGACACAACGGGCACTGCCAAAACAGGTTAACTGCAATCTCAGGGGAAGCAAAGACACAACGGGCACTGCTAATGCAAAGACCGCGGGGCATGTCGCCATTCTCCCGACAAGCAGCACCACATTCATAAGAATGCAGTTTCACCTGGGAGGAATAGTTCCATCTTTACACAGCAATGGGGCACGTAGAAATACCAGATGTCATCCAGCTGTTATATGGATTTGTGTGCCTGTTGTTATTGTTTCTGAGTTTGATGTTGGCTTTACTGATGTGCACGCAAACGTCCCAGGAGAAGAATGAAAGCAACACTCCTTTGGGGAAGCGTCGTCTGTCCTCAGCGATCTGGGTTAACACTCCTCAAGCTCCTCTCCCCCGACCATGGAAGTTTGAACGCACCCGGAAGTGCAGGCGGAGTCATCACATCAGACAGTCACGCAGGCGGAGTCATCACGCCAGACAGTCACGTAGGCGGAGTCATCACATCAGACAGTCACGCAGGCGGAGTCATCACACCAGACAGTCACGCAGGCGGAAGTCATCACACCAGACAGTCACGCAGGCGGATTCATCACACCAGACAGTCACGCAGGCGGAGTCATCACACCAGACAGTCACGCAGGCGGAGTCATCACACCAGACAGTCACGCAGGCGGAGTCATCACACCAGGCAGTCACGCAGGCGGAGTCATCACGCCAGACAGTCACACAGGCGGAGTCATCCCACCAGAGAACATTGCCTGCTCACGACTGATTGAAGCCAGCTGATTCTCGAGCGGCTGACTCTAATGCCAGCTAATTCTCAAGTGGTTGACTGTGAAGCCAACTGATTCTCAAGCTGCTGACTAAAGCCAACTAATCCTTAAGGGGCCGACTAAAGCCAGCTGATTTTCAAGCGGCTGACTAAAGCCAGCTGACTCTCAAGCGGCTGACTAAAGCCAGCTGATTCTCGAGCGGCTGAATCTGGTGCCAGCTACTTCTCAAGCGGTTGACTGTGAACCCAACTGATCCTCAAGCGACTAACTAAAGCCAACTGACCCTCAAGCGGCCGACTAAAGCCAGCTGATTCCCAAGCGGCTGACTGCAGCCATCCGATTCGAGTCCAGGTCGGCTCCAGATCGTCTCCATGCGCCTGTCTGGGGCGGGGATTTGACCCTTGTACGCCTGTCTTGGGTCAGCCGACCCCACCCAGACACGCCAGCTCTGTGCCAGCGGGACGAACCCCTGAACGGTCGCCGCTCCTGAAGGTCAATCGGTCGGCTCGGCGACAGACCAGTTCGGAGGCCGCTCGCTCGCCGAACGGCCGCCATTCGCTGCCGCCAGTCAATCTGGGGCGGGTCATTGTCTCGCTGTGCTAGCCGGCGGCCAGGGGCGGCCGGGGGCCGGCGGGGCCGGCGGGGCGCACGTGACGGCCTCTGGCTACGTCCGCCCCCCCCCCCCCCGGCCCCGGTCGTGGAGCGGATGATGGGCCGCGGTCCGGGTCAGAAGAGAGGCGGAGGGGGGGGGGGGGCTTCTGGGACGCCACGCTTGGAGGGTGAGTTCCGGGCCTTGGTCTGCGCCTGGCCGAGCTCTGGATCGTGTTCGGACTCTGACTTAAAATTGACTCAAGGAGTTTTGAGTGTCGGTCTCAAGTGGGTCGATTCATTTTTCAGTTGAATCAGATTCGGACGAAAATGTGTAATCATGAACTCGAACTCAAACCCAGGACAAAGACCTTGGCGACCTGCACCTGGATTCAGAAATTCCAGAAACCTAGATTCTAGATACGCCCAGTTCTAGACCCGGATTAAAAACCTCCCATTCCAAACTAATTCACTGCACACGAAGCGCAAGGTCATCTAGGTCAAGATCATCTAGGTCAAGGCATTCGGGTCAGCAGTTGTGCTGCACGGAAGCTGTTACCAGTGAGGCTGCACGCCAAGAAACTCTCACTTGAACAGTAAGCCAAGTCTTTGGCTGGCGTGGCCTGAACATCCCACTTTTCAAACTTTTCCATCCTTCCTAGCACTGATCGCGACAGCATTCCAGACGCTGATCGCGATGTTCTTCCTGACACTGACCGCAACGCCACACAATTTTGAAAAAGAAGCACAGCTCAAGCTGCACAGCACACGATTCAGGGCATTGCGCAGAAGGCGTTGGGTTACACATGATCAACCTGCAACATTACAATTGGACAGGGGTGCCGCCATCGGGGTGGGGAGGGGGGGGGAGGAGGGCGAGGGGGACGCGTCTCCCTCTACTGTCGGGCGGGGGGAGGGGCAGCTTCCATCCTAACGACCTTCTTACAAGAAACAAATTATTCACAAAAATGTTCACCAAGGTGCCCATACTCACAGTTTTTGCCGCAATGAGGGCTCCTTATATCGGTAGGATCACATCACTATAAAGCTAGTATGATCCTACTAAGATCCAAAAGACCGTTCGGCGATATTGACCCTATGCCGTCCGGGTACATTAACTGCCATCCGCGGCTGGATTTCAAAGCCGAATTAGGATGTTCTTGGATCTTTACGTGCCTGCAGCCTATCAACATGCGGTCGTTTTAAGAGAAAGCTGAAAATTAATGCTGCGTTGTAGTAATCGTGCTGCAATGCAATATGCTTAATTCTCCAGGTACGACTGCTGTTCTTGTACGCTCTGTAAGCGGCCATCGCGTGTTGTCGGCACCTCCACTGCCGTGTTTTTCCAGGAGCTTTAGAACGCAAACAGATGAGCCTTGCAATTTGTGTGCATGTTTTCTGTACTTAGTCCATACGCTATCGGACCAACGACCAGCAAATATCAATGACGTCTTCAAAGAAAGCTGTTGCACAGGAACTTGAAACCTGTAGAACAGTGCAAACGAAAATACGAAGTGGTTGTCTACGCGCGCGCTTATAAGTGACTTCTGCGGGCCACCACAATCTGGCCAACACATTACCGGCCGGCCATCACCACAGTCAACGACGCACCGTGATGACGCACAAAGGTATTGTGAACCTTGCATCGCTTTTTGTACACAGCATGACGCCTATATATTTTTTGCCGCGGACACTTAGAAAACTCTTACAGGAAACACCCAGAGAATGATTTTTTGTTCCCCGGCCGCCGTAGTGCGTCATAACAAACGCCTTTCATGATAATGCTAGCATATGATGTTCTCTCCACTCATTACCGTTCTCCTGGAATTACATGATGAATGTTAAGGGCATACTTTTACCCAGCATCATTGCACCTTTGAACAATCGCCTTTAAAGCAGCATGGATGTGGTCAAGTTTTGATTTGAAATGAGGGCAAGGTCTCAGCCGGGCTCGACCGGGGGCCGTCCCCGCGGTGTCCGCACCTCCTGCCAGAGTGAGAGGCAGGCAACACCATGGCGCCCCAGCAGCTGAGCGCGCCGTAAAGCCAAAATGACGATGACGACGACCGAGCAGAAATCCTTCCTCTTGATGTGCCTAGGGCTACGCCAAAAAAAAACGAATCGCGAGGTGGAGCACCGCAAAATTTCAAGCTTTTGTCTTCAATTCTAGCTAGTACCATCCATTTTGTACAACGGAGAAATTTTGAAGTTCAAAGCGAGCCACTGCGATGGCAGAGACTATCCTCACGTCAAAGTCTAAAAGCTAGAACCTTATAACTTGCTTAGGTATGGACAGATTCGGTGAATATCGCAGAAGTGTCCTGTTATGTGTTTCATGTGAATTTACTGTTTTTTTTTTTAAAAATCTTTGTGTGCAACGTGCCCGCCTTCACAGGGATCAAAGGATCCAATTCATGCCGCAGCCGCTTTTCCCAGCCTAAACGCATCGAATCAAAAGAACGCTCGACAGCGTTAAGGACCGCACCATAAGCGGTGGTGATGCAAACCTGGAAGGTGTATGTGAGCTAAGGGTTCCCCAAGCAGCGAATCGTTTTGGTATTTTATGACCACCGTAATAAATGGTCAGGTTTACTCTCGTTATCGTCTTTACATAAGCAAACCAAAAACTTCTGGAATCGGGCGTTCCAGCCATGGTGTAGCTGCGGGGTAAAAATACATGAAACATCACACTACGAAACTTTTGCCACTTAACATACACACGTTCATGTCCTGATACCTAATATGGCGGCCTGGTCTAGATGGCAATATGATGAGAAGGAGTGGTGCTGTTGCTGGTGCTGGTGGAACTACAACACTGCGATTATATCCTTCCGCAGACATGGAGCGATGGGCTTCGCCCCACGTTGAGAAGGCAAGGGGATGATAGCCATTTGGATTATTTATTTCTAGTCAATGCCCAAAGGGCCAATCTTAAAGCTTCAGAAAGCTGTGGGTCTCAGCCCCTGCCCCATAACAGCCCCATAACAGCCCCTGCCGGGAACATATGCCTTTGTTTCCGCATACCCATGCTTTACGCTTACGGCGGTGTCACTCAGGACAATTGAGCAATTTGCACAGCAATGAGCCTTTACAGTAACGCCAGCTATTATAAAAGAATGCATGAACGACGATGAATGCATGATTGCCTTGGTGCTCGTTCTCGCTTAAGCCTTTAGAGGTAACCTATATATATATATATATATATATATATATATATATATATATATATATATATATATATATATATATTATATCATAGATTGTTAAGGATTGCAGCCACGAAGTTCCGGTTTATTGCTCTACGAATTTCGTTCACAACCAGGCTGCTGCGTGCTTTCCGTTTATGAACGACTTGAGCTGAACCGCAGTTAATCGAAGTTCCACATTTGACCAACACAAGCTCCACAACTCATCTTACTACTAAACTAAACTACCGACTACCGAACTACCAACTGAAATATTAGAACACTAGTCCGAACGGTTGATCCATTTCTATAACCTATGATGCAATTCCATTCACGCAGTTAAAAATTCAACGGTCCATGTTTTACAATGGTTGATTGATGTGTTTGCTGTTTACTGTGCTAAGCGACTGGGGCTGCTTTTTCCTTTGGTTTAAAAATGCTTGTGCCGGCAGCAAAGTGACGTTATCAAACCATACAAACTCTGCCCAATTTGTCGCTGCTATTCAGTGGGTTGTTTGCGACAAATTAAACCAAACCTCTCAGCAAATTGTGCTGAGGCGAGCGTTGGATGCTTCCAGAAAAAGGGAAGATAAATGTTTCGTTTTCTAACGAATGCTATCCAGTACTCTTTTAACGCGCCAAGAGAGCGTTATTGATACCTCCTGCTGTGAAATTGACTTTCTTAGGTAAAAAGTGTGAAGCATTTAGTTTCGTTTTCTTCTTTCGCGTCAACCATAAAGTTCCTTTTCGCAAACGATGCGAATGAGCTAAAAATACCATTGATTTCCCTGAGCGCATGACGTATGCAGTTGACGTCATCGCCCGATCTGACCGCTCTACCAATATCACGCAAATTTCCACGCGGTCCAGAGCCGGTAGCTTCATGACTTGCGGTAGAGATTACGAGTGAACATCCACGAACAAAAATCCGAAGACCGCCTCAACAATCATCCGGTCTTCGCTACTTGTTTCCAAGTCGCTCTTCGCAGCGTCATGGTAGTACCATATCACATAAAGCCAACAAGAAAATGTTCTCAACAGATTGACGCCCTGGGTTCATTCGGCTGGGAAGCATCTCATTGACATGTGCTCGATTGGTGATATTTGGGGTGTGCATGAAGGTCACTTGCATGATTAGGCGGACGTTGTGACATTGACGACACAGAAAGCACAGCTATTTTCTACGCCTGTACTCGAGGCAAATGCTGCCTTGTTTAGAAGTCCAACAATCGGTTCAAGTTTATTGAGAGCCGGAAGTACATAAGTCTGCCGGTGGCACGCGACAAACATGGTAAAGAGTCGCCCATTAAGGGAATGTTTCACATTCGCACGGAGTTTTGCACTGAGAAAACATCTTGAAGATCATTCAGCGCAGTTCATAGTCCTGCCATTCTCAAGACCCAAAACCCTTCAGTTTCTGATCTACACGTCCTCGAAGATGTGAAGACTTCTCCGGGAAGATTTTTTAAAGTCACCTAGGCATCCATGACGCCATAAAGCCGCTATTCAAATCGTGTCATTTCGACAGCCGTGCAGCGGTCAAGACCAATAAAGATATAATGGTCATATCTGTCATTCGTGAGCACGACTTTCAGATACAACAATCCACGTTGCGTGAGGTGCGATGACGTAATCAAACAATGGCGTGTTGAGGGGCATATTTACTAAACAGAGAAATTGCTTTGTCTAGAACAGCCTTTTCCACTTAAGTATACCAATAGCTATAAATGAGCCCATTTCATCAAATCAGATGAGTGTTTTAATATCTTTCAATGTGGAGCATTCCTTTAAAAAAGCGCCATAACGCAGCTAATAAATAGAAGTTAACACTCAAATTCAGGACAAATATGCAAGAAAGCCACGAGAAACGGCCGAAGCTCGAGCACATCTCGATATTTAGCTCAGCAAACACCGCCAGCACAGCCGCGGTCACCTCAATGGAGATTGAAGTACTTCAAGTGAGTACTTGGATGAGAATTTCGCACCGCTAGTTTGACAGCGCCCGACGACGCCTGGCGCCCGACGCGCCCGGCGCCCGACACGCTCGACGCCCGACGCCCGACGCGCCCGGCGCCCGACGCGCTCGATGCCCGACGCCCGACGCGCTCGGCGCCCGACGCCTGGCGCCCGACGCCTTTGGCACCCGACGCCTGGCGCTCGACGCGCTCGGCGCCCGACGTCTGGCGCCCGACGCGCTCGGCGCCCGACGCCCGACGCGCTCGGCGCCCGATGGTGTCTGGCGCCCGGCGCCTTTGGCACCCGACGCCTGGCGCCCGACGCGCTCGGCGCCCGATGACGCCTGGCGCCCGACGCGCTTAGCGCCCGACGTCTGGCGCCCGACGCCTGGCGTCTGACGCTCTCGGCGCCTGGTTTTAGCTGTAAGGACCGGCGCCGCTCGGTTTGTTGGAAACCGCAGCCCTGCCCATCGGTGTTCTTGTGTCGATGTTGCGAGCACGCAAGCTCAAAATATTTTTTAAGCATGCTGTTGCATTAGTTGATTATGCTAAGAATGGATACCCTTGGGCAAACATTCACTTTATTGAACACTTATGAGACTCTTTTGACACGAAAGGAAACTCTGTTAGTAGTGTGTTCGACGCTCCGTTGACGCTCGATGCTATAGTTTGTAATATTTTGGCGTTTTGTAGTTTATATCCATATGTCATGATTTTTTCTCCAAAAATGCCGTTTTCAGATTTATAAGCTAGAAACATAACATTTCTTAAACCGAAGTTGCAGCTCTTTGGATGTCAATTTTTTCATTCGGGATCTTGTTCTTGGCCGATGTGCAGTGTGAGAACCCGATCAAGTTTTCAATTTTTCTTCAATGCAGTCAAACTCCTTGAACGTTGCTGCCGCTACGTGGCTGGCGTAAGCTGCCGATCACCTTCATTGCGATATTGAGCGACATTGATCCACCGGCATCTTGACTTCGACGCTTTCCTCCTTGGAGCTGTGTTGGGGCTGGACGTTGAGGTGCTGCGGTGGTGAATCGGTCGCGTGTAACGGTCATGAAGCCTCTACCACAGAGGTCCGGTTTTGGAAAACAGGTCTAGGGTACTGAGCAGTGGAAGCGGCTAAACCTGTCTCTAAAATACACAAAAAGCAGGCTTCTCCCAGGATCTGACCTACTTTCTTCTCAAAATGAAGGAGCTGAAGTCTTCCCCGCCTGAATATGAAACAACACCGCTGCTCCAATACATTTCCTTGCTCTGTCTCTTCGGAAGATATCGTAGTTAATCGCTGCTACTCAGACAAATTAACGGCGTCAGCGAAAGTTTTAATTAAACCCGTAAACCAGCAAGAGGCCTTACTTGGTGAGACACGGGCGACGTGACAATCCATAACAAATTATTGTTGTATGTAGAATGTATAATTTCAAGCCCTGCGCTGTTCCCAACGGGCGGCTTTGGAGCCCTGAGAAACCTTAAGCCATTCTTGGCCACGTCGGTTTTTCATGTGAGGAGGGTCAAAGGGTCTGAAAACACGACAGGCAGGCAAAGACGTCTTCTGCCCAGCATCTGAGCGCAATTTCAAACAATATATGGCGAAGTGATCGCTGTTAAAGCCAACGAAGTCGAAAATGTTTGCATTATTCTTCGGTGTAATACATCAAGCCGAAAACTTGCAAAAAACGACCTATCTTGGGTGCACGTTGATAACAATCACTTGCGTCAAAT
Organism: Pollicipes pollicipes; assembly: GCF_011947565.3. Taxonomy (NCBI): domain Eukaryota; kingdom Metazoa; phylum Arthropoda; class Thecostraca; order Pollicipedomorpha; family Pollicipedidae; genus Pollicipes; species Pollicipes pollicipes. The sequence continues at coordinate 10,086,782 of NW_023595962.1, read as the reverse complement.
ACCTGTACGGTGATGGCAGCTCCGTCTTTCTCGAGTGTGGCTCCACCGCCTTGTGTTAGGTCGGTATAAAAAAGGAGAACGCGGCCTGGGCACTTGGCGTGGCGTCATGGCGTGACGTCTCACCGTATGGTGTCGTCGCGTGACGTCTCATCCGTGACTCATGGCGTGACGTCTCACCGGTAGCGTCGTGGCGTGACGTCTCACCGCGTGGTGTCGTCGCGTGACGTCTCATCCGTGACTCATGGCGTGACGTCTCACCGGTAGCGTCGTGGCGTGACGTCTCACCGCGTGGCGTCGTGGCGTGACGTCTCACCCGTGACGTGGCCTGACAGGGACGGCGGCTTCCGCGGGAGTTGAGCCCCATACCTCCGGTTCCTCAGGCGCGGAGCCTAACCACTGGGTTTCCGCCCCCCGAATTCCTGCTTTATGCGTTAAAAATAAGCAAAACACGCGACGGTAAAAGCGATCCATTAACTTGGATTCAAATCAGAAGGTACCCATCTTACGTACGTCTTTATCCCCAGAAGCAAAAGAACGATCCATAAGACGACTGAAGCCCTCGCGTCCTAATTGTCGGGTTTACCCCAAATAGTGGCCAAGTCGCCCAACAAAATACGCTAGAAATCCATGGAAGCCAACAGCGTATTACTGCACAATCGGAACGGTCTGGCTGCCTTGGAGTTGGCGTCACCAAAACCCATAATGCAATCTACCCCAAGTTTACTGCATGTTTACCCTAAATGCAGCACCATCTGTATGAAATGCTATCAAATGCGATTTTGACGATAGCTATAAATGCAGCCAGTTTATTTGCTGGTAGAATTGCAAGTATGGGCTGCTCATTCCAGTCTCTCAAACTAATAGTGCGAGCATAACATGACGATGCGTCTCCCATTGCTAGTGATCAGTTTTGGAAACCATGAAAATGCCAAGAGCAACACGTACACCTCTGGTTATATGGTCATGATCGCCGGTGACAAATAGGAGCTCGGGTATTTTGCCTGATATCATAGGACTATCAAGACAGATATCAAGACAGATACCTGTCTTCACGAAGGATTACGCGCAAAACTATTAACAGAGTTTAAAAAGAAGTTTTCAGCATCTATTTTCTAAGGACATCGCTTTATCAACGATTTGGGCTAGACATGCTTGGCGACATTTGAAGAAAAAAATTAAACACGTCTTTTTTTATAAGATTGCAATTGGAGATCGTGCTCTTGTGGGCATGCTTGACTCATATCTCTTCCTATCGAAATAATGCGAAATATTAAAAAAAAACATTAGGTGACATTTCTGCCGCAGAATCGACAAAACAGACTCTACTATCCTGCCCGCGTCGCCGTTCATGGGTGTGCAGCACTTCGAGACCTTGGCATCTGAGCATGATCCACGGTAACTGATCCTTGAGTTAAATGGTCCCCAAAGCCCGCCTTGCTCCACACAGCACCGATGCAAACATCAACGGTCAGGCCGGCATCCATGGCGCTCGGCCGACTCACACGGCTGGTAGTCAGGCCTGATGTTCTCCTTGGATTTGGTGAATTATGCATGCTCACCTGTAAAAAGTTGGCGAAGGCATGGACAGAAGAAGCAATTTTTTTCGGCAGCCCGTTCATATATACTGCACTTACTTTTAGATGGATAAATGTAGGTATGTTATTGATTGTCAATGAAATTTTGTGAAGACAGTCATTTCCTTGTCAAAGTGTTGAGCACCTACTTACACTTGATAGAGAATTTAAACGTATTTTAAATCTATAGTTGGTGATAAAATGCATTGATCAACGGTCAAAACGGCTAAAGCGATCTTTCAAGAGCTCATGGAATGCTTGATTATTGTGCGCATCAATCTAATGCGCTTCATTTCATCTAGGGTACTAATACAGCTTCAAAGCAACGTACGATACAGCATGTAGGGCCGGCTCTGCAATCCGGGTTTGCACAAGCAGAAAAGTAAACATACGCTGCAAGGCTGCAAAGTGCATAGCAAATGATGATTGGCACAAATGCACCATGTTACGTAAAGCGCCAAGTGGACGAGTTAATATTCTCCCGTAGATGACGGCTCGTGGTTTAATGGATCGTGGCCACGCGGATAGCGGCTCGTCGAAAGGTGGATATAATTTCATCAGGAAGCAAGCCGTTTCGAAGGCTGCAGCCCTCATTATAATTTCTGGGTGATGTATGCCGATAGTTAAGTTGAATTATTATGATCGGATGGGGCGTAGGGAAGCCATATCGGTAAGAGACCTCTTCAGCTGTCATTTGTCGCTGCTTTGGCTTTGAGAATGGCCCAAACTTCTGGCGTCATCACTCTCCAGGTGTTCATAATGAGGATCAATGAAGGAAAGTTCTCGCGTTGGCTCAATCTTGAACCAACCTTTCAATAGCCTATTCCGCCCCGGCGTAGGGAGTTTTGAAACTAAGCCAAGTTTGCTGTGATGATTTGGTTATGAATTGGGCCACGAAAACGGCGCCTCCCCATTGTTCTCTAGATGTTTTCCCGGCAGCGCAGCTGATGAGGATGCCTTCCTGGCTGGGGTCTTATCAGCGTTTGTAGCTTTACAGGAACTTACGCAGTCACGGAATCGCTTCCATAGGGGAAGAAATATCTTATTGTACGTGTGTAATGTAACCAAAAGAGCCGGAGCGCATCGGGGCGGTTCAGACCAGGGCAGCGGTAGATAGAATGCATCTTTTTCTGAACAATCCAAATTTCTCCAATTGCCCATATGCCATAAATAACGTTACAACATAAAATAATGTCGCCGACCATCCTGTGTCCGCACCATACGTACGGTTGTGCATAAAGTACATGTTTTTTAATGATTCAAAGTTGTCTAATCAACCATATGCCATTCATAACATAACAACATAAAATGATGTCGCTGACCATCCAGTGTGTGCACCATATGTACGGTTATGCATTAACTATAAAAAACATAAACAGCGATTAAATATGACTTCTTGTCGTAAATCTTTTTTACTTCCTGCTTGTGATTGCTAGTAATTCTAAACATAAGGGGGAAATGCGACGAAGACCGGATTTCGGCAACGACGGCATTTCGCCTGGTAATAATGGCCTTAATCCGCATACAACCGACCAGCAGCGTAAGCGCAAAGTCCAACCGATTTCAACCATACAACAGTTATCATGCGATGTGTCTGTTGATTTGTGAAATGAGCAATTCCTCACTAAAAGGGCAAACACTGCTCATGTTTGCAAATGCAATGGCATACATGCACGAAAACATAGCAGCCAAGCGGCGTGTTTGCTGAAAAAGGCGAGGTGCAACGTGATGAATATCGCCACCGCCATTGCTGATGATCGCTCCCAAGCAGGCGCTGGGGTCCTCCAGGAAACCAGGGCTTGGAGTACCCCAGGATTACAACAGATAGGATCCCCCAGCCGTGACCCCAGACATTCGGGATCCTCCTATCACATTCTCCAGATCCTCCAATCCAACCTAGCAGATCCTCCAGATCCTTCAATCCGACAGATCAGATCCTCCAGATTCTCCAATCCAACCCATCAGATCCTCCAGATCCTTCAATCTCATCTACCCTCTAGATAGGTGATCCTCGTGCCTTTTGAGGTTTAAAAAATAAAGCACTGGCCATTATCCAGACTAAAATTTCGGAAATCTAAGGAAAGCACGCACTCCATCACCACTCTCTTCCTCGCGCCCAGCACCCGCCATCCCGTGCGACGCTCGAGGCGTTAGTGAGAGGTTTCGATACCGGGCTATACAACCATACAGAGACAGTCCAACAGGGGCCCAGCACGTGCCGTCGGCCGAGCAGCAGTGGCACAGCCGCCGCCCCGCAGACAGACGGACCGGCGGACGCCCGCAGCCGGGTGATGCGCGTTCCGCGCCACATGGGCATCCCAGTTCAACTCACGTGTCGTCGCGACACGCCGGCGCTTACCTTCACAATGCTCTCCGGACTGAACTCCAGCGGCTTGTACTCCAGCGGGTACTCGTGACTGGCGAAGTCGAAGTCGCTGAACATGTCGGTGCCGGTGCGGTTGAAGCACATGTCGACGTCCATGGTGGCCGCGGAGTTGGGGCTCGGCTGACGTCACGACGTCGGCGCCGCAGCCGGTCAGGTCAACACAAACCGCCCCTGAAAAAGGGCAGACAACGTGTGAGATTGGGACTTCGCGGATCGCGGCGCTTGCAGAAAGACGGGACAGTTGTCTTCGGCGAATTCACCACAAAGGCGAGCCATCATCAAATTACACACCATACATAATGCGGTACGTTGCAGTACGTAGCAAACTGGGTATAGCACAACGGTAAGGACAGTAGGTGAACCCAAGCATATCCGTGGACCCAGTGGCTGGCATGACGTAACATCACAGCCTTTTATTTCATAGGCATCATTCTAAGTAACGTGCATGCACACAATATCAGGTTGCTTTCTGAGGGATGTGTGCTTTCAGCATCCAATAAACTACACTTGTATGTTGTTATCTTCCAACAGAACAGTGCAGCGTAAAATTGATGCAAAAATTACAGTTACACGCAGAGTGTGCAGTCTGAGCGTGAATAACAGACGCAATCGCCAATGACAACCGTTGACATGCCGCCCATCGATATAAAATATTGGTCACGTCGCAATATGAAATGTTGGTCACGTCGCAATATCAAGTGTTAGTCACGTCGCAATATGAAATGTTGGTCACGTCGCAATATAAAATGTTGGTCACGTCGCAATATAAACTGTTGGTCACGTCGCAATATAAAATGTTCGTCACGTCGCAATATCAAATGTTGGTCGCGTCGCAATATAAAATATGGGTCCCGTCGCAATACAAAATGTTGGTCACGTCGCAATATAAAATATTGGCCACGTCGCAATATAAAATGTTGGTCACGTCGCAATACGAAATGTTGGGCACGTCGCAATATAAATGTTTGGTCACGTCACAATATAAAATGTTGGTCACGTCGCAATACAAAATGTTGGTCACGTCGCATACAAAATGTTGGTCACAGTCGCAATATAAAATGTTGGTCACGTCACAATATAAAATGTTGGTCACGTCCGCAATACAAATTGTGTCACGTCGCAATATAAACTGTTGGTCACGTCACAAAATAAAATTTTGGTCACGTCGCAATATAAAATGTTGGTCACGTCACAATATAAAATGTTGGTCACGTCGCAATACAAAATGTTGGTCACGTCGCAATATAAAATGTTGGTCACGTCACAATATAAAATGTTGGTCACGTCGCAATATGAAATGTTGGTCACGTCGCAATATAAAATGTTGGTCGCGTCGCAATACAAAATGTTGGTCACGTCGCAATATAAAATGTTGGTCACGTCGCAATATAAAATGTTGGTCACGTCGCAGTATGAAATGTTGGTCGCGTCGCAATATAAAATGTTGGTCACGTCGCAAATATGAACTGTTGGTCACGATCGCAAATAAAATTTTGTCACGGTCGCAATATAACTGTTGGTCACGTCGCAATACAAAATGTTGGTCACGTCGCAATATAAAATGTTGGTCACGTCACAATATAGGCAACTTGTCATGTAGGGCAGCCCACAAGAATAGCGTGACATAAGGAGTTTTGGTTGCATGTTTGAATGTTTAGCACGCAGCTTACTTTTGTCACATTTGTAGTCGTGTAGCGCTGGCTCTCCAATTGCAGTTGGGCACATTTGCAGCTGTGGGTTTTGCTAAATTGAATATTGAGATGTTTTGCGATCATTTGGATCTGTGTGACTTACATTACGATAAGCAAAGAGTCAACCGTTTTAACAACCTAGCGCATGTATTGCAGGTCA
>NW_023595962.1:10059069-10077471 GCF_011947565.3 Pollicipes pollicipes | reverse complement strand
GATAACGATAATGATAACGATAACGAGAACGACAACGATAACGACAACGATAACGATTAACGATGTAAATATAGGGCCGCGGGCGATGGCAGCGCAGGGTGACGCCTGGGATATCACGCCGACCACACATGTGTCAGCCGGAGAGCCGCGCGTGTCAGCTCCAGATCCGCGTGCATCACTTCACGCGTTCAGGTCTGCATGAGGTCCGGGTCCGCTTGCAGTTGGCTGCCGGATCTGTATTGGCTGTCGGATCTGTCCGCGTCAGCTCCTCAGCCGTGTCCGGTAGCGGTGCGGGCCGTGTGCGGCGCCGGCAACCGGCTGTCGATTCATGTCGCTGCCGGCGCGCCGTCCGATGTAGCATCCGGCGCGGGGATCGGCTCTGGCAGCGGGGTTTTGTGATGCTCGGGACTGTGCGGCGCTGCTGTGGTCCGGAGTCTGACCTAACCGGACCGGAGGCTGTCCGCAGTCTGACGGTACCGGACCGGAGTCTGTCCGCAGTCTGACGGGACCGGACCGGAGTCTGTCCGCAGTCTGACCGGACCGGAACGGACCAGTTTGTCTGCAGTCTGACCTGACCGGACCGGAGTCTGTCCGCGGTCTGACCTGACCGGACCGGAGTCTGTCCGCAGTCTGACCGAACCGGACCAGAGTCTGTCCGGAGGCTGACCTCCCATCCCTGCGCGGCGACGTGCGCCACACTCTTTTTTATGGCCTCTTGCACCCCGGACAGGCGGTGGTCGGAGCCAGCCATACTGCCAGCTCAGGTGGGTGGTGGTGGGGCCGACCGTGCCACCAACTCTGCTCATTATGCCTCCCGGTCGCCGGCTGTGAGCGATTGCCTCCGCCATCCGGTGGGCCGGGCGGCATGGAGACGACATCGCCGCAGGCTATTGGTTACGGACGAGCCCCGGGGGCGGCTGGCAACTGTCACCGTGACGTCATTACCGCTGCTGGCCGTAATCAGGCGGTAGCGCCGTTAAGGCTTAACGGCGCGCTGTAGTCTGGCCGGTCCACTCACGCGGGCGGATTTGGCGGAGAGGGTTATGGTGCGGACCACTCTCGGCAGACGGGAACAACGGGCTGATGTGGAGGGTTCGAAGCGCAGCAGGCCGAGAGCCTGGCCCTGCCGCCGCCGCGGTGAGCCATGTGCCAAGGTGCCAAGGTGCCAAGGCGCCGGGTGACCAGTTTGATCAGCGAGCGGCAGACGTCCGGCGCGTGAACGACATCACCACTGGGCGACGTCCGGCGCGTGAAGAACAGCGCCATTAGGCGACGTCCGGTGCGTGAGATATCATCACTAGGCGACGTCCGGCGCGTGGACATCACCACTAGGCGACATCCGGCGCGTGAGACATCACCACTAGGCGACGTCCGGCGCGAGAGACATCACCACCAGGTTGCCGACCCTCGCGACATTTTCAAGCATAGGCGTGGACTGTTGTTTTTGCCTGTGACGAGGTCGGAGCAGCGTCAGCCTTGATGACAGTTTGGCAGCTACAAGGGCGCCCCCCCCCCCTCGGCTGGGCCACACCTGGCATGGCCCCAGGGTCAGCACCGCTCGTACCATCCGGTCGAGTCACGTCATCACAGTGTGTCCCATGGCGGAAGGGCGGACAGCGCTCGGTTACATCATTCGTCTTCGATCTGGTCGCCTCGATTGCCCGCATTTACAAATGGCCGGTGCGTTAGGAATAAGCAGCACGCCAGCTGTCACGGATATTTCGTCCTACAGTGGACTGCATAGTGGAGCTCCACAGAGATGACTCTGGAGACCATGAGTTATGAACTTAATGAGATTGTAGAGAATTGCCAACATAAGTTTCCTAGCATGACGTCAATGGACATGCTGTGCCTGGCTACCTCTCCGCGCTTTGTATTTATTATGTGCTGTTCTCAGAAGTGGGTCTGAGAGTTCAGTACAGTTCAGTTCATTGCAACTGTATTCACGACTACTTTCGGGCTTAGTCCAGGCACGTGGGCGATATTGAGTGTAAGGGAGGCTGTTGGATTTTAACGGACTGGTGTCAGCTCCGCTGGAAAACGTTTGATGTTTCGCAGTTAAGCCTAAATTTAGTAAACTAACACCAAAGTGCTTACTTCATTATTTAACTCGGTGGCAAGCCAGGTGGAGGATAGCAAGGCTTTTTGAGTTTCACCTATGGCCAATAACGTGATGATGACTCCGTCACACCTCTTGTCAGCATTAATATAGAGGACAATCATCGGAAAGTAGAAAGACGACTTTTGAACTTCCTTGGAAAAATATGCGAAAAAAAACGGTCAGCATATTATGATATGAAAATCTTCCAAATGTTGCAATGGTGGAGCCCGTCGTCTTTTCAACTCTTCCACTGACTTCTAACGACAGCATGAATCGCGAGTAAGTAATGGCAGACATCAGCCCGCGGTATTATTACCGGACGTCCGCTGAATTAAATGAGCAGCGCCACATAGCGGCACATCCTGTGTCGGGCCGTTTTATTTCGGGGCTCGGGGCCCGTGATCTTCGGAGCGCAGCGTTCCAGACGCCACCCAGGCAGCTGCACGCTCTGCTGAAGGGCGTGTTGTAGCTGCCTGCGATCAAAGCGTTGGCAGCTGGCGTCAGAGCGGGGTCTGCGCTGCCCGTCATGGGCCGACACCGGTCAGTCGGCCGTGTGTGTGGAGCTTTGTTGTACCGTCTCAGCTGCTGCAGGGACCTTGAACCGGAGCAGCGCCCCCCAGCCCCCTGCAGTCCCGTCAGTTAGCGTCATGTCCGACGCGCTGGCATAGCGTGCCATTCGGTATTGTATCGCAAAATGGTGTCCAGCCAGATCGGTGGCAAGTGACGTAAGCTCTTACTTCTGGCGCACTCTGGCGAACAACTCTTCACAAAGCTCGAGTTTTGGAATGTAGTTCACGCAAAAAATACTTGTTTGCCGGTGCCCATGCTGAATCTATTTGATAAACAACTCCCCTTAAACCTCGAGTTCTACAATGCAGTTAACGCAAACGCTCTGGTTGAATCACTTTGTCTTCACTACAAAGGTAAACTGCACTTCTAATGCCGTAATTTGGTCCTTCGTCGCCCTAACCCATACTCTCCCCCTTTTTGCGGCCTGCTAATGGCTGCATTGAAGCGAGGTCAACTCTCAGACATCAAGGTTGGGGGCAAAAGTTCGCATGCAGGCGTTGCAACCCCCTGACGCATTGCGCAATGTCTCATTTCCGTTCCTCTCCATTTGTAGTAACTCCACATGAGTTCATGATATTCTGTTCCCATTTGAATCGGCACGGGACGGACTCCAATGACGTCGTCATCATCGTCCTCTTGTCGTGTTGTAAGCAGTTATTGACTCCTGGAAGAACTGTTGACCGCATCGGGCAATCCCGTTCCTTCCCAGAGTCATTTTGTGTCGTCACAGACGCACCCGTTGATCGTCTCGCAAGGCTCATCCGCTCGTACATAGGAGTTCATCCATCAGGATTTCGCTTCGGCGCGGAATTCGGTCATCATTCATCGCGCCGGACGTTTACCGGTGATTAAAGCCGGCCGAAGTGTTTCGAGTGCCGCTGCGATCATACTCCCGGGCTGCTGCGACTTGCAGTCGAGACGCGTCCGGACCGGTCCGGGGTCTTGTCGCTGACCGGTCCGGGCCGGTCCAGAGCCTTGTCGCTTACCGGTCGGGGCCGGTCCGGAGTCTTGTCGCTTACCGGTCCGGGCCGGTCCGGAGCCTTGTCGCTTACCGGTCCGGGCCGGTCCGGAGCCTTGTCGCTGACCGGTCCGGACCGGTCCGGATCGGTCTGGGGCGGCCCTGAGCCTTGCCGCTGATCGGTCCGAGAATAGCCGTGGCCTCCGGTGCTTTGAGACCCCCGATATCCTCGTCGGGCTCGCACGGATCATTTGTCAATTGCTGGCCCCGTAGCCATTTTAGAGTGCTCGTCGCGAAGACCATGTCTATGTCTGGATCTCAAGATCGCCCCAGCTCTCCTGGGCTTGCTATAGGCCAGGGCTGACCCAGAATTTCTGTTGTATTGGGGTCATTAGCCCTCGCGATGCCTCTCACGTCCCCGGGGTCTGACCGACTTAGAGTTGTCCGATCGTTTTGCCAGAACCGCTCTCGTCTGGTAATCTATATATTTTGTTATATATGTGCATATATATATATATATATATATATATATATATATATATATATATACATACACACACACACACACATATATATATATATATATATATATATATATATATATATATATATATATATATATATATATGCCTTTATCGAAAAGCGTTGTATGTTTTTTGCGCTGTGGTGAGCGATTCTGAAAGGAGGCCGAGGTTGCTGCAATCTCACCTAACTTTATCTGATTCTGCTCTCATATCTTTTCACTCACCCACCCGTTCACATTTTCTGAGACTTGTCATTGCTTCACCGCATCTGCTTTCGTTACCTATCCTTGATAGGGTAGCTCGTGACCTGGCTTTTTTAATATTCACGATTACATTCATCACTGTAAGGATAATGACTCATCCCATACTTTTAGAAACCCCACCTCCTAGAACGAGATTTGACGCGAAGGACAACACAGCAAGCGTCCTTCTACCCGAAGCCAGCGCAGTGGGGCGGTTATGGTCGGCCATTAACACTTTGGCACCGCTATCTTAGAGCGCAGTCTGGCCTCACCAATCTGAGACCCGTGCCTCCAGCACCAGAGCCGTATCTCGCCGGCCGACATTAACGCCAACGCGGCGGCAAGGGCCGGCGCCTGCGGAGCACCAGCTTTTGCCAAACCGTCTGGCGGTGCTGCCACGGTCGCGAGCACGACCACCGGCTCGATTTACTGCGATGCTAGGCTGCCAGATCGGCTGATGGTCAGGCACGGATCGGCCGGCGGGGCTGGCGGCAGATCTGGCAGCGGATCTGGCAGCCCGTCGGCTCAGCTGCACGGCCGGCCGCGGCTCAGATGGATCGGAGCCGACGCCGTTCAGTTCTGATGCATTATCGCCGGCAGTAAGGTTCGGGTTTTACCGCGTCCCCCGACGCGCATGGATTAATATTGTACACTGACTGCCTGTCTCTGAAATCGATACGTTTGTGTTGTGCAGCTGAAAGGAGAGGTCGACTATACTTGATTGACGGCGGCGGAGCTTGATTGGCCGAATGTTTTTCATCCCTTCTTCAACCGTGGCACATTTTTGGGTTAGATTGCTTTACCCGAGAGTGTTGTTTCCTTTTAATTTGGGCGCTTCAGCCTCTGCTATCTCAACTAAACTGAAAATATAACTGAGAAGAAGGTGAGTCGACTCAGGGGAGAAACCCTTGTGTCGACGCATCTTGGGGATGTGTTGTGTCATTTTTTGCGGCCCCCCCCCTCCCCTTCCCAAACTTATTCCGTGAAACTTCACCCCAGGTTTACCCGTTACTGGTCAGATCCGGTGGTGGGACATGGGGAACACAGGAGGCAGGCGTGAGGCCTACGTTTCCTATCCCGAAAAGGGAGCAATGGCGAAGTTTGACAGAGATAACAAGCATTCAACGCACACTTCAGTCCGCAAGGAATTCCCAGATCCGCACTTTGGCGAAATCCTGAATCCACCCCGCTGTGCTTTGGCATTCATATAAACACCTTTAGTTGCGATTGGTAAAAGCAGCACATGCCATTACCACCATGGGCTCCATATTACTAGGGCAGTCGGCGTACCCTAAAACCCCCATCATTACCATTACATGTCATCATCGCCTAGTTCGCAACAGTTCTGACAGGGGTGCAGTTTGCAAACTCAGACCCAAAGCGCGGCTTATCGCACAAAGGCGCGGATTAGCATTCCATGTCAAATAAGATGTTACGATTGGTGACTGTGAAGGACGATTAGCGGGTAAAGCTGCCAGAGCGAGCATCTTGAGGCGGAAATGTGCCAACACGCTCATTTCAATCACAGTAGACCTGTAGGTGCAGGGGCGGATCCAGGATTTTGTCAAGGGAGGGTCACGCTTTATTGTGGTGCCCCCTGGAGTTGGATGCAAAGAAGTCCCCGGATTTCGACCACTTTATGTTTGTATTTTTCTTCTTAGCCGGTAGGGTATCTCCTACGGGCATAGTCCGCCGTCTTTAGCCCGCTGTAGTTTATAGGTCAATTCTCTATTATTGATCTGTTGAACTTGAAGGTTGAGAACCGTTTCTGGTGTCCCCGAACTTTGGTGCGTCTTGAAAATAAAGATGATGTGGACCCGAAACGAGGAATTTTATGCGTCTTCACCGCAAGATTTTGGAGCCTCTTCGGCCAAAACCGGCATAGCCTCACCCCCCCCCCCCCCCTCTGAATCCGCCACTGTGTGGGCGGGGCTGTTGCCGTACCCACAAATGCAGGAGCAGAGTGAAGTTATAGTTCACGCACTCGTCGCGGAATCTGAGGATGAGTAATTCCTGCCGTAATGCATTAACGTAATTGACTCTCAGAAGGGCTCGACCCAACCAGTTCGCAGGCCCGGCCGTCGTTTCTGGTCCCACGTGTTTGCTGCGTTCCACGCCGTCGGCGGCACAGCTGGCCTTTGTTGACATGTCAGTGCCGCGGGCAGAATCGCCTGCATGACTTCCGCCCATGCGCGAGCTGTTGACAGCCAGCCCGCAGTCACCAGGTCCACGCAGGGGTGGGGCGCGCCGAAAATCCCTCCGAACAGGCCCAGCGATAAACTAGGTCACTGCTACCGTCCAAAAGCATCACACATGTCTCCTATTTTTTCCATTAGGCAATATTATCTGCGTTTTTCAAGCTTTCTTGTTTTTATTGTTTAACAATACGGTGTGTGCGCTACACGCTCACACTACATTAGTCCTGCGTAACGTGTCGTGGTCCTTTAATGAAGCTAAGAGAAACCTTGGGGGTCACCCTCCCCCGTAAGTAAACCCGTGCATGAATCTCAAACAGCCCCAGGGGCAGGACGGGAACCCACATTCGAGGATTCTAGAGAGCCCAAGATACAACACTGGAGCCCGCTCACACGTTGGTGTCCAAACGTTGGAAACTCTTCCCGGATGGAGGCCCCCACGCACCCCACGAGCTCATCAATGCCGGGTAGCGCCGCCCTGCGGCCGCCGCCGGAGCTGGCGGCGGCGCGCTGGCGCCAGATTTTGGCGCGCCTCGTGGCACGTGCCGCCTGCCGTACCTGTCGTTAAATGGAACACCGTGACGGCGCGGATGCTCGGCCGGATCCTCCGCCGACTCGTAAATACGGGCCGGATGTTTTTTCTGCGCGCTGTGGCGGAATATACGCCGGGACCTTGAGCATCCAATTTTTGGCATGATTGCTTGAGCCAGAGCCATCAGCTGCGTAAAAGGCGAGCTGTGCCTTTGATCTGGGGTTTTAAGACTTTGTGAGTGCGCGGTGATGACCAATATCGAAAACCCTTGGGGTTGAAAGCTCGAAAGAAAATGAGGGGTATGTGCAAACAAAAGAGAAGGAAGCTTGGAGGAATGGTGCGATCCCCCACAGGATATTCGTGTTCCGTTAGATTTTCCGGATGCCCCCCCCCCCCGCCCCCCATTCTTTTCCCGACGAAGGCGCACTGTAAATGTGCGAACGAATTTAAAATACGAAACCAGCGATTCTCAAAACAGACCAACGGTTTCTGGTGTCCCCGAACATTGGTGCGTCTTGAAAATAAAGATGATGTGGACCCGAAACGAGGAATTTTATGCGTCTTCACCGCAAGATTTTGGAGCCTCTTCGGCCAAAGCGGGCATAGGCTCCCCCCTGGATCCGCCACTGTGTGGGCGGGGCTGTTGCCGTACCCACAAATGCAGGAGCAGAGTGAAGTTATAGTTCACGCACTCGTCGCGGAATCTGAGGATGAGTAATTCCTGCCGTAATTCATTAACGTAATTGACTCTCAGAAGGGCTCGACCCAACCAGTTCGCAGGCCCGGCCGTCGTTTCTGGTCCCACGTGTTTGCTGCGTTCCACACCGTCGGCGGCACAGCTGGCCTTTGTTGACATGTCAGTGCCGCGGGCAGAATCGCCTGCATGACTTCCGCCCATGCGCGAGCTGTTGACAGCCAGCCCGCAGTCACCAGGTCCACGTAGAGGTGGGGCGCGCCGAAAATCCCTCCGAACAGGCCCAGCGATAAACTAGGTCACTGCTACCGTCCAAAAGCATCCCCTTTCCGTGAAAGCATGAACCACCAACCGTAATGTTTTCAGCAAAGAACGGACGGGCATTGCAAGATTAGCTCGACGCAGGCTTGGTCCGCGTAGTAGCCGCCTACCGCTGAGCAGAGCTGTTCCGCGCGACTTGTGTGCACGGCGGCACAGTCTAACGGCATCCGGCGGCAGAGCAAAGCACCGGCGCAGCTAACGGGCACGGCGCCAGCGTCGTTCAACACGTTATTATTCAGATACGTTGAAGTAATCTGACTGCCCGCAGGCGGTATAGCTTATCCGCTTTACTTGTGCCGCTTTTTACAAATGTGCCGGGCCCAAGCCCCTCTGTCGCGGGCGTGGTGAGCACATGTTCCTTTCAGTTCCCGCCATTGCTGGGAGCTGACTCTGTAGGCGATAATACCCGTCAGCTACCACACTCGAGATCGCGCCATAAAACCAACTGCTGGCGGCGAGCGAGGCGCCGCATCGCTGAATCAGAGAAAAAGCTCAGCTGCGGCGTGGTTCTGAACAGCCTTCACTCGATGTGAGCCCAACCGACTGTCAACACTGTAAAATACGTCAAAGGCCTTCCGGTCCGCTCCCCTGTCGATACTGGGGAGACACAACAGAAGCCAGGATCACACCCGGAGGCAACAGCTGACAAAGTGGAAAATATCTCACCGACGCCTTTACCAATGCGTTGGTTGCCGCCTATGATTTCGGTTCGGCTCTTGTTACTGTCCGGCTCCAGTATGAGGAGTTTATCCGGGGTGCGCCAGTGACAGTAGCAGATCACGCGCTCGGCTCTTGACCCCTGTAATCGGCCGGTGCACGGGGCCAATGGAATGCCGCGGGTGACCAAAACTGTCACATCCCATCGCATACCAAACTGCATCACTACATGTCACCTGCATTCTCAGTGCAGCAGACTAGAGTCAAGTCGAATATTTAGTGCTGAGATCCACACACGGTGTGATCGGCTTGGGGTGCAACACCTCTGTCGCGGCCCTACAGTGGTGACGTCATTAGGGGCCTGTCACACTCAAATAGCCTCGCCACGCAATGCCATTGGCGCCGTCCTCCTGGTGATGTCACCAGTGTTGCTCAAACTCCTTCGCCCCGCAATGTCAACGGGGCCGGGGTTCTGTCTGTCTGAACAGCTAGTCGGGGCATACGGCGTTCTGGTCTGTCTCTGTCCCTCTCTCTCTCTCTCTCTCTCTCTCTCTCTCTCTCTCATCTCCTCTCTCTCTCTCTCTCTCTCTCTCTCTCTCTCTCTCTCTCTCTCTCTCTCTCTCTCTCTCTCTCTCTCTCTCTCTCTCTCTCTCTCTCTCTCTCTCTCTCTCTCTCTCTCTCTCTCTCTCTCTCTCTCTCTCTCTCTCTCTCTCTCTCTCTCTCTCTCTCTCTCTCTCTCTCCTCTCTCCTCTCTCTCTCTCTCTCTCTCTCTCTCTCTCTCTCTCTCTCTCTCTCTCTCTCTCTCCTCTCTATCTCTCTCTCTCTCTCTCTCTCTCTCTCTCTCTCTATCTCTCTCTCTCTCTCTCTCTCTCTCTCTCTCTCTCTCCTCTCTCTCTCTCTCTCTCTCTCTCTCTCTCTCTCTCTCTCTCTCTTCTCTCTCTCTCTCCTCTCTCTCTCTCTCTCTCTCTCTCTCTCTCTCTCTCTCTCTCTCTCTCTCTCTCTCTCTCTCTCTCTCTCTCTCTCTCTCTCTCTCTCTCTCTCTCTCTCTCTCTCTCTCTCTCTCTCTCTCTCTTTCTCAGTATGGCCGCGCCACCGCCACACCCTTCAGCGATACTGGTGTGTCTTCACCCATCAGCTGTTCCCCTCGCAGCACGTATTCCGGCCCAGTTTATGACTTACGGTCTTATCAGGGCTCTTGCGCGCCGAAGGCCTGAAATTTATGATTGTTTTTAGCTGGCCGAATGAGGGCCAGCCAGATGCGCCCTAATTTTCGGCGATGCAAAGAAATTAAGAAAGGCGCTTGAGTTAAACCAATAATTTCCGTACTAATTCCACCATAGTCGCATAATTAGCGCCAGCATTGGCTGTGACTGTGCACTTTGATCTGCGCTTCCTTGGAAAATTACTGTGAAGTTTGCGACTTTAATGACTTTTAAGCTTTATCTGGCGCGCTAAACCTTAAACTTAAGCTTCGGAAAGCTGGATCACCATGCCGTAAAAAGGCGGAGTACCGTGTAGCCCGTATAGGACAAGCTCATTAAAAGGGTAGAGGATCAAGGTTGAAGACTAAGCCTCTCTCCTTGTGCTTTAAAATGCGGAGAACCAGCCTTATGCAATCTTAAATGGTCGCTGGTCACTTGATTCACACGCCGACTGGCGACTAAGGCGGTGTTGGCTGCTGCGGCACTCAGTATGATTTATTCACCGTCATTTGCTCAATTTCACATGACTAAATTGCACTCCAATCCAGGGAGTGTTTCGCTTTTTGTTGAACGATCACTGCTTCATTCGTATGCGTGCGTTATTCACGAAGCGGCGGGGCCCAAATACATGTGCTCGATCACTAGATCGTTCTTCCTCACGTTTTAAATCTCATCGATGGTTGTAGTTTCGGTTTTTGATAATTTCAGAAATAAATACTTTTTGGAAATTAGCAAAAATTAATAAAAAACAGAAGTTAATATTATGGCCTGTCCAAAAATGCGTTTGGTGCGTTGGGCGCGTGGCGAAAGCAGGTGATGTCACGAGAAATGGTGTGACCTGCAATACATGCGCTAGGTTGTTAAAACGGTTGACTCTTTGCTTATCGTAATGTAAGTCACACAGATCCAAATGATCGCAAAACATCTCAATATTCAATTTAGCAAAAATCCACAGCTGCAAATGTGCCCAAATGCAATTGGAGAGCCAGCGCTACACGTCTACAAATGTGACAAAAGTAAGTTGCGTGCTAAACATTCAAACATGCAACCAAAACTCCTTACGTCACGCTGTTCTTGTGGACTGCCCTACATGACAAGTTGCCTATATTGTGACGTGACCAACATTTTATATTGCGACGTGACCAACATTTTGTATTGCGACGCGACCAACACTTTATTTTGCGACGTGACCAACGGTTTACATTGCGACGTGACCAACATTTTGTATTGTGACGTGACCAACAGTTCATATTGCGACGTGACCAACATTTTATATTGCGACGAGACCAACATTTAATATTGCGACGTGACCAACATTTTATATTGCGACGTGACCAACAGTTCATATTGCGACGTGACCAACAGTTCATATTGCGACGTGACCAACATTTCATATTGCGACGTGACCAACATTTTATATTGCGACGTGACCAGCATTGTATATTGGGACGTGACCAACATTTTGTATTGCGACGCGACCAACATTTTATATTGCGACGCGACCAACATTTTATATTGCGACGTGACCAACGGTTTACATTGTGACGTGACCAACATTTTGTATTGCGACGCGACCAACATTTCATATTACGACGTGACCAACATTTTATATTGCGATGTGACCAACATTTTATATTGCGACGTGAACCAACATTTTTATATTACGACGTGACAACATTTGTATTGCGACGCGACCAACATTTTATTTTGCGACGTGACCAACGGTTTACATTGCGACGTGACCAACATTTTATATTGTGACGTGACCAACAGTTCATATTGCGACGTGACCAACATTTTATATTGCGACGCGACCAACATTTCATATTGCGACGTGACCAACATTTTATATTGCGACGTGACCAACAGTTCATATTGCGACGTGACCAACAGTTCATATTGCGACGTGACCAACATTTCATATTGCGACGTGACCAACATTTTATATTTGTGACGTGACCAGCATTGTATATTGGGACGTGACCAACATTTTGTATTGCGACGCGACCAACATTTTATATTGCGACGCGACCAACATTTTATATTGCGACGTGACCAACGGTTTACATTGTGACGTGACCAACATTTTGTATTGCGACGCGACCAACATTTAATATTACGACGTGACCAACATTTTATATTGCGATGTGACCAACATTTTATATTGCGACGTGACAACATTTTATATTGCGACGTGACCAACATTTTTTATTGCGACGCGACCAACATTTTATATTGCGACGCGACCAACATTTTATATTGCGACGTGACCAACGGTTTACATTGCGACGTGACCAACATGTTATATTGTGACGTGACCAACATTTCATATTACGACGTGACCAACATTTTGCATTGCGACGCGACCAACATTTTATATTGCGACGCGACCAACATTTTATATTGCGACGTGACCAACATTTTATATTGCGACGTGACCAACATTTTATATTGCGACGTGACCAACATTTTATTTTGCGACGTGACCAACAGTTAATATTGCGACGTGACCAACATTTTATATTGGGACGCGACCAACATTTCATATTGCGACGTGACCAACATTTTATATTGCGACGTGACCAACATTTATATTGCGACGTGACCAACATTTTGTTTTTGCGACGCGACCAACATTTTACATTGCGACGCGACCAACATTTTATATTGCGACGTGACCAACGGTTTACATTGCGATGTGACCAACATGTTATATTGTGACGTGACCAACATTTCATATTGCGACGTGACCAACATTTTATTTTGCGACGTGACCAACAGTTCATATTGCGACGTGACCAACATTTTATATTGGGACGCGACCAACATTTTGTATTGCAACGTGACCACCATTTTATATTGCGACGTGACCGACATTTATATTGCCACGTGACCAACATTTTGTATTGCGACGCGACCAACATTTTACATTGCGACGCGACCAACATTTTATATTGCGACGTGACCAACGGTTTACATTGCGATGTGACCAACATGTTATATTGTGACGTGACCAACATTTCATATTGCGACGTGACCAACATTTTATATTGCGACGTGACCAACATTTTATATTGCGACGTGACCAACATTTTATTTTGTGACGTGACCAACAGTTCATATTGCGACGTGACCAACATTTTATATTGCGACGCGACCAACATTTCATATTGCGACGTGACCAACATTTTATATTGCGACGTGACCAACATTTTGTATTGCGACGCGACCAACATTTTATATTGCGACGCGACCAACAGTTTATATTGCGACGTGACCAAAAGTTTATATTGCGACGTGACCAACAGTTTATATTGCGGCGTGACCAACATTTTATATTGCGACGCGACCAACATTTTATATTGCGACGTGACCAACATTTTATATTGCGACGTGACCAACATTTTATATTGCGACGTGACCAACATTTTATATTGAGACGTGACCAACAATTTATATTGCGACGTGACCAACATTTTATATTGCGACGTGACCAACATTTTATATTGCAACGGACCCACAGTTTATATTGCGACGCGACCAACATTTATCTTGCGACGTGACCAAACATTTTATATTGTCGACGTTGCCAACATTTTATATTGCGACGTGCGGACCAACATTTTATATTGCGACGTGCCAACAGTTTATATTGCGAACGTGACATTTTATATTGCGACGCGACAACATTTTATATTGCGACGTGGACCAACAGTTTATATTGCGGACGTGACCACCAACAGTTTATATTGCGACGTGGACCAACGTTGTAATTGCGACCGTGACCAACATTTGATTTTAGTCGACGTGACCAACATTTTCATATTGCGACGGTGACCAATATTTCCATATTGCGACGTGACCAACATTATCATATTGCGACGTGCCCAACATTCGTATGCGACGGACAACATTTCATATTGCGACGTGCCCAAACATTTCGTATGCGACCGTGACCAACATTTTATATGCGACGCGACCAACATTTTTATATTGCGACGTGACGAACATTTGATATTGCGACGTGACCAACAGTTTATATTGCGACGTGACCAACATTTTATATTCCGACGTGACCAACATTTTATATTGCGACGTGACGAACATTTGATATTGCGACGCGACCAACATTTTATATTGCGACGTGACCAACATTTTATATTCCGACGTGACCAACATTTTATATTGCAACGTGACCAACATTTCACATTGCGACGTGACTAACACTTTATATTGCGACGTGACCAACATTTCATATTGCGACGTGACCAATATTTTATATCGATGGGCGGCATATCAACGGTTGTCATTGGCGATTGCGTCTGTTATTCACGCTCAGACTGCACACTCTGCGTGCAACTGTAATTTTTGCATCAATTTTACGCTGCACTGTTCTGTTGGAAGATAACAACATACAAGTGTAGTTTATTGGATGCTGAAAGCACACATCCCTCAGAAAACAACCTGGTATTGTGTGCATGCACGTTACTTAGAATGATGCCTATGAAATAAAAGGCTGTGATGTTACGTCATGCCAGCCACTGGGTCCACGGATATGCTTGGGTTCACCTACTGTCCTTACCGTTGTGCTATACCCAGTTTGCTACGTACTGCAACGTACCGCATTATGTATGGTGTGTAATTTGATGATGGCTCGCCTTTGTGGTGAATTCGCCGAAGACAACTGTCCCGTCTTTCTGCAAGCGCCGCGATCCGCGAAGTCCCAATCTCACACGTTGTCTGCCCTTTTTCAGGGGCGGTTTGTGTTGACCTGACCTGGCTGCGGCGCCGACGTCGTGACGTCAGCCGAGCCCCAACTCCGCGGCCACCATGGACGGCGACATGTGCTTCAACCGCACCGGCACCGACATGTTCAGCGACTTCGACTTCGCCAGTCACGAGTACCCGCTGGAGTACAAGCCGCTGGAGTTCAGTCCGGAGAGCATTGTGAAGGTAAGCGCCGGCGTGTCGCGACGACACGTGAGTTGAACTAGGATGTCCGTGTCGCGCGGAACGCGCATCACCCGGCTGCGGGCGTCCGCCGGTCCGTCTGTCTGCGGGGCGGCGGCTGTGCCACTGTTGCTCGGCCGACAGCATGAGCTGGCCCCCCTTGGACTGTCTCTGCATGGTTGTATAGCCCGGTATCGAAACCTCCCACTAACGCCTCGAGCTTTGCGCGGCATGGCGGATGCTGGGTGCGAGGAAGAGAGTGGTGATGGAGTGCGTGCTTTCCTTAGATTTCCGAAATTTTAGTCTGGATAATGGCCAGTGCTTTATTTTTTAAACCTCAAAAGGCACGAGGATCACCTATCTAGAGGGTAGATGAGATTGAAGGATCTGGAGGATCTGATGGGTTGGATTGGAGAATCTGGAGGATCTGATCTGTCGGATTGAAGGATCTGGAGGATCTGCTAGGTTGGATTGGAGGATCTGGAGAATGTGATAGGAGGATCCCGAATGTCTGGGGTCACGGCTGGGGGATCCTATCTGTTGTAATCCTGGGGTACTCCAAGCCCTGGTTTCCTGGAGGACCCCAGCGCCTGCTTGGGAGCGATCATCAGCAATGGCGGTGGCGATATATTCATCACGTTGCACCTCGCCTTTTTCAGCAAACACGCCGCTTGGCTGCTATGTTTTCGTGCATGTATGCCATTGCATTTGCAAACATGAGCAGTGTTTGCCCTTTTAGTGAGGAATTGCTCATTTCACAAATCACAGACACATCGCATGATAACTGTTGTATGGTTGAAATCGGTTGGACTTTGCGCTTACGCTGCTGGTCGGTTGTATGCGGATTATTAAGGCCATTATTACCAGGCGAAATGCCGTCGTTGCCGAAATCCGGTTCTTCGTCGCATTTCCCCCTTATGTTTAGAATTACTAGCAATCACAAGCAGGAAGTAAAAAAGATTTACGACATAGAAGTCATATTTAATCGCTGTTTATGTTTTTTTATAGTTAATGCATAACCGTACATATGGTGCACCACACTGGATGGTCAGCGACATCATTTTATGTTGTTATGTTATGAATGGCATATGGTTGATTAGACAACTTTGAATCATTTAAAAACATGTACTTTATGCACAACCGTACGTATGGTGCGGACACAGGATGGTCGGCGACATTATTTTATGTTGTAAACGTTATTTATGGCATATGGGCAATTGGAGAGAATTTGGATTGTTCAGAAAAAGATGCATTCTATCTACCGCTGCCCTGGTCTGAACCGCCCCGATGCGCTCCGGCTCTTTTGGTTACATTACACACGTACAGTAAGATATTTCTTCCCCTATGGAAGCGATTCCGTGACTGCGTAAGTTCCTGTAAAGCTACAAACGCTGATAAGACCCCAGCCAGGAAGGCATCCTCACCAGCTGCGCTGCCGGGAGAAAACATCTAGAGAACAATGGGGAGGCGCCGGTTTCGTGGCCCAATTCATAACCAAATCATCACAGCAAACTTGGCTTAGTTTCAAAACTCCCTACGCCGGGGCGGAAAGGCTATTGAAAGGTTGGTTCAAGATTGAGCCAACGCGAGAAACTTTCCTCCATTGATCCTCATTATGAACACCTGGAGAGTGATGACGCCAGAAGTTTGGGCCATTCTCAAAGCCAAAGCAGCGACAAATGACAGCTGAAGAGGTCTCTTACCGATATGGCTTCCCTACGCCCCATCCGATCATAATTCAACTTAACTATCGGCATACATCACCCAGAAATTATAATGAGGGCTGCAGCCTTCGAAACGGCTTGCTTCCTGATGAAATTATATCCACCTTTCGACGAGCCGCTATCCGCGTGGCCACGATCCATTAAACCACGAGCCGTCATCTAGGGGAATATTAACTCGTCCACTTGGCGCTTTACGTAACAGGTGCATTTGTGCCAATCATCATTGCTATGCACTTTGCAGCCTTGCAGCGTATGTTTACTTTCTGCTTGTGCAAACCCGGATTGCAGAGCCGGCCCTACATGCTGTATCGTACGTTGCTTTGAAGCTGTATTAGTACCCTAGATGAAATGAAGCGCATTAGATTGATGCGCACAATAATCAAGCATTCCATGAGCTCTTGAAAGATCGCTTTAGCCGTTTTGACCGTTGATCAATGCATTTTATCACCAACTATAGATTAAAATACGTTTAAATTCTATCAAGTGTAAGTAGGTGCTCAACACTTTGACAAGGAAATGACTGTCTTCAACAAAATTTCATTGACAATCAATAACATACCTACATTTATCCATCTAAAAGTAAGTGCCCAGTATATATGAAGGGCTGCCGAAAAAATTGCTTCTTCTGTCCATGCCTTCGCCAAACGTTTACAGGTGAGCATGCATATTCACCAAATCCAAGGAGAACAATCAGGCACTGACTACCAGCCGTGTGAGTCGGACGAGCGCCACGGATGGATGCCTTCCTTGACCGTTGATGTTTGCATCGGTGCTGTGGGGAGCAGCAAGGCGGGCTTGGGGACCATTTAACTAGAGGATCAGTTACCGTGGATCATGCTCAGATGCCAAGGTCTCGAAGTGCTGCAACCCATGAACGGCGCGACGCGGGGCAGGATAGTAGAGTCTGTTTTGTCGATTTCGGGCAGAAATGTCACTAATGTTTTTTAATATTTTCGCATATTCGATAGGAAGAGATATGAGTCAAGCATGCCCACAAGAGCACGATCTCCAATTGCAATATTATAAAAAAAGCGTGTTTAATTTTTTTCTTCAAATGTCGCCAAGCATGTCTAGCCAAATCGTTGATAAAGCGATTGTCCTTAGAAAATAGATGCTGAAAACTTCTTTTAAACTCGGTTAATAGTTTTGCGCGTAATCCTTCGTGAAGACAGGTTGCTCTTGAAGACGTCTTGATATCTGTCTTGATAGTCCTATGATATCTGGCAAAATACCCGAGCTCCTATTGTCACCGGGCGATCATGACCCATAAACCAGAGGTGTACGTGTTGCTCTTGGCCATTTTCATGGTTTCCAAACTGACTAGCAATGGGAGACGCATCGTCATGTTATGCTCGCACTATCGTTTGAGAGAGACTTGAGCAGCCCAATATTGCAATTCTACCAGCAAATAAACTGGCTGATTTATAGCTATCGTCAAAATCGCATTTGTAGCATTTCATACAGATGGTGCTGCATTAGGGTAAACATGCAGTAAAAATTGGGCGTAGATTGCATTATGGGTTGTGGTGAGCCCCAACTCCAAGGCCAGCCAGACCGTTCCGATTGTGCAGTATACGCTGTTGGCTTCAGGATTCTAGGTAGATTTGTTGGGACTTGGCCACTATTGGGGTAAACCCGACAATTAGGACGAGGGCTCAGTCGTCTTATGGATCGTTCTTTTGCTTTGGGGATAAAGACGTACGTAAGATGGGTACCTTCTGATTTGAATCCA
>NW_023595962.1:10049004-10058069 GCF_011947565.3 Pollicipes pollicipes | reverse complement strand
TATCTTCTCTCTATCTCCTCTCTCTCATCTCTCTCTCTCTCTCTCTCTCTCTCTCCTCTCTCTCTCTCTCTCTCTCTATCTCTCTCTCTCTCTCTCTCTCTTTCTCAGTATGGCCGCGCCACCGCCACACCCTTCAGCGATACTGGTGTGTCTTCACCATCAGCTGTTCCCCTCGCAGCACGTATTCCGGCCCAGTTTATTGACTTACGGTCTTATCAGGGCTCTTGCGCGCCGAAGGCCTGAAATTTATGATGTTTTTAGCTGGCCGAATGAGGGCCAGCCAGATGCGCCCTAATTTTCGGCGATGCAAAGAAATTAAGAAAGGCGCTTGAGTTAAACCAATAATTTCCGTACTAATTCCACCATAGTCGCATAATTAGCGCCAGCATTGGCTGTGACTGTGCACTTTGATCTGCGCTTCCTTGGAAAATTACTGTGAAGTTTGCGACTTTAATGACTTTTAAGCTTATCTGGCGCGCTAAACTTAAACTAAGCTTCGGAAAGCTGGATCACCATGCCGTAAAAAGGCGGAACCGTGTAGCCCGTATAGGACAAGCTCATTAAAAGGGTAGAGGATCAAGGTTGAAGACTAAGCCTCTCTCCTTGTGCTTTAAAATGCGGAGAACCAGCCTTATGCAATCTTAAATGGTCGCTGGTCACTTGATTCACACGCGACTGGCGACTAAGGCGGTGTGGCTGCTGCGGCACTCAGTATGATTTATTCACCGTCATTTGCTCAATTTCACATGACTTAAATTGCACTCCAATCCAGGGAGTGTTCGCTTTTTGTTGAACGATCACTGCTCATTCGTATGCGTGCGTTATTCACGAAGCGGCGGGCCCCAAATACATGTGCTCGATCACTAGATCGTTCTTCCTCACGTTTTAAATCTCATCGATGGTTGTAGTTTCGGTTTTTGATAATTTCAGAAATAAATACTTTTTGGAAATTAGCAAAAATTAATAAAAAACAGAAGTTAATATTATGGCCTGTCCAAAAATGCGTTTGGTGCGTTGGGCGCGTGGCGAAAGCAGGTGATGTCACGAGAAATGGTGTGACCTGCAATAATGCGCTAGGTTGTTAAAACGGTTGACTCTTTGCTATCGTAATGTAGTCACACAGATCCAAATGATCGCAAAACATCTCAATATTCAATTTAGCAAAAAATCCACAGCTGCAAATGTGCCCAAATGCAATTGGAGAGCCAGCGCTACACGTCTACAAATGTGACAAAAGTAAGTTGCGTGCTAAACATTCAAACATGCAACCAAAACTCCTTACGTCACGCTGTTCTTGTGGACTGCCCTACATGACAAGTTGCCTATATTGTGACGTGACCAACATTTTATATTGCGACGTGACCAACATTTGTATTGCGACGCGACCAACACTTTATTTGCGACGTGACCAACGGTTTACATTGCGACGCGTGACCAACATTTTGTATTGTGACGTGACCAACAGTTCATATTGCGACGTGACCAAACATTTTATATTGCGACGCGACCAACATTTCATATTGCGACGTGACCAACATTTTATATTGCGACGTGACCAACAGTTCATATTGCGACGTGACCAACAGTTCATATTGCGACGTGACCAACATTTCATATTGCGACGTGACCAACATTTTATATTGCGACGTGACCAGCATTGTATATTGGGACGTGACCAACATTTTGTATTGCGACGCGACCAACATTTTATATTGCGACGCGACCAACATTTTATATTGCGACGTGACCAACGGTTTACATTGTGACGTGACCAACATTTGTATTGCGACGCGACCAACATTTTATATTACGACGTGACCAACATTTTATATTGCGATGTGACCAACATTTTATATTGCGACGTGACCAACATTTTATATTACGACGTGACCAACATTTTGTATTGCGACGCGACCAACATTTTATTTTGCGACGTGACCAACGGTTTACATTGCGACGTGACCAACATTTATATTGTGACGTGACCAACAGTTCATATTGCGACGTGACCAACATTTATATTGCGACGCGACCAACATTTCATATTGCGACGTGACCAACATTTTATTGCGACGTGACCAACAGTTCAATTGCGACGTGACCAACAGTTCATATTGCGACGTGACCAACATTTCATATTGCGACGTGACCAACATTTTATATTGTGACGTGACCAGCATTGTATATTGGGACGTGACCAACATTTGTATTGCGACGCGACCAACATTTTATATTGCGACGCGACCAACATTTTATTGCGACGTGACCAACGGTTTACATTGTGACGTGACCAACATTTTGTATTGCGACGCGACCAAACATTTCATATTACGACGTGACCAACATTTTATATGCGATGTGACAACATTTATATTGCGACGTGACAACATTTTATATTGCGACGTGACCAACATTTGTATTGCGACGCGACCAACATTTTATATTGCGACGCGACCAACATTTTATATTGCGACGTGACCAACGGTTACATTGCGACGTGACCAACATGTTATATTGTGACGTGACCAACATTTCATATACGACGTGACCAACATTTTGCATTGCGACGCGACCAACATTTTATATTGCGACGCGACCAACATTTTATATGCGACGTGATCAACATTTATATTGCGACGTGACCAAACATTTTATATTGCGACGTGACCAACATTTTATTTTGCGACGTGACCAACAGTTCATATTGCGACGTGACCAACATTTATATTGGGACGCGACCAACATTTCATATTGCGACGTGACCAACATTTATATTGCGACGTGACCAACATTTATATTGCGACGTGACCAACATTTTGTTTTGCGACGCGACCAACATTTTACATTGCGACGCGACAACATTTTATATGCGACGTGACCAACGGTTTACATTGCGATGGTGACCAACATGTTATATTGTGACGTGACCAACATTTCATATTGCGACGTGACCAACATTTTATTTGCGACGTGACCAACAGTTCATATTGCGACGTGACCAACATTTTATTGGGACGCGACCAACATTGTTATTGCAACGTGACCACCATTTATATTGCGACGTGACCGACATTTATATTGCCACGTGACCAACATTTTGTATTGCGACGCGACCAACATTTACATTGCGACGCGACCAACATTTTATATTGCGACGTGACCAACGGTTTACATTGCGATGTGACCAACATGTTATATTGTGACGTGACCAACATTTCATATTGCGACGTGACCAACATTATATTGCGACGTGACCAACATTTTATATTGCGACGTGACCAACATTATTTTGTGACGTGACCAACAGTTCATATTGCGACGTGACCAACATTTATATTGCGACGCGACCAACATTCATATTGCGACGGACCAACATTTTATATTGCGACGTGACCAACATTTTGTATTGCGACGCGACCAACATTTTATATTGCGACGCGACCAACAGTTTATATTGCGACGTGACCAAAAGTTTATATTGCGACGTGACCAACAGTTTATATTGCGGCGTGACCAACATTTATATTGCGACGCGACCAACATTTTATATTGCGACGTGACCAACATTTATATTGCGACGTGACCAACATTTTATATTGCGACGTGACCAACATTTTATATTGAGACGTGACCAACAATTTACATTGCGACGTGACCAACATTTTATATTGCGACGTGACCAACATTTTATATTGCAACGCGACCCACAGTTTATATTGCGACGCGACCAACATTTTATCTTGCGACGTGACCAACATTTTATATTGCGACGTTGCCAACATTTTATATTGCGACGTGACCAACATTTTATATTGCGACGTGACCAACAGTTTATATTGCGACGTGACCATTTTATATTGCGACGCGACCAACATTTTATATTGCGACGTGACCAACAGTTTATATTGCGACGTGACCAACAGTTTATATTGCGACGTGACCAACGTTGTATATTGCGACGTGACCAACATTTGATTTAGCGACGTGACCAACATTTCATATTGCGACGTGACCAATATTTCATATTGCGACGTGACCAACATTTCATATTGCGACGTGCCCAACATTTCGTATTGCGACGTGACCAACATTTCATATTGCGACGTGCCCAACATTTCGTATTGCGACGTGACCAACATTTTATATTGCGACGCGACCAACATTTTATATTGCGACGTGACGAACATTGATATTGCGACGTGACCAACAGTTTATATTGCGACGTGACCAACATTTATATTCCGACGTGACCAACATTTTATATTGCGACGTGACGAACATTTGATATTGCGACGCGACCAACATTTTATATTGCGACGTGACCAACATTTTATATTGCGACGTGACCAACATTTTATATTGCAACGTGACCAACATTTCACATTGCGACGTGACTAACACTTTATATTGCGACGTGACCAACATTCATATTGCGACGTGACCAATATTTTATATCGATGGGCGGCATATCAACGGTTGTCATTGGCGATTGCGTCTGTTATTCACGCTCAGACTGCACATCTGCGTGCAACTGTAATTTTTGCATCAATTTACGCTGCACTGTTCTGTTGGAAGATAACAACATACAAGTGTAGTTTATGGATGCTGAAAGCACACATCCCTCAGAAAACAACCTGGTATGTGTGCATGCACGTTACTTAGATGATGCCTATGAAATAAAAGGCTGTGATGTTACGTCATGCCAGCCACTGGGTCCACGGATATGCTTGGGTTCACCTACTGTCCTTACCGTTGTGCTATACCAGTTTGCTACGTACTGCAACGTACCGCATTATGTATGGTGTGTAATTTGATGATGGCTCGCCTTTTGGTGAATTCGACGAAGACAACTGTCCCGTCTTTCTGCAAGCGCCGCGATCCGCGAAGTCCCAATCTCACACGTTGTCTGCCCTTTTTCAGGGGCGGTTTGTGTTGACCTGACCTGGCTGCGGCGCCGACGTCGTGACGTCAGCCGAGCCCCAACTCCGCGGCCACCATGGACGGCGACATGTGCTTCAACCGCACCGGCACCGACATGTTCAGCGACTTCGACTTCGCCAGTCACGAGTACCCGCTGGAGTACAAGCCGCTGGAGTTCAGTCCGGAGAGCATTGTGAAGGTAAGCGCCGGCGTGTCGCGACGACACGTGAGTTGAACTAGGATGTCCGTGTCGCGCGGAACGCGCATCACCCGGCTGCGGGCGTCCGCCGGTCCGTCTGTCTGCGGGGCGGCGGCTGTGCCACTGTTGCTCGGCCGACAGCATGAGCTGGCCCCCCTTGGACTGTCTCTGCATGGTTGTATAGCCGGATCGAAACCTCCCACTAACGCCTCGAGCTTTGCGCGGCATGGCGGATGCTGGGTGCGAGGAAGAGAGTGGTGATGGAGTGCGTGCTTTCCTTAGATTTCGAAATTTAGTCTGGATAATGGCCAGTGTTATTTTTAAACCTCAAAAGGCACGAGGATCACCTATCTAGAGGGTAGATGAGATTGAAGGATCTGGAGGATCTGATGGGTTGGATTGGAGAATCTGGAGGATCTGATCGTCGGATTGAAGGTATCGTGGAGGATCTGCTAGGTTGGATTGGAGGATCTGGAGAATGTGATAGGAGGATCCCGAATGTCTGGGGTCACGGCTGGGGGATCCTATCTGTTGTAATCCTGGGGTACTCCAAGCCCTGGTTTCCTGGAGGACCCCAGCGCCTGCTTGGGAGCGATCATCAGCAATGGCGGTGGCGATATTCATCACGTTGCACCTCGCCTTTTTCAGCAAACACGCCGCTTGGCTGCTATGTTTTCGTGCATGTATGCCATTGCATTTGCAAACATGAGCAGTGTTTGCCCTTTAGTGAGGAATTGCTCATTTCACAATCAACAGACACATCGCATGATAACTGTTGTATGGTTGAAATCGGTTGGACTTTGCGCTTACGCTGCTGGTCGGTTGTATGCGGATTAAGGCCATTATTACCAGGCGAAATGCCGTCGTTGCCGAAATCCGGTCTTCGTCGCATTTCCCCCTTATGTTTAGAATTACTAGCAATCACAAGCAGGAAGTAAAAAAGATTTACGACAAGAAGTCATATTTAATCGCTGTTTATGTTTTTTATAGTTAATGCATAACCGTACATATGGTGCACACACTGGATGGTCAGCGACATCATTTTATGTTGTTATGTTATGAATGGCATATGGTTGATTAGACAACTTTGAATCATTAAAAAACATGTACTTTATGCACAACCGTACGTATGGTGCGGACACAGGATGGTCGGCGACATTATTTTATGTTGTAACGTTATTATGGCATATGGGCAATTGGAGAAATTTGGATTGTTCAGAAAAAGATGCATTCTATCTACCGCTGCCCTGGTCTGAACCGCCCCGATGCGCTCCGGCTCTTTTGGTTACATTACACACGTACAGTAAGATATTTCTTCCCCTATGGAAGCGATTCCGTGACTGCGTAAGTTCCTGTAAAGCTACAAACGCTGATAAGACCCCAGCCAGGAAGGCATCCTCACCAGCTGCGCTGCCGGGAAAACATCTAGAGAACAATGGGGAGGCGCCGTTTTCGTGGCCCAATTCATAACCAAATCATCACAGCAAACTTGGCTTAGTTTCAAAACTCCCTACGCCGGGGCGGAAAAGGCTATTGAAAGGTTGGTTCAAGATTGAGCCAACGCGAGAACTTTCCTCCATTGATCCTCATTATGAACACCTGGAGAGTGATGACGCCAGAAGTTTGGGCCATTCTCAAAGCCAAAGCAGCGACAAATGACAGCTGAAGAGGTCTCTTACCGATATGGCTTCCCTACGCCCCATCCGATCGGAATAATTCAACTTAACTATCGGCATACATCACCCAGAAATTATAATGAGGGCTGCAGCCTTCGAAGCGGCTTGCTTCCTGATGAAATTATATCCACCTTTCGACGAGCCGCTATCCGCGTGGCCACGATCCATTAAACCACGAGCCGTCATCTACGGGAGAATATTAACTCGTCCACTTGGCGCTTTACGTACATGGTGCATTTGTGCCAATCATCATTGCTATGCACTTTGCAGCCTTGCAGCGTATGTTTACTTTTCTGCTTGTGCAAACCCGGATTGCAGAGCCGGCCCTACATGCTGTATCGTACGTTGCTTTGAAGCTGTATTAGTACCCTAGATGAAATGAAGCGCATTAGATTGATGCGCACAATAATCAAGCATTCCATGAGCTCTTGAAAGATCGCTTTAGCCGTTTTGACCGTTGATCAATGCATTTTATCACCAACTATAGATTTAAAATACGTTTAAATTCTCTATCAAGTGTAAGTAGGTGCTCAACACTTTGACAAGGAAATGACTGTCTTCACAAAATTTCATTGACAATCAATAACATACCTACATTTATCCATCTAAAAGTAAGTGCAGTATATATGAACGGGCTGCCGAAAAAAATTGCTTCTTCTGTCCATGCCTTCACCAAATGTTTACAGGTGAGCATGCATAGTTCACCAAATCCAAGGAGAACATCAGGCCTGACTACCAGCCGTGTGAGTCGGCCGAGCGCCATGGATGCCGGCTTGACCGTTGATGTTTGCATCGGTGCTGTGTGGAGCAAGGCGGGCTTTGGGGACCATTTAACTCGAGGATCAGTTACCGTGGATCATGCTCAGATGCCAAGGTCTCGAAGTGCTGCACACCCATGAACGGCGACGCGGGCAGGATAGTAGAGTCTGTTTTGTCGATTCTGCGGCAGAAATGTCACCTAATGTTTTTTTAAAATATTTCGCATTATTTCGATAGGAAGAGATATGAGTCAAGCATGCCCACAAGAGCACGATCTCCAATTGCAATCTTATCAAAAAAGACGTGTTTAATTTTTTTCTTCAAATGTCGCCAAGCATATCTAGCCCAAATCGCTGATAAAGCGATGTCCTTAGAAAATAGATGCTGAAAACTTCTTTTTAAACTCTGTTAATAGTTTTGCGCGTAATCCTTCGTGAAGACAGGTCTTGCTCTTGAAGACAGTCTTGATATCTGTCTTGATAGTCCTATGATATCTGGCAAAATACCCGAGCTCCTATTTGTCACCGGCGATCATGACCATATAACCAGAGGTGTACGTGTTGCTCTTGGCATTTTCATGGTTTCCAAAACTGATCACTAGCAATGGGAGACGCATCGTCATGTTATGCTCGCACTATCAGTTTGAGAGACTGGAATGAGCAGCCCATACTTGCAATTCTACCAGCAAATAAACTGGCTGCATTTATAGCTATCGTCAAAATCGCATTTGATAGCATTTCATACAGATGGTGCTGCATTTAGGGTAAACATGCAGTAAACTTGGGGTAGATTGCATTGTGGGTTTTGGTGACGCCAACTCCAAGGCAGCCAGACCGTTCCGATTGTGCAGTAATACGCTGTTGGCTTCCATGGATTTCTAGCGTATTTTGTTGGGCGACTTGGCCACTATTTGGGGTAAACCCGACAATTAGGACTCGAGGGCTTCAGTCGTCTTATGGATCGTTCTTTTGCTTCTGGGGATAAAGACGTACGTAAGATGGGTACCTTCTGATTTGAATCCAAGTTAATGGATCGCTTTTACCGTCGCGTGTTTTGCTTATTTTTAACGCATAAAGCAGGAATTCGGGGGGCGGAAACCCAGTGGTTAGGCTCCGCGCCTGAGGAACCGGAGGTATGGGCTCAACTCCCGCGGAAGCCGCCGTCCCTGTCAGGCCACGTCACGGGTGAGACGTCACGCCACGACGCCACGCGGTGTGAAACGTCACGCCACGACGCTACCGGTGAGACGTCACGCCATGAGTCACGGATGAGACGTCACGCGACGACACCACGCGGTGAGACGTCACGCCACGACGCTACCGGTGAGACGTCACGCCATGAGTCACGGATGAGACGTCACGCGACGACACCACGCGGTGAGACGTCACGCCACGACGCTACCGGTGAGACGTCACGCCATGAGTCACGGATGAGACGTCACGTGACGACCATACGGTGAGACGTCACGCCATGACGCCACGCCAAGTGCCCAGGCCGCGTTCTCCTTTTTT
>NW_023595962.1:10023805-10048004 GCF_011947565.3 Pollicipes pollicipes | reverse complement strand
TATATATATATATATATATATAGATATATATAACATCGTTTGAAGGGCGCGGGTGGTCCGCCCCATCATCATCGCGGTAACCACTCTTTTTCAGAGAGAGAGAGAGAGGAGAGAGAGAGAGAGAGAGAGGAGAGAGAGAGATAGAGAGAGAGAGAGAGAGAGAAGGAGAGAGAGAGAGAGATAGCCCGTTGTGCGGAAGCACAGCAGGCTGATGCCACCAAGCCTTGGGGCCGTGCCTGACATCACCCCCGTGACGAGGCGTCATCACAGGGGTGCTCCTGCCATCGTCCGGCGGTCGTAAACCACATGGAATGGGACATTCTTGCAAATGACCGTCCCTCGTCCCTAATTTGACCAGCGGTTCAACACGTAACTGCTCGCTTTAGTAGCACGTCGCCGCTCTCGACGCGAAGCGAGGCCAAAGAAGCTCATGAAGCTGGCGGGCCGAGGTTTCATCACTGGGGCCCGAGGCAAGGGGGGGGGGGATCACCGAAGTGCAACTGACGGGAACAACCAAGCTGTCCAACCCATACGTGCCGGGCAGACATCCATTTCTACCCTTTCTGTCTGAGGAAGAGCCACCAAGTACCAGTTCCAGCTTTCAAGAACGACTGAATTCGCGGTCAGACTTGTCACTTAGGTGCAGCACTCGGCACACATCTCGCCGGCCCCTACGAGTGCTTGGCTTGACATGGGTGCAGGAGCGGCGCGCCGCCACAACTCTCCACAAGTACAGAAAGCCCTATACCACAGCTAGTGTCCCATAGCTTTACCGAGCATGTGTGTTCGTCGCGCCCATACAGCGTCACGTGACGTCCGTGTCACGGTCGCGGTGCCGGTGCCGGCTCCTGAAGCGTCGGGTCAACAGAGCCGGCCGCCGGGGACAGCGACGTCTGATGTCGCTGCGCTGCCCTCCGGCTGTTTTTTTTTTTTTGTGTGTCAAAACGCAACAGAGCAGCGTTTTGAGTAGCACCTGCGCTTTGCTTTTGCTGCTTCATTTCGTGGTGCTCTGTCTTCTCTTTTCCAGCGTTGTATTAGCCTTTGGACTGAATTCGTAATAACCACAGCGTGGAAGAATTGCAATAAACGGCTATAACTATAGCATCACCATACCCGCTTCAAGGGGTATTACTGTGGCTGCCAAACACGCTCTTAACCGTTCATATCCCCCTTGGCCCAGGGGCGGCGCCACCAATTTTGAAAGCGGGGACGAGGTCGCAAAACCATCACGCCGCTTCAATGAAAGGAAATGGGTGTGAATAATGCTTGTAATAAACTGACGTTTTCGCGAATAATCATTACTGTGCAAGTTCCTCACGTGTTTTGGGCTGCGCCACCGTAAGGCATGGGGCGCGAAAACTGGGGGTAGGGCAAGGGTTGAGACTCAACTTTCTGTAACATCAGCATTGGCCCTTGGGCGTCGACTGGAAAGATAAACCTTGAATGGCTATCATACCCTTGTCTCCCAGCGTGGCTGGACATCCCTTGCAAAAATGTTGTCGCAGTGTCGTAGCTTCTTCTCAGTACAAATTATCTTATCATCTAGATCAGCTGGTCATATAATGTACCGGCTTATCAACGAGTGTACGCACAGCAGCAAAAGTTGCGCAGCGTGATATTTCATGTGTCACTTTTTACGCTCCAGCGATACTTTGACCGGGACACTCGCTTTGCTGTTTTTGTTTTGCTTATGGAAAAATAACAGCGGGGAGTAAATATGGCCGTGTCTCACTGATGGCGACATAGCAACCCAGCGACCACGCTGTCTGAGGATTACAGATTTCACATATTCCCTCCAGGTCTGCACCACCATAGTTTAGGCTACGGCCTTAAGCACCGCAAATATTCTTTGATTTGATGTTTGTATACAGGCAACTGCGATTGTGACCTGGATCCACTTAGTCTAGGCGAAGACGGGAGCGTAACACACTGCGGCTGCTTTGAACCTTCTCGGCGTCACCATTAAGCAGAGCAAGTTTTCAGCTCCTGTCGCACACTGAAACTGCATTCAGGTTCGGCTGAACTGGCGGGCGGGGCATGAGAAGACGATCCTGGTGGCCAGACACTTCAGGCATTCCTGCGTGTTGTGTTTGCAAGATGTTTGAAGGTGTGCAGGCAACAGGGGACATACGCAAAATTGTAGGCCGGTATCTAGTTGTGTCTTAAAACTTCTGGAAAAACGCAATGGCAGGAGAGTAGTAATGATAACACATGATGGTCATTAACGCCAGCCAAAATAGCAGTCGTGTCTGGATAATTTAGGATATTGCACAGAAGCACGTGCAATACAACTCAATATCAGTCTTACACTTTTCCTTTAAAAGGGCGCATCCATAGGCTGCAGGCACGTGATGATTCAAGGCACCTCGTGATCCAAGTTTGAACTACAGGCCCGGAAGGCATTAAATGTGCTTGGCCAGTATAGCAGAAAATCCACCAAACGGTCTTTTAGTCTTAGTGTGATCATACTAGTTTTGTAGAAATACAATCCTACCGTTGTGAAGTAACTTCATTATGGTAAAAATTGATAACATGAGCCCCTGAGTAAAAGTGTACGTGAAGAGTATATTGTCTTCCTCAGGAATATTTTGTGATAGAGGAGGACTGTCCACTCCTTTCCGATGACAAAAGAGGACTGCCTCGCTGATAAGACGGTAGAGGACGCGTGCCCCCACCTCCCTCCCCTGACGCCGCCCCTGCCCCTTGCATTGTCTGATGCAGTGGAAGAGTCGCGCTTAGATGAGAGCTGCGCGTTTTGTCATGTGTGTTCTGTACACACGGGTCTGCGCGATTATCACTGGTTTGACAAGGGCTCCCAGGTTCATGTCCAGCGTTATAATCGGACTGGTTTGACACGGGCTCCCAGATTGATGTCCAGCCGTTATAATCGGACTGAGCTGAGAGCGGGATTTCATTGCGTGTGGTGACCGAGAGAGGACGGTGACGGGGAATACAAGAAGCAGCACCATTTGGAAACAATGGGGAGGTTTAGCGTCCAGTGCAAGAGAACACGGACGACTCACTGCCGCATTTACAGAGCACATGCGGAGATCGGGGAGGAGATTCACAAGTGTCGCGTTACAAGTGTTGATCTCCTGCCCCTGACCTGAGGTGGCCGCCTCACACCCCTCCCCCCCCCCCCCACTTCCGTTGTGCGCAGCGTTGGCCCATCCATGCCGGTTTTGGTGCGCGTGAGCGACGAGAGCTGATTGGCCGAGAAGCTGCTTACATCCCTCCGTTCCCTTATGTGACCACAGTTTGCCCGTATTTGCCTGCATCGCCAAGGTATATCTATCGAAGTAGCAACCATTTAACCATAGCATGCGTGGTCTGTCTCCAACGGCTAGTGCAAAAGTCGTTTCGTTCTTCAGCGTGACGCGGTTCTCATGTCACGCTCCATTTGGTCACGCATGCCAAAACCGCTGGCATATCACTACTCACTTAAGTGTAAGTTTACACTTAAGTGTAAGTTTGTCGTGACCGCTGAAATGACAACGCGCCCGTTTGACCTTTCCTGTAACCCGAACTTTGACCACAGTTAAGTTTGTTCCGCACGAAAAGGAGGCGATATCAAGCTTTCACCTGGTGCGGAAGACTTCGACCAGACCGACGAAGGTTTGATTTTCCTGCGGAGATGCAGTGCAATAATTTGAATCACCAAACGACTGTCTCTCAGTCCCAGAAAGAGAACAACGCCTTTCCTGCCCGGCGCCTTCCCCACTTGCAGAACAATACCGCTGCAGCTCATCTACCTCATCAGTATGCTTTCTCAGTCCCACGTCTTCCTTATCTCCATAAATGTCTGGAGGATCCGGGTCCCTACAACCACTACAAACAAGCTCCCAACAAACGTGCGTTGCTTTCAACCTCCCATCTTATCTTTTGGCCACATCGCACCTGTCAGGTCAAAGGACGACCCGAGACTTGTAATGTCTGGACTTACACGAGTCCAGAGCAGGACGACCCGGGACTTGTAATGTCAGGATTTCTCGTGGATCAAAGCATGACGACGTGAGACTTTTAATACCAGGACTTATCTGTGTCCACAGCATGACGACCTGAGACTTTTGGTGTCAGAACTTCTCGTTGGTCCAAACCGCGACGGCCCGAGACTTATGATGCCAGGACTTCTCATGGGTCCAAGGCATGACGACCTGAGACTTTTAATATCAGGACTTCTCATAGATCTAAATCATGACGACCCGAGACCTGTAACTTCAGGACTTCTCACGGGTCCAGAGCACGACGACCCGGGACCTGTAAATACAGGACTTTTCACAGGTCTAAATCACGACGACCCGAGACCTACAACGTCAGGACTTCTCACGGGTCCAGAGCACGACGACCTGAGACTTCATTCGTAATCTCCACAGGCCGGCTCACCGTGACCTCCGCCGGCGTACGTCCGAGCGGAGAGGCCGCCGTCAGCCGGCCGTGGGAGCCCGCCGGCACTCTCGCCACCGCTGATTGGCTCGCGACGAGATGACACTCTTGACGCAGCCCGCGGTCAGATCCGACCCCGGGCGGTGTGCTGATGCAGGGCGACGACGGACGATGTGCAGGATCGCTGGGAACGGCGCCGCCCCCGCGCCGCGCCGGTCTAGATCAGGGTCACAGTTGTTCCAGCTGCCGCCAGCGCCAGGCTGTCTCGGATTTCTCTACGGTCATGTGCCGATGCTCCGGCACGAACCTGCGGACTTGACCTCTGGTGCTGATGAGGCTCATTGTTGACTCATGATTGGCGGTGTTATGTAACAGAGTCCGAGGAAAAGCGAGTGATATCGTGGCAAAGCAATGAAACGAATGGCCCTCGTTATCGTCCGTTAAAGCACATCGAGTGCGGTTCATGTAACGTAAGTTATGTTAAACCGGACCATGAAAGGTGGAACATTATCCTCTAAGATTTCCTCGATGGGCATGTTCGGTCTAGCTTCATCTTGAGTGGCTTGACTTCCCAAGAACATATGATGTAATCGTGTCGACTCGCAGTATGTTCAGGTTCAGTACGTGGATTTAGAACAGATCACGAAAATGCGTATTCTACGATAAAAGGTATGATTGGGCTTTTTGTTTGCAAGACTAGACCCACACGGTTTGGACGAACGTGGCATCACTCGTGACCTGTCAGGGGTAAAGTGATCAAGTGTTGACAAAGGTGCAAAAATGTTGTAAGCCCAGCCACGACAATTTTCAGCATTTGGCGCTCAGTGGTAAGTCTTGAGTTGTCTTCCAAAAACTCCATGGTCTCGCTTCTAAACGAAAAGTGCGGCAATTTTCCACGTCACGACAGGTTCACTTTTATGAACAGTCATCGACCTCTCCGATAAATATCTGGCAGTTTCAAAAGAAATCACCAAGGTGAACATTACTGGAATGGGCGATGGATTGTCTTATTGACAGCTCTCAATGCACCTGGCTGGCATGAGGCACGTAAACGAGGAAGAAGCGCCCCGTCCAGCTGGCGGGCTGGGCGTCGCCGCCTCAGACCGTTACGCTGAGAGCAGATTTGACGGGCAGCGCAGTAACCGGCAGCATTCTGGAACCAATCAGCTGATGGACGCCGAATACGCTCGTCAGCGGCAGCTTAAGGGATCACATGGAGCTGGTAAGCACACCCGCTGCATCCATCATGGCGCTCAACACAGCATCCATCACATGGAGTCCGTGGATCAGATGGGATCTGGACCGGCGACGGGGCAGTGGGCAGCCGTCGGCAGCAAGACCGCTGGCAGGCAAGCTAGCAGAAGCCCCCTCTGTCATCCCTGTGTATCGCCGTAGGACCGCTTTTAAGGGCCAAACGCTTGACGCGGAAGAGACAAAAAAATTCACTTCTGTTGGCCCAACCCCAGCGAACAGTAATGTAAAGAAGGTCTACAGGCCTTTGACCTGACCTTGACTTTCCGTGCCAGCATGATTTCTTGTTTTGGTTTCTGTAAAGTTGCGCCAATTACCTGTTCCTGTTTGTGCATGTGTTTCTAAATCAGCAATTTGTTCCCGAGAAAACTTCGCGAGGCCTTCGTCTCCTGGCCTTCCAGCCCAAGGCGTTCGGCTGAGGCCCCAATCACTTTTTGAATAATTGTTAGCTTTGAAGCTGTTATGGTCTGGTCGGAGAAGAAATAGTCTTGTTATGATCCAACCAAAACATAAAAGGGCTTACCGTTTTAAAACCGTTTAAAAAAAAACCAAGCATACTGCGGTAGGCACGTATCGGTCGCCGACCATTACGTGCCGAGTAC
Source organism: Pollicipes pollicipes (assembly GCF_011947565.3). Classification (NCBI taxonomy): domain Eukaryota; kingdom Metazoa; phylum Arthropoda; class Thecostraca; order Pollicipedomorpha; family Pollicipedidae; genus Pollicipes; species Pollicipes pollicipes. The sequence continues at coordinate 10,041,768 of NW_023595962.1, read as the reverse complement.
ACTTGTGACGTCATCAGTCGAGAGTAGCGGAATTCGGCCGACTGGTTATACCTATAGTTCTGGGCCTTGCCCTGACAGCGGGGGTTCCATGAACTCATGGGAGAGAAGCCAGATTTCCCTGAATAATATTTTACCGTCCTTTTCATTTCTGAAGCTGTTGCGCGCGGGGGGGGCATTTAAGAATTTTGGAAAAGGAACGAGAAGGTCCTAGATCCTAAAAGAGAAAAATCCAGAAAATGCCACTTAGTCGGCTACCACGGTGGCCATCGCACAAGTAAGGATTGAAAAGCTTTCCAGTGAGCTTGGTTCATAAAACAATTGTTACAAGTGCCTGTAAGTATATGCTATATTTGACCTCTTGACCTAATGCCACCCCAGACACCACAAAACGCGTGACAACGACTTTATGTGTATTCATATGTAGATGCTGCGTATTCTCTGTCTTCAGTGCTATGCGACACCGTCAGAGGTACAGCGCGCTTGCAAAATTTTACAACATGATGTCCAATTCGTTTGAGGTAAACTGACATTGGGTGGTACACGTCCCATGGAGAAAAGTGAAGGGACATCTGCTATATAGTGCGCAAACTGACACAACAATTTTCGTTCAGTTGAGTCACATCAGCGACATAGCGCTCAGTAGACATGCAGCTCACAACAACAAAAACTGCCTAAATTCACCCCCATGAGGCCTGCACTGTATCAACACGAGGGACCCGTTGACCAGCTCAACAAGTGCTCAGTTCTCAGGGTGTCAAAGTATCTTCGCCGCTTGAATTATCACAATCGGTTGACTGCTTCCAAGAATATTTATGAGCGAACATTAAGTGCCTTTCATCTAACGAATCAGAGAACTGGCATGACCCGAGCAGCTTTCAAGATGCTGACGCAGGATGACATGTCAAGGCCGCTTTTTGGCTCTACCTCAGCAATTCAGCATGGCGCAATAATGAATAGTTGGCTTTATACTGCATGTTCATGCCGACACTTCACCGCTACTTCGATATTTCGTCAAACACGCATGCAAACGTTGAATGACAAGGAGATAATCAAACCAGGATATACATTATGTGAAATTTCTTGAATCGTGTTACATTAATTTAGTTTTGTTAGGTTGTACATCTATGTCTATCATATTGCATCTGTGTGATACACAGAACCATGAACCATATCTGGCATTCAGAAGGCTTCAACGTCTTTGGCTTACAATATTTGTACTCGTAAATCACCACGAGATTTGCCTTCACACATCGTCTGTGGACACCAAGTCATGTGTATTCACCTGAAACATATCAGAGCCGATTCTGGTTTATTCCAGGCCCTGTCCACTGTCTGTGTGAAAGATTTCTTTTGGATGCCATACCGGCCGTAAATATAGTTGGCTATGATTAGGAAATGGAAGTAGAAATGTCTCTGGGCGCAAAATAACCATTGGAGTCGACGCGCCCGAAAACACCAATAAACAACAAAGGAGTGGAAATGTCTTGTCATATATGGCATGATTTGAGAGAAACCACTTTGTTGTCATAACGTGCGCCCCTCGCAACGAACAAAAAAACTGCATCATCCTACGTGAAGGTGGTACCTGTACAATAAGTGCAATGGGCTATGCACTCTGACCTTCCGCCAGCCGCCCTCGGGCGAAGCCCGTACCGTTTGGCAGGTTTTGCAGGGGACCGAGGCGCTGGCCGCCAATTTATCGCGTCCACTGTGACGCACAAGCCGGAGGTGCTGCCGCATACATCACATGACCACCGTCAGTAACCAATCGCAGACTTCAGCTCCACAGATCGCGCACGGCTCTAACTCGACCCGTCCTCTGAATTATGCAGCGCCCGGCTACTTAAGTCGCTGCCGAGCCCGAAATGAAGGCGAACGGCACCAATCCATTCACCATCGCGGCGCGGGCGTCCCGACGCGGCGCTTCGCCACCGGGCGTCAGCGAGAGCAGCGTTGTTGTCGCGGACGGAGATTGGGACCAGCAGGCGTTGGTGGCCGGGCTGAGCCGGTGAAATTGGTGAGAGTGAGATCTGCTGTGCGGTCAGGGATACTGACGACGGAGGGCGCAGGGGCGGCTGGGACCGGGAGTGTTGAGCTTTGCAAACCTGGGGGACGTTGCTCCACTCCATTTCGCTCTCCTTTTTTCATCGTCACCTTCATAGGACTGATTGCCCCACCGAGTGCACCACCCAGGTGGTGCGGTCCCAGTCGAAGAGAGACAGTTTGCGCCCGGAATATTTAGGAATTTTGGTCTTGGAAAGGTGTTTTCGCGGCGCGCAATGCTACAAAATGACCACTCTGTGCCAGGTCGATGCTTTACAGCCAGTTAGTAGCTGACCTATATATACCAGCCCAGCGGAAACGACACCAAGCGTTCTGAATTACGAATCCTGTAAAATCTATAGCACCAGTGCAGTGACCCTTCTAAAGATTCCTGACGTGCTAGAATCAAGAATCACTTGCACACACCCTTAACTAAGCGTTTCGTAAGCGCATCCTAAACCCATAGCGATAGACCCTATGTAAATATATATACATATATATATATATATATATATATATATATATATATATATATATATGCATATATCGGTATTAAACGATCGAAAAATGCTTAAATAAAGTACACATCATTTCCTGGCGAGGGTAATTAGCTTCGCTCTCGGCAATTCGAAGCAGAAATTTGTATGACATTTCGGTCTCCGTTTCCCTTCGTTTTGGGGACCGAAATGTAGATTGATCTCAGCATGTTGGGGTGATGTATGAAGCTCAGCATTTGAGGCCGTGTTCTGGTGGATTTTTTTCTGTTAACTCCAGCCGGAAGTAGATGCATATAAGGGCCTTAGTACTTTGTTTTTGCTACAGAACATATGTAAGAATCATGGATTTGCTATAGCATTGCCTTATTTATGCTTAAGTGGCGCGTTCAGGAAAGTTGAAGCGACGTAGGCATCCCCAAAAAGACGACCAAAATTATAAAGGGAGTCCTAAACTAAGGGCTGCAATCGCCCCAAAAAGATTTCATTTTTTCACCCGAAGTCCATGATTTTGGCCAATTAACTCGGATCTGGTGTCCAGCAAATAAAACGTCCGAAAGTTAGCATAAGCGTTTCTACATGGGGTAGTTGAGCACGCACTGTGCTAGCAAGGAGCCCAGCAGGCTCTGCCGCATGAGGGCGACTCATAGTTACCACATGATATGTTGGCAGTAGATCCACGTAAGTGCCTTTTCACGTCCACGCTTAGGACAACAGCACGCTGACATGCCGAAGGCGCTGCGACCACCGGGCATCTCGAACTTGTGACGTCATGGCGCGCATGGGTGCGCCAGTTGGCACGCCCCGACCAAACGTCATGTACCGGCACCATCAGCATGCTAGCACGACTATCTCAAAGGCGGTTCAAACAGCAGGAAGGCCGTGAAAATGTACTGCACTGTACTAGAGCTGAGATCAATAGTCTAGCTGCACGCTAAAGTAACCGTTCGAGTTCCCTGATAGTACCTGCCATGTAGTTTCAGGTATCATATCATCATATCGACTCAGTGACTAGCGCCTGATTTATTCCGGCCACGACTTGTGGTGAATTTTTTTTTTGCATTTAGGTACAGTCAATTATCCACAACGGAGATGGTTTTCATTTTAGCGTCGTTTTCCTTTGAAATTATTTCAATCTATAGAGACGGCTTTCTGGCGACATTTTCTTCTCGTTACAGCTTGCGGGATTTTTTTGTTTCCATTGCAATTTACGGGCGAGGTAACGTTCTCTTTAATCAGGTGTAAAATTTTAAAAATGTTCAGGCGTCACTAATAGTTCATATTGGAAACGACCACCATGGCCACCTCACCAGAAAAATTATGAGCTGCGTAGCTGTTTGTGCCATAACATATGCTAAAAGATCAAATTTCCCCTTCGCCAATTCTTTCTTTGTGAAAATGCGTTCAACGTCGATTTAAACGTCAAACATTTTGGCGTTTCCATTTTTAGAGCATGCCTGGGGAGTCCTTTAGATCCCTCGTACGGAGAAAGTCAAAACATTGCACGCAGAAATCGCCTTTCCCAAAATGTTACGTACCGTTATTAACTGCATCGCTATGAGCCTAACGGAAGCCGCATGTCTGGAAATGACCCCCATGACACCTTCGGATGGAGACTTGTACGCAAGGCCGACGTAGCGTCGGTGGTGGGTTGCCACAGTATTTGGCAGCGGACAGCAAGCCAACGGTTGGTCGCAGCTTTGTATCCACGCGCAACACACAACGCATGGTAACGAAGCAGAGATAGAACATTGATCCGGTACGCAGACATCCGCCCTTGTTTCCAACGCATGGTAACGAAGCAGAGATAGAACATTGATCCGGTACGCAAGACATCTGCCTCGTTTCCAAAATAACATTTTCTTATTCATCTATTTATTTATTTACTTCGCATTGACAACCTGCAGGTTCAGTGGGTACCCAGTTACAGATGCAGTCAATGAGTTAAAAACAAAATGCTAAGTAAACGTGCTTTACGTGGGTAAACCTTTCAGTTCACTCACGTAATGCCTTGAACTCCTCCTGGTTACATGCGCTTAAACTGGCAGCATAAAACGGTAGAGTAAGTTCACCACGCCCATGGTAACCTGCATAAATCACATGGATCAATCACGCACACTGTCTTGCTGTGCATGCCCATCAACTGTGAGCTGAAGCAGCTTTATTGCGCATCTAACTCTCGGGAACATTTGAACTGAGAAGCTGTTTGATCAGTCCGGCATCGGTTGCCATGACAACGCAGCCAGCACCACTAACGGCGTTTGCAAACCGAAAAAGAATCATCTCTCGCTCGCAATTGATTCTGCGTGCTTGGAGAACAGCATAACAACCTGGTAGTGTATTAGCTCGCGTTACTTCAAGCAATGCTCCGCTTCGCCAGGTTCGCAACACAGTAGAGCAAAAACACGCGGGAGATTGAAAGCATCATTGCTTGGCAGCCAGCAACGTTGAGACCGAAATGTGAGATATTGGTGGGACGGGCTTAGTTTTCTTAAACCTCGCCGAACAGCGGGGGGGGGGGCTGAAAGTCCGTCCTAGGTGTCTCTGGATAACGTCTGAGGGGTTTTTGGTCTCGGTGCTGAATTTGAGTAGCCAAGTTTATAACATTTCCGCACGCGTCGTACTAAGTTAAATCATTTGGCCTTGACGGTTCGCGAAACTACGACATCTTCCTCGAGGTCATGTCGGTCACAATTTGCCCCAAAAGTGGAAAAACTACTTTTAATAGCAAGAAAAACACTTCAGAAAGGTCTTTAGAATCTTCCTCTCAGCTTTTTCACCATGACGGACCTTGATATCGTTTCGGGGCTGTTTGACAGGTCAGATCGCCCAAGGTCAAGCCTGGTCAAACTTTTTCATCTGTGACCACTTTTCTGCATTTGATGGTCAAGCGATTGAAACGTTAATGACGCATGTCCTACGCATTCGTAAGATCTTATGAATCATGGTCGGCTCATCTATATGGCTTGTTTATTTCTCGAAATAGCAAAACAGGTCAGGATAACAATGATTTTACGTTGTTAACCTGGCAAGACATATCGCGTGTCACATTTGTGACTGTCCGTTAGTGCCTCTCTGATAGAGCTTTCCAAGACCTTTTCAACGTCACCTTCTGAATCGCCTCAACGTGCATAGTTCTTTCAACATAAAGTTACATACAGTTGGGGAGGTGGACAGGCGGAAGATATGATTTGACCTTTTTGACCTGGTTTGACCCGCAAGAGGCTAAACTCACAATTTCAGACACAAATATTTGCTGCAGCTTAACTACAGTTTTCCAATGCGCCGTCTTCCACTCGTCTTGCACAAGCCTGAAGCTTTCCTAGATTTTTTTTGAAATCTTTGAGGCCTCTGCAGTCTCTGTAGTATGAAGATTAAAATCTTACGTGGTGAATGTTACGCTGTTATATGCTGTACACAGCACATATATATATATATATATATATATATATATATATATATATATATATCTATATAGATATATATATCTATATATATATATATGTGGTGTGTGTGTGTGTGTGTTGTGTGTGGTGTGTGTGTGTGTGTTGTGTGTGTGTGTGTGTGGTGTGTGTGTGTGTGTGTGTGTGTGTGTGTGTGTGTGTGTGTGTGTGTGTGTGTGTGTGTTGTGTGTGTGTGTGTGTGTGTGTGTGGTGTGTGTGTGTGTGTGTGTGTGTGTGTGTGTGTGTGTGGTGTGTGTTGTGGTGTGTGTGTGTGTGTGTGTGTGTGTGGTGTGTGTGTGTGTGTGTGTGTGTGTGTGTGTGTGTGTGTGTGTGTGTGTGTGTGTGTGTGTGTGTGTGTGTGTGTGTGTGTGTGTGTGTGTGTGGTGTGTGTGTGGTGTTGTGTGTGTGTGTGTGTGTGTGTGTGGTGTGTGTGTGTGTGTGTGTGTGTGTGTGTGTGTGTGTGTGTGTGTGTGTGTGTGTGTGTGTGTGTGTGTGTGTGTGTGTTGTGTGTGTGTGTGTGTGTGTGTGTGTGTGTGTATGCAACCTTTCGGTGCTGTACACAACCCTACCCTTCTTTAGACCTAACCCCCTCTAGTTTCTGAGCTATACGCCCGGGAGAATGGGGAAAGGAATATCGGGGAGCGTATTTCAGTCACCTTGGTATTCATGACGTCATAATAACGTCATTAAAATCGCGCCATTCCATAAGCCATGCGGCGATCAAGGCCGAAAAAGATATGATGGTCGAGTCGTTGATACCTGGTGTTCGTTATCGTGATTTCCAGGTATAACGGCCGTTAATTGGCTCTCAGTCAATATTGTGTCGGGTACGATGACCTTATTAGACCATGGCGCATTTACTGAACAGAGAATCGTGCTATGTAGAGCAGTTTTTGCACTTAAAAGGTATACCAGTAGCTATAACTGAGGTTGTTTCATCATGTCTGATACTTGCTTCGATATCTTCAAATGTGAAACCTTCTCTTTGAAGAAGAGCGACTCTGAGCCACCGGCGGCGGGGACCGCGACTGTCGCTGACCCCACCGCACGGCCGAGTTGCTGCTGCGCCTCTCGGCCGTGCAGCATGTGCTGGACCACACGGGACCTCAGCACGACGCCCTGAAGCGCGCCAGCTGGGGTTTCCTGCTGCTGTTTGTCAGCACCGTCGCGCTGTCTAAGGCGGATGTGCTGTACGCCACAGTCCTAATCATCACCCCGAAGAAGGCTCGATGCGCTAGCGGATGCTTGGTTACAAGCCCTCGTGGCAGCACTGAACAGGTGTCCAGGTGTCGATATCAGATACAAGACAGGTATCGCTGCCAGCTCCTTTTTTGCACGATATCTTTGTCTCCCGCTGTTAAATGCGTGCATGCGTTCATGTATTTTTTTTAATCCCTTATCACCTTTCGTCGCTTTTTGGCATACCGCTTAATCTTTCAGACAAATGACACGTGTCAGCCACGTATATATGTGGAGCGTCAGCTGATGTCAAGTACAAATACAAATATCCACACCTGAAATGCTCTTCCCAGTCGGGGGGGGGGGGGGGGGCTGACATGGCCAGACTCCTCCATTGCAAATTTGTTAAGAGCTTCACGACATCGATGACCATTGGCTGGTTTAAGACGAGTGCCGACGTCGTGGCTCTTCGCATGAGGGTGGTCTCGCTTGTGGTGAACATCTGTGCAGGCGCATTTGTGACTATTAAGACATTCCTGAACGATGGGCGAGCCGTGACGTCGGACCCAATCGACGAGGTGCTGCTGACGTCTCCGCAGATGAGTGTCGTCTTCTTCTGGCGACAGAAGCTTCATGTGAAGTACAGATAGCTAGCTTACTCCCCCCCCCCCTCCCACCTACCCCCCCCCCCCGCTAGGTGGTGCAGGCCGGCCGGTTGGGCGGCGGATACGTCCACGCGTATGCAGGCTGGTGGCGTCCGTCATTCCGCTAGTCGCGGGTGGGACTGGCTCCGGCTCCGAAGCTGACGCGGGACTGGCTCCGGCTCCGACGCTGACGCGGGACTGGCTCCGGCTCCCGACGCTGACGCGGGACTGGCCCCGGCTCCGACGCTGACGCGGGACTGGCTCCGGCTCCGACCCTGACGCGGGGACTGGCTCCGGCTCCGACGCTGACGCGGGACTGGCTCCGGCTCCGAAGCTGACGCGGGACTGGCTCCGGCTCCGACGCTGACGCGGGCCGCCTCCGGCTCCAAAGCTGACGCGGGGCCGGCTCCGGCTCCAACACTGGCGCGGGGCCAGCTCCGGCTCCGCCATTGACGCTGGGTCGGTTCCGGCTCCGACACTGGCGCAGGGCCGTCCTTCTCCGCCGGGGCCGGCGCCAGTACCGGTGCACGTGCGTCCGCCTCAGATTACTGGGCGTCAGGCGCAGACCGCCGCGGGAGCCCAGCGCAGAAAAGTGCCCGCCGGCCCGGCTCCGCCCCGGGATCTGGCCGCAGCGCCCGTCGGTATTAACGTCTTCCGAGCCGTTCCTGGCGGTGGCAGTCTTGGTGAGGACGATCAGTGATGACCAGTGGCAGTGATGGCGCTGTGTGGGGCTGATGCTTGAGAACAATATATATATATATATATATCTATATATATATATATATATATATATATATATATATATATATATATGATCGTGATCGGTGATGTGATGACGTCGTGATCAGTGATGACCAGTGGCAGTGATGGCGCTGTGTGGGGCTGATGCTTGAGAACAATAATATTATATATATATATATATATATATATATATATATATATTATATATAATATATATATATATATGATCGTGATCGGTGATGTGTGATGACGTCGTGATCAGTGATGACCAGTGGCAGTGATGGCGCTGTGTGGGACTGATGCTTGGAAACAATATATCTATATATATATATATATATATATATATATATATATATATATATATATACAACATACATTACGTTGCGTGCGTGCAGTGTCTGATGGTCAAAATGCATCTTCATATTTGAGAAACTCTGCTTTAAGTTCGATATTGATCGTCCGTGTCGTGAATCTGCTTCTGCCAAAAATATCGAGCAACATTTAGTAGTGAGGCATTCCGCGACAAATGGACAGACCGAAAGGTCAATTTAACACCCTAATCTCTCGGATTTTGATAGAAATAGGTCGTAAGGGCTTTCAGCGGCGCTAAAGGCGCCTGTGACATTTTCAAGTCTCTCAGCTGAATGGTTTTGGAGTTACAGCCTCTGGCATTTACGGGTTGTGTGGTTGAAGGGCTACGTTCTGAAAGAAAAGTTAATGAAACTACGATGAAATAAATCTGCAAAATCCATGTCTTAAAATGAAGCAAAAGCCTTACAGGCTACGTGCATTTTATGATTAGCATCATCATTGCAAAACAAATATGGATTTTGGGATCATGAATATTTGCAATGCATCCAGAACCATTTTCCTACGGGAATTCGAAGCTTTTCTAATTTGCATGGAAAAGAGCGCAGTTTGAAACTTATAACCCAAAAAAGGAGGTTATCGGCTTAAAAAGGTGTATAAACAATGTCCCAATGAGGGACTACACTTTTTTACTACACTTTATTCGCGCCATCCGCCACCAGCTCCTGGCGCGGTTCCTCCCACGCGTCTCTCCGTGCAGGCGGAGGAAAATGGGAACATTGTAAAAAACAAAAACTAAGCCTAATTAGCCTCGACTCATTGCGCCTGGGACTCAGTCTAACTCTCCCTAACTCATCAAAATTCTTTAAATTAAGCTACCGCTACTTCACTCCCAACACCTGAATTAAACACACTGACAATGGCGGCCTCAGTGCTCACTCGGGTTACTCTGTGAACCTTCAGTCTCTCTTTGACAGTCGCGGCCATAGCCAAGCTGATGCTAAGGTATGCCCGGAATACTTCTCCTTTTGAAACGAGGAAACATACCGCCTGCGCATTAGCCTTGCCCTGCAAAAATTGACAAAGCTTCTCGCAGAGTGAATATGATCGAAATGGAGGCGCCACAGGCTGGCGCTGGCAGCAACTTGTTTCAAAGTTCCCCAACTCCGTCGCAAGAGCTCTTCCAGTAGGCAGAGTGATCCCAATTACGCTACACGACAAAGTTCTCCTCATAAAAATAAATATTCAAATAATTGAACCTGTTTTGTACTGCGCAGCTGATGCATCTGAAAAGTAATATGCCTTTCTATATTTGGAAAGATGCCTCCCGTTTCCGTTAAAAGGCACTGCAGCGGTGTTTGGGCCGCAAAAGTGTAGTGTTTCCTCGCCTCTGGCAGTGCGCAATAGCTTTTATGTGTAATCTGTCCAGTGTCTGGTCAATACAGCACAAAAGGATGCAGGATGCCATACGTGCCACGGGCCACATCACATCACCATATGTATATATATATATATATATATATATATATATATATATATATATATTCGACATACTGGGAGCCTGGCACGGGTTGCAGGAAAAATACATGTTGTTGAAATCTTCCTCTAAAATTTCATCTTGTTGAGGTTTTGGATTTCTACTATGTTGAAGTTATCTATTTGGTGTTTTTAAAATAATGATCGATATTGCAAGCATTCCTGTACTAGAACAGTCAACTGTTTGTACTTAAGCAATGGCACACTTCGGCAAATCAGCATAACAAAATATATGTCACGTACTAGTCGCTGAGAAAATAGCATTTGTGCACACACTATGTGCATTCTTTTCAGGACAGACTATCCATTCATTTCAAATGATAAAGCATACGCATGATGGAAACTGGCAGACGTGCAAAAACAAATGAAAAGCTTGGAAATGGAAGCCAAGAGTTATCGTTCAGTCACCCAGCTCGTGCATTCATGGCCGTTGTGTATTGTGGGCATGGCCTAAGCTCGTTATACAACACTTTTAAATCTGGAAACATTTCTTATTCGAAGCGGTTTCATGCCATGTTATGCTCCTGATTTATTTTTGCACGTTTCTTGATCTGAAAAAGACCGATACACGGGATTCATGATACAGATATTGCTGGAACTGAAACATATCGAGGTGCCTCAAAACGGCTTCATCTAAAAGATATTGCTGGATCAATAGCATACTGAATTATCCACTCACAGTTACAAATACCATTGCATCCTGCCTGAAAATAACCGTTGCTTAAAAAAGCACTGTTGTCTTCCTATGTACGCCTAATTGTTTGCTCCAAGATTTGCACTCAATAACCGAGTTGCAAAATTGTTAATAACCTCATCCCAATGTACCGTCAGTAAAGGCAAACGTAGTGTGAACCACCAACGCAATTTCTCAGCAGCCTCAACGTTGTTATACCGCAAAACTTAAGCTAAGATGAATAAAGTATATTAGGTATAAGCACTAGACGCTTTTGATGTATCACCTGACAACCTAACGCGACATTACTATCTCACAACCATTTTATCATGCTGTTCTTCCGCTAACTGAGTAAGAGCACAGGTAATACTTTTTTCACCAGGCGCCCTCCATGCAAACTCACCATTCCATTCGTTATTGCTGCTGAGGTTTTTATTACGCACTCAGCTGCTGAGGCTATATGGCACAGCTTAACTCTCACCCTGGCGGGAAGGGCGACCATCGCGAAGAATTCAACCACATGCCTCAGATTTCCCAGACATCAGCGAAACTACCAAAGTTATCAACAATGTTCTCACCAAGTCCTCCACAGCCGTAAATCGGCCTATGTGGGAGCTTTTTCTGATGGCAGACTGTTCATTAAGAAGTAAAAAAATGTGACAAGGAGTTGAAATATAATTTCAGCATCATACAACTTTTCAACACTCTTGTTTCAGATGGCTTAGTTGACAGCTGTCTTGTGCCGCTACAGATCTACATTCAGCGATTTTTGCGTCCTTCCAAGAATTGCGGATTGCAATTTAGTTTGCTTGTTCTAAGGCCTCACCGTGTTTTATATTTTATTTGGGCGAGTATAATTTGAAATTTTCAGAATATCACCTCTGGATCGAAATGACATCGGTACCCATCCCATGTTTTATGTGAGTTCGTATCTTGACCCACTGTTCCAGGTGCCTTCCAACAATTCCCTTTGTGAACACCTCAAAGCATGTTTGAACTGATGTTGATCATGCCGTGAGATTGTGCAGTCAAAAATACACATCATCTGTCATTTGTTTTTTAGCTCAACGCTGTATGAGAGCAGCATAACGCCTTGCCTGTGTGCATTGCGTCCAATAATCTCTTCATCGATGACAGTGCCAACGATGTTCAGCTAGCAAGTTTTGTTTCGTTGCAATAAACGTGCTGAGTTTTTACTGCACTTATACCATTGGTGGTTACACGCCGTGCCTTTCTACTCCATGTCTTTATGGCATATTGTCTGCTTTAAGCACTCTGGAAGTTGTACTCCACGACTTGTCGAAATGTTGGTCTGCAATTCAAAATAGGGGTTTCCGGTTGGGGGGGGGGGCTACCCAGGATTTTCTTTGGGAGGCTGAACTAGGCGAGAACGCGTCGCACCTATTTTGATCTTTTGTCGCGAATCATCTGTGATGGAAAGTAAGAAAGAAATGCGGGCCCAAGGATGGGGCAGGCCCCTTAGCTGCGCCCCCGGATGCATTTTTACTGAATTGCCCATACTGCTGTAAGATGCAAGACAGCGCAAAATCTCCAACAGACATGAAGCTCAAAGTCCGTCAAGAACATTCCCGACAAGTTGTTGTGTAAGTGAAAGAAACCCCAATCGGTTTGCACCGGTTTGCACCGCTTTGCACCGGCTTTCGGCCGACCAAATTCTGGTCTCCGTAGCAGTGAAATTGTGAGGCCATCGAGTGCATTGGCTTGAAGGGAATATTTCACATGCAAAGATATTGAAGGAAGCATCAGATATGACCAAACAAGCTCTCTTAAAACTGTTGGTGTGCTTCTTAAGTGGAAGGGATGGCTCTACACCGCGCAATTGTCTGGTCAGGAAGCAGCTCCTCGATACGTCATTGTTTAATTACGTCATCGCGCCTTGCGCAACATTGATTGAGAGCCAAGTGGCCGCCGTTATATCGGGAAATCGTGCTCACAAACGCCAGATTTGAACACCTTGGCCACATATTTTTGACCTTGATTGTCGCATGCCATACGGAATGGCAGGATTTAAATGACATTATGACGTCATGAATGCCGACGTGATTTTGGCACACTCTCCGATATAACTTTTCCTTTTCGCCGGCGTGTAGCTCAGAGATTAGAGGAGCTTGGGTCTTAGAAGGGCCGGATTGTGAACAGCACCGAAAGGTCTTAAAGACATCTATTTCAGTTAAAAATTCCATGTGAATTTGAAACACGCCTCTTAACGGTGACACTTGATAATTGGAGTGCGATTCAATAAAGTGTATTGGAGATCGAGGAAGATATATTTGACATGGCTATTAAGTCCCTTCCTCTCGGCGCGACGCCACAGGCGAGATGTCAAAATCAAAAGCAAGGTGGGGGACCCGTCTTTCCTCGCAACCCCCCCCCCCCCCCCCCCGGCGTGCCCCACTGGCTACAGACACCGACCAAGACTGCGCGTCTGGCACGTGTTCGATGCCGGTGGACGATCGGCGCTGGCCAAGTTGGACCGTTGTGGGCGTCACGGCACCAGACTCAGTCGAGGCTCGTTGCGTCCCGGATGTCCGACTTGTCCGGACGCCCGTCTGGAATCACAAGTCGAGCTGCGGCAAACGACTGTCGCTAACGAGCCGGTAAGCTGAGGGCGCCCGGGGCGGAAGACGCGACAAGTTGGGCAATAGCCTGAGATCCGCCAAGGTGGCCGCTCCGGTGATTGCTACCTGAGATCCGCAAAGGTGGCCGCTCTGGTGATTGCTGCCTGAGATCTGCCAAGGTGGCCGCTCTGGTGATTACTGCCTGAGAGGTGGCCGCTCTGGTGATTGCTGCCTGGGATCCGCCAAGGTGGCCGCTCTGGTGATTGCTGAAGACCGCGCTGCTGATGCTCAAAGAGGGATGGCGTCTTAAAAAGCAGGATGCTATATCACATCATCAGTGCGCTGCAGACGCGTGGCACTAACGGAGTGTCGGTACGTGCCGTCCGGGGCCACTACATGAATATGCTTCTGAAGCACCTTCTTCTCTTCTAGAATTTCATAGTCGGCTGCTTACAGCGGTCAAAAACAAACCACATGACGAGCTCTCCTCATGTGACTTCGATAAGGCTGAGGAGCGAAAAATGCTTGTAGGATGAAAATGGAAAGCGCCCCAAATATGAATACCACATTTTTAAAGCAAGTTATCAGTGTTTGGAATTCACCATTTGCTTTCAGGTGCTCATTACAGTTTTTCATCACCCTGAAAACGGCACAAATCGCAAACTTTTTCAGGAGGCCTCATATCTCAGGCCCTGAAAGGGAAATGGCGACGTTGAAGTTCAGGTGGGCGTCTGCTGAGCAAATACAAGAGACCGCGTTTTTGCAGCATGTTCCTTGCGTGACCATTGCGATAGCATTTCCAGATCCAGCATGCATTTACCCTCCTCAGCCTACCAAGCTCCAGTGGTTGCATCAGATGCCAATGTGGCGTAACTAAACGACACGCACCAGATGAAGCAGCATGTCACACCGAGCTGAATGCCCGTTGGAGCGCTGAGACACCTCTAACTTTGCGAAATCAACCGGAATCCAACGAGGGATTTCATTCATGGATGTCCTGAAACTGACAGCTTCGCGGGGACGGGGTGAGGACCACTGGAACGATTTCTGAGAGAGGCACAATTCTGCTGACTGAAACTATCAACTGTCCGCGACGGTCGGATGCCCGCGCCGCCGCGGCCGGGATGCTGCGGCTCTCAAGGTGTTGGCTGGCCAAAACTCAGCGGCGTCTGCGTACGGAGTCGCATCATCCTGGGACGTCCGGACTACGCAGCCGGCCGCCGGGGACAGCAGCGCGTGGTGTCGCTGCGCTGCACTTGGAATGGTTGTTTGGTGTGGTGAGAGTTAAGGAGGAGTGTTTTGGGTGGCACCTGCGTTTTGATTTTGCTGCCCTCATTTCGTGATGCTTTGTTTTGTGTTTTGCAGTGTGTGTAAGCACTTAGACTAAATTTGTGATAACGTTTTCGTGGAGGACTTTTAATAAATGAATTTTATAGCGCAGCAATAATGACCTTTTTTCTCGTAGGATAACCAAAAGAATGAAGAGATAGATGGAATGATATTTCGGCTGCATGCCTTTCTTAAAACGAATATCAGTCGAGCGGATATTCAACTCTGATGTTCGTTTTGATAAAGGCATATGGGCATCAGTCCATCTATCTTCCATTCTTCTGGTTATTCTACGAAAAACAAGCGTACAAGAACTATCTTATCTAGAGGCATAACGCTCCTCAAAAATGCACTTCACACCTGATGTTAATGACTATGACTATGGCTATGGCGTAGGCTACATATTCGCTATTTGCGCTCAACTATGTAGTTCCATGTTTGTCTTAGATATGTGCGGACCGCTGCCGTCCAACAGGAGACCGTTCTCCACCAACCCCAGAGGAGATGACGTCACAGCAGCAAACGATTCATCGCCACCACAGGCGTTCCATCATACGCTCGATTCCCGGCCATTCCCCGCGACTCCCGCCGATCTCTCGCCACCACAGGCGTCCCACCCCACCCCGGCCGGCGCACGCGACTCCCGACTATCTGTCGCCACCACAGGGCGTCCCCACCACACACCAGCCCGCCCCCGCGACTCTCACATCGCTGCGACGGCGTGTTTTCCCCAGCGGCACCTGATCAGGCATCGCGCGGAAGCCGGACGGGGCTGCTGACCGCGCCAGCACACTGTCCGGGAGGTAACGCGATCAACGGGTGGTGGGCAAACGCCGCTGCTGATTGCCAGAGACCGCCCGCGCTTCTGAGATGAGCACCGCGCGGAAGTGGTCTGCCGCAGCGAACGAAACGTGTCGGGGCGCATCCTGCCGAGGGGCGGGGATGGTTACGCTGCGTGCCTGGGACACCAAAGGCACGAAGTTCGATTCCGCGCGTGCGTACCACAGAGAGGTAGGTGACGTCATCAGAGCCTAAGCTGCATGGTGTCAGCATGAGAGGCATGCGATGCCCCACAGCCTAAGCTGCTCAGTGTGTCGGATATCCCAGATGATTGGGAGTTAGGGAGTAGGTTCTGGGGCCTCAGGCAAGCGGATGCTCTCGTATTGTCCTCGTTCTCGTATTGCGAGGCATGGGAAGGGAATTGTGCCGCTGATATTTGTCCCGGCAATGGGATGAGAACTTTCAGCCAGAACGCGGGGATGGTGTTAGTGGAGGTTGGCGAGTGGGAGGCGCCCTGACAAATCTGGTCTGACCAGGTCCTAATCCGCCTGGGGGCGCTGCTTTAATGACCGGGGATCTATCATTACACTGCATAAGACTTGGATATCCGCTCGTTGCCGAAGATCAAGCTATCGGGCTCAACCCACGCCCGGCAGTATCTATGCAGATTACTGCAAGAGTGAAACGGAGTGCGACGCATTGGTAGTGTTGATCATTCAGGGAGCTAGAATCGCTTTTGAACTAGGGTGGGAGTGAAAAATTTAATCGCAAAAAGACCGTGCGGGAGTGAAAAAATCAATTCACAAAAGACGGAACTTATGAGCTCGTGACGGATGCTTCAGCAAACAAAGACATCTATTTCAAGTTGGCATGGACGTAATATCAGAAATCTGACAAAACTGTTTAGTTTTTTAACATCTTAGACCATTAAAGTGAAACAGAATACATAACACGCGCTCGGGTGGGTGGGGGGCAAATTGATCCTCCCCAGAGGGTTTTCCCGAATGGTTTTTGAACGGCGCGGCGTAGCCCCGCCACATTTTGCATAGCTGTAGACAATAAGGTCGCTGACCTGTGACAGGTCAAAGTCAGCCCATGGTTTCAGCAAAGGCAATTTCTAGGGAATTGTTCAATCTGATACAACAACAGAGTGTTTGACGAAGACATGCATATCTGAGATGCTTTCTTAGGCACCACAAATATTGAATGAGCAAATTACGTTGACATAAGGTCCGGTATGATGGTCAGACCATTTCAAAATCAACCTGATTACTCTCTTGGATTGCTGTTATGGGATAGTTTTCTGGGTGTTAATTTCCAATTAATTGACAGCAGAACCTGCATTATACATTTCGATTGACTTCTTAGAGATAAGAACAGGCCATTGACCTAAGACGACCCGGATCGAACGTTTTGTTTTAGGAACATCCTGCCTAGCATAATCTTTGTCGCTTATTCAAATGAAAACGCAGAGCAGTCTTGTACCATTTTGGTCACCATGACCTTCAAAGGGTCAAACAAGGTCAATGACCTCACATGGGCTTGAGACCTTTTGCTTAAAGACAGATGCCTAGGTTCTGGGGGCGCTTTGGAGGCCAACCTGGAGTTTGACCTTGTTTGACCTTATTCGACCTGAAGGTCATGACCTAGGAAGCTGAAACCTTAACCTAAGTGAGTTCGCGTATAGGTCAAGACACCCTGTAAATTTGGTGTCTCTAGCTTTCTTAGTTCACGAGATCTCAGAGGGGGGGTTCAAACTGACCCCCCCCCCCACACCCGAGCGAAGGATGTCTAGCCGGCCAACCAGGCGAGTGTTAAAACATAGTAATTTCATGACAGTATTATGAGCATAACAAATTATTAACACCCATAATTTGATACTGCACTTTTCAATTCCCTTCCGTAGCACTTTTAAAACAAAGCAAAGCAAAGGAATTCAATAACAAAATAACAACAGAAAATTCAACAAGTATAAAACACTCAAACAAAAAAAAACATTGCACTCCTACACATCAGCCTATCACCAAGTCAAGCACAGTAGACATGCTTCTGGCTTCTGCTAAGGTGGGGTCAGGGAAAACAAACATTTTGTCACTGTTTCTCACAAAATACCAACGCTTATTTCCATGAAAGTAGCCTATGCCCAACTGAAAGAGGCCTTACATCATCTCATCCCTGTACAACCAGTTCGTATCACAGCAGCAGTTGTGAGT
>NW_023595962.1:9998594-10023795 GCF_011947565.3 Pollicipes pollicipes | reverse complement strand
ATATATATATATATATATATATATATATATATATATATATATATACATATGGTGATGTGATGTGGCCCGTGGCACGTATGGCATCCTGCATCCTTTTGTGCTGTATTGACCAGACACTGGACAGATTACACATAAAAGCTATTGCGCACTGCCAGAGGCGAGGAAACACTACACTTTTGCGGCCCAAACACCGCTGCAGTGCCTTTTAACGGAAACGGGAGGCATCTTTCCAAATATAGAAAGGCATATTACTTTTCAGATGCATCAGCTGCGCAGTACAAAACAGGTTCAATTATTTGAATATTTATTTTTATGAGGAGAACTTTGTCGTGTAGCGTAATTGGGATCACTCTGCCTACTGGAAGAGCTCTTGCGACGGAGTTGGGGAACTTTGAAACAAGTTGCTGCCAGCGCCAGCCTGTGGCGCCTCCATTTCGATCATATTCACTCTGCGAGAAGCTTTGTCAATTTTTGCAGGGCAAGGCTAATGCGCAGGCGGTATGTTTCCTCGTTTCAAAAGGAGAAGTATTCCGGGCATACCTTAGCATCAGCTTGGCTATGGCCGCGACTGTCAAAGAGAGACTGAAGGTTCACAGAGTAACCCGAGTGAGCACTGAGGCCGCCATTGTCAGTGTGTTTAATTCAGGTGTTGGGAGTGAAGTAGCGGTAGCTTAATTTAAAGAATTTTGATGAGTTAGGGAGAGTTAGACTGAGTCCCAGGCGCAATGAGTCGAGGCTAATTAGGCTTAGTTTTTGTTTTTTACAATGTTCCCATTTTCCTCCGCCTGCACGGAGAGACGCGTGGGAGGAACCGCGCCAGGAGCTGGTGGCGGATGGCGCGAATAAAGTGTAGTAAAAAAGTGTAGTCCCTCATTGGGACATTGTTTATACACCTTTTTAAGCCGATAACCTCCTTTTTTGGGTTATAAGTTTCAAACTGCGCTCTTTTCCATGCAAATTAGAAAAGCTTCGAATTCCCGTAGGAAAATGGTTCTGGATGCATTGCAAATATTCATGATCCCAAAATCCATATTTGTTTTGCAATGATGATGCTAATCATAAAATGCACGTAGCCTGTAAGGCTTTTGCTTCATTTTAAGACATGGATTTTGCAGATTTATTTCATCGTAGTTTCATTAACTTTTCTTTCAGAACGTAGCCCTTCAACCACACAACCCGTAAATGCCAGAGGCTGTAACTCCAAAACCATTCAGCTGAGAGACTTGAAAATGTCACAGGCGCCTTTAGCGCCGCTGAAAGCCCTTACGACCTATTTCTATCAAAATCCGAGAGATTAGGGTGTTAAATTGACCTTTCGGTCTGTCCATTTGTCGCGGAATGCCTCACTACTAAATGTTGCTCGATATTTTTGGCAGAAGCAGATTCACGACACGGACGATCAATATCGAACTTAAAGCAGAGTTTCTCAAATATGAAGATGCATTTTGACCATCAGACACTGCACGCACGCAACGTAATGTATGTTTATATATATATATATATATATATATATATATATATATATATATATATAAAATATATATATAAATATAAAATATGTATATATATAAATATAAATATATATATATATATATATAATATATATATATATATATATATATATATTGTTCGCAAGCATCAGTCCCACACAGCGCCATCACTGCCACTGGTCATCACTGATCGTCCTTACCAAGACTGCCACCGCCAGGAACGGCTCGGAAGACGTTAATACCGACGGGCGCTGCGGCCAGATCCCGGGGCGGAGCCGGGCCGGCGGGCACTTTTCTGCGCTGGGCTCCCGCGGCGGTCTGCGCCTGACGCCCAGTAATCTGAGGCGGACGCACGTGCACCGGTACTGGCGCCGGCCCCGGCGGAGAAGGACGGCCCTGCGCCAGTGTCGGAGCCGGAACCGACCCAGCGTCAATGGCGGAGCCGGAGCTGGCCCCGCGCCAGTGTTGGAGCCGGAGCCGGCCCCGCGTCAGCTTTGGAGCCGGAGGCGGCCCGCGTCAGCGTCGGAGCCGGAGCCAGTCCCGCGTCAGCTTCGGAGCCGGAGCCAGTCCCGCGTCAGCGTCGGAGCCGGAGCCAGTCCCGCGTCAGTGTCGGAGCCGGAGCCAGTCCCGCGTCAGCGTCGGAGCCGGGGCCAGTCCCGCGTCAGCGTCGGAGCCGGAGCCAGTCCCGCGTCAGCGTCGGAGCCGGAGCCAGTCCCGCGTCAGCTTCGGAGCCGGAGCCAGTCCCACCCGCGACTAGCGGAATGACGGACGCCACCGCCTGCATACGCGTGGACGTATCCGCCGCCCAACCGGCCGGCTGCACCACCTAGCGGGGGGGGGGGTAGGTGGGAGGGGGGGGGGGAGTAAGCTAGCTATCTGTACTTCACATGCTTCTGTCGCCAGAAGAAGACGACACTCATCTGCGGAGACGTCAGCAGCACTCGTCGTCGATTGGGTCCGACGTCACGGCTCGCCCATCGTTCAGGAATGTCTTAATAGTCACAAATGCGCCTGCACAGATGTTCACCACAAGCGAGACCACCCTCATGCGAAGAGCCACGACGTCGGCACTCGTCTTAAACCAGCCAATGGTCATCGATGTCGTGAAGCTCTTAACAAATTTGCAATGGAGGAGTCTGGCCATGTCCAGGCCCCCCCCCCCCCCCCGGACTGGGAAGAGCAGTTTCAGGTGTGGATATTTGTATTTGTACTTGACATACAGCTGACCTCCACATATATACGTGGCGTGAGGCACGTGTCGAGGTTGTCTGAAAGATTAACGCGGATATGCCAAACAAAGCGACGAAAGGGTTGATAGGTGTATTCAAAAAACTACATGAACGCATGCACGCATTTAACAGCGGGAGACAAAGATATCGTGACAAAAAAAGGGAGGCTAGAGCAGCGATACCTGTCATTGTATCTGATATCGCCAAGCCTGGACACCTGTATCATTGCTGCCACGAGGGCTTGTAAACCAAGCATCCGCTAGCGCATCGAGCCTTCTTCGCGGTGATGATTAGGACTGTGGCGTACAGCACATCCGCCTTAGACAGCGCGGACGGTGCTGACAAACAGCAGCAGTGAAACCCCAGCTGGCGCGCTTCAGGGCGTCGTGCTGAGGTCCGTGGTGGTCCAGCACATGCGCACGGCCGAGAGGCGCAGCAGCAACTCGGCCGTGCGGTGGGGGTCCAGCGACAGTCGCGGTCCCCGCCGCCGGTGGCTCAGAGTCGCTCTTCTTCAAAGGAGAAGGTTTCACATTTGAAGATATCGAAGCAAGTATCAGACATGATGAAACAACCTCAGTTATAGCTACTGGTATACCTTTTAAGTGCAAAAACTGCTCTACCATACACGATTCTCTGTTCAGTAAATGCGCCATGGTCTAATAGGTCATCGTACCCGACACAATATTGACTGAGAGCCAATTAACGGCCGTTATACCTGGAAATCACGATAACGAACACCAGGTATCAACGACTCGACATCATATCTTTTTCGGCCTTGATCGCCGCATGGCTTATGGAATGGCGCATTTTAATGACGTTATTATGACGTCATGAATACCAAGGGTGACTGAAATAACGCTCCCCGATATTCCTTTCCCCATTCTCCCGGGCGTATAGCTCAGAAAACTAGAGGGGGTTAGGTCTAAAGAAGGGTAGGGTTGTGTACAGCACCGAAAGGTTGCATACACACACACACCACACACACACACACACACCACACACACACCACACACCACACACACACACCACACACACACACACACACACCACACACACACACACACACACACACACCACACACACACACACACACACACACACACGCACCACGCACACGCACACACACCACACCACACACACACACACACACACACACACACACACACACACCACACACACACACACACACACACACACACATCACATACACACACACACACACACACACAACACACACACACACACACACCACACATATATATATATATATATATATATATATATATATATATATATATATATATATATATATATATATGCTGTGTACAGCATATAACAGCGTAACATTCACCACGTAAGATCTTAATCTTCATACTACAGAGACTTCAGAGGCCTCAAAGATTTCAAAAATAAATCTAGGAAAGCTTCAGGCTTGTGGAAGACGAGTGGAAGACGGCGCATTGGAAAACTGTAGTTAAGCTGCAACAAATATTTGTGTCTGAAATTGTGAGTTTAGCCTCTTGCGGGTCAAACCAGGTCAAAAAGGTCAAATCATCTCTTCCACCTGTCCACCTCCCCAACTGTATGTAACTTTATGTTGAAAGAACTATGCATGTTGAGGTGATTCAGAAGGTGACGTTGAAAAGGTCTTGGAAAACTCTATCAGAGAGGCACTAACGGACAGTCACATATGTGAAACGCGATATGTCTTGCCAGGTTAACAACGTAAAGTCATTGTTATCCTGACCTGTTTTGCTATTTCGAGAAATAAACAAGCCATATAGATAAGCCGACCATGATTCATAAGATCTTACGAATGCGTAGGACATGTGTCATTAACGTTTCAATCGCATGACCATCAAATGCAGAAAAGTGGTCACAGATGAAAAAGTTTGACCAGGCTTGACCTTTGGCGATCTGACCTGTCAAACAGCCCCGAAACGATATCAAGGTCCGTCATGGTGAAAAAGCTGAGAGGAAGATTCTAAAAACCTTTCTGAAGTGTTTTTCTTGCTATTAAAAGTAGTTTTTCCACTTTTGGGCAAATTGTGACCGACATGACCTCGAGGAAGATGTCGTAGTTCGCGAACCGTCAAGGCCAAATGATTTAACTTAGCACGACGCGTGCGGAAATGTTATAAACTTGGCTACTCAAATTTAAGCACCGAGACCAAAACCCCTCAGACGTTATCCCAGAGACACCTAGGACGGACTTTCAGCCCCCCCCCCCCCGCTGTTCGGCGGGGTTTAAGAAAACTAAGCCCGTCCCACCAATATCTCACATTTCGGTCTCAACGTTGCTGGCTGCCAAGCAATGATGCTTTCAATCTCCCGCGTGTTTTTGCTCTACTGTGTTGCGAACTTGGCGAAGCGGAGCGTTGCTTGAAGTAACGCGAGCTAATACACTACCAGGTTGTTATGCTGTTCTCCAAGCACGCAGAATCAATTGCGAGCGAGAGATGATTCTTTTTCGGTTTGCAACGCCGTTAGTGGTGCTGGCTGCGTTGTCATGGCAACCGATGCCGGACTGATCGAACAGCTTCTCAGTTCAAATGTTCCCGAGAGTTAGATGCGCAATAAAGCTGCTTCAGCTCACAGTTGGTGGGCATGCACAGCAAGACATGTGCGTGATTAATCCATGTGATTTATGCAGGTTACCATGGGCGTGGTGACTTACTCTACCGTTTTATGCTGCCAGTTTAAGCGCCTGTAACCAGGAAGAGTTCAAGGCATTACATGAGTGAACTGAAAGGTTTACCCACGTAAAGCACGTTTACTTAGCATTTTGTTTTTAACTCATTGACTGCATCTGTAACTGGGTACCCACTGAACCTGCAGGTTGTCAATGCGAAGTAAATAAATAAATAGATGAATAAGAAAATCTTATTTTGGAAACGAGGCAGATGTCTGCGTACCGGATCAATGTTCTATCTCTGCTTCGTTACCATGCGTTGGAAACAGGGCGGATGTCTGCGTACCGGATCAATGTTCTATCTCTGCTTCGTTACCATGCGTTGTGTGTTGCGCGTGGATACAAAGCTGCGACCAACCGTTGGCTTTGCTGTCCGCTGCCAAATACTGTGGCAACCCACCACCGACGCTACGTCGGCCTTGCGTACAATCTCCATCCGAAGGTGTCATGGGGGTCATTTCCAGACATGCGGCTTCCGTTAGGCTCATAGCGATGCAGTTAATAACGGTACGTAACATTTTTGGGAAAGGCGATTTCTGCGTGCAATGTTTTGACTTTCTCCGTACGATGGATCTAAAGGACTCCCCAGGCATGCTCTAAAAATGGAAACGCCAAAATGTTTGACGTTTAAATCGACGTTGAAACGCATTTTCACAAAGAAAGAATTGGCGAAGGGGAATTTGATCTTTTAGCATATGTTATGGCACAAACAGCTACGCAGCTCATAATTTTTCTGGTGAGGTGGCCATGGTGGTCGTTTCCAATATGAACTGTTAGTGACGCCTGAACATTTTTAAAATTTTACACCTGATTAAAGAGAACGTTACCTCGCCCGTAAATTGCAATGGAAACAAAAAAATCCCGCAAGCTGTAACGAGAAGAAAATGTCGCCAGAAGCCGTCTCTATAGATGAAATAAATTTCAAAGGAAAACGACGCTAAAATGAAAACCATCTCCGTTGTGGATAATTGACTGTACCTAAATGCAAAAAAAAAATTCACCACAAGTCGTGGCCGGAATAAATCAGGCGCTAGTCACTGAGTCGATATGATGATAATGATACCTGAAACTACATGGCAGGTACTATCATGGAACTCGAACGGTTACTTTAGCGTGCAGCTAGACTATTGATCTCAGCTCTAATACAGTGCAGTACATTTTCACGGCCTTCCTGCTGTTTGAACCGCCTTTGAGATAGTCGTGCTAGCATGCTGATGGTGCCGGTACATGACGTTTGGTCGGGCGTGCCAACTGGCTCACCCATGCGCGCTATGACGTCACAAGTTCTGAGATGCCCGGTGGTCGCAGCGCCTTCGGCATGTCCAGCGTGCTGTTGTCCTAAGCGTGGACGTGAAAAGGCACTTACGTGGATCTACTGCCAAACATATCATGTGGTAACTATGAGTCGCCCTCATGCGGCAGAGCCCTGCTGGGCTCTTGCTAGCACAGTGCGTGCTCAACTTCCCCATGTAGAAACGCTTATGCTACTTTCGGACGGTTTTATTTGCTGGACACCAGATCCGAGTTAATGTGCCAAAATCATAGACTTCGGGTGAAAAAATTAAATCTTTTTGGGGCGATTGCAAGCCCTTAGTTTAGGACTCCCTTTATAATTTTGGTCGTCTTTTTGGGGATGCCTACGTCGCTTCAACTTTCCTGCAGGTGCCACTTAAGCATAAATAAGGCAGTGCTATAGCAATCCATGATTCTTACATATGTTCTGTACCAAAACAAAGCACTAAGGCCCTTATATGCATCTACTTCCGGCTGGAGTTAACAGAAAAAAATCCACCAGAACACGGCCTCAAATGCTGAGCTTCATACATCACCCCAACATGCTGAGACCAATCTACATTTTGGTCCCCAAAACGAAGGGAAACGGAGACCGAAATGTCATACAAATTTCTGCTTCGAATTGCCGAGAGCGAAGCTAATTACCTCGCCAGGAAATGATGTGTACTTTATTTAAGCATTTTTCGATCGTTTAATACCGATATATGCATATATATATATATATATATATATATATATATATATATATATATGTATATATATTTACATAGGGTCTATCGCTATGGGTTTAGGATGCGCTTACGAAACGCTTAGTTAAGGGTGTGTGCAAGTGATTCTTAATTCTAGCACGTCAGGAATCTTTAGAAGGGTCACTGCACTGGTGCTATAGATTTTACAGGATTCGTAATTCAGAAACGCTTGGTGTCGTTCCGCTGGGCTGGTATATATAGGTCAGCTACTAACTGGCTGTAAAGCATCGACCTGGCACAGAGTGGTCATTTTGTAGCATTGCGCGCCGCGAAAACACCTTTCCAAAGACAAAATTCCTAAATATTCCGGGCGCAAAACTGTCTCTTCGACTGGGACCGCACCACCTGGGTGGTGCACTCGGTGGGGCAATCAGTCCTATGAAGGTGACGATGAAAAAAGGAGAGCGAAATGGAGTGGAGCAACGTCCCCCAGGTTTGCAAAGCTCAACACTCCCGGTCCCAGCCGCCCCTGCGCCCTCCGTCGTCAGTATCCCTGACCGCACAGCAGATCTCACTCTCACCAATTTCACCGGCTCAGCCCGGCCACCAACGCCTGCTGGTCCCAATCTCCGTCCGCGACAACAACGCTGCTCTCGCTGACGCCCGGTGGCGAAGCGCCGCGTCGGGACGCCCGCGCCGCGATGGTGAATGGATTGGTGCCGTTCGCCTTCATTTCGGGCTCGGCAGCGACTTAAGTAGCCGGGCGCTGCATAATTCAGAGGACGGGTCGAGTTAGAGCCGTGCGCGATCTGTGGAGCTGAAGTCTGCGATTGGTTACTGACGGTGGTCATGTGATGTATGCGGCAGCACCTCCGGCTTGTGCGTCACAGTGGACGCGATAAATTGGCGGCCAGCGCCTCGGTCCCCTGCAAAACCTGCCAAACGGTACGGGCTTCGCCCGAGGCGGCTGGCGGAAGGTCGGAGTGCATAGCCCATTGCACTTATTGTACAGGTACCACCTTCACGTAGGATGATGCAGTTTTTTTGTTCGTTGCGAGGGCGCACGTTATGACAACAAAGTGGTTTCTCTCAAATCATGCCATATATGACAAGACATTTCCACTCCTTTGTTGTTTATTGGTGTTTTCGGGCGCGTCGACTCCAATGGTTATTTTGCGCCCAGAGACATTTCTACTTCCATTTCCTAATCATAGCCAACTATATTTACGCCGGTATGGCATCCAAAAGAAATCTTTCACACAGACAGTGGACAGGGCCTGGAATAAACCAGAATCGGCTCTGATATGTTTCAGGTGAATACACATGACTTGGTGTCCACAGACGATGTGTGAAGGCAAATCTCGTGGTGATTTACGAGTACAAATATTGTAAGCCAAAGACGTTGAAGCCTTCTGAATGCCAGATATGGTTCATGGTTCTGTGTATCACACAGATGCAATATGATAGACATAGATGTACAACCTAACAAAACTAAATTAATGTAACACGATTCAAGAAATTTCACATAATGTATATCCTGGTTTGATTATCTCCTTGTCATTCAACGTTTGCATGCGTGTTTGACGGAAATATCGAAGTAGCGGTGAAGTGTCGGCATGAACATGCAGTATAAAGCCAACTATTCATTATTTGCGCCATGCTGAATTGCTGAGGTAGAGCCAAAAAGCGGCCTTGACATGTCATCCTGCGTCAGCATCTTGAAAGCTGCTCGGGTCATGCCAGTTCTCTGATTCGTTAGATGAAAGGCACTTAATGTTCGCTCATAAATATTCTTGGAAGCAGTCAACCGATTGTGATAATTCAAGCGGCGAAGATACTTTGACACCCTGAGAACTGAGCACTTGTTGAGCTGGTCAACGGGTCCCTCGTGTTGATACAGTGCAGGCCTCTTGGGGGTGAATTTAAGCAGTTTTGTTGTTGTGAGCTGCATGTCTACTGAGCGCTATGTCGCTGATGTGACTCAACTGAACGAAAATTGTTGTGTCAGTTTGCGCACTATATAGCAGATGTCCCTTCACTTTTCTCCATGGGACGTGTACCACCCAATGTCAGTTTACCTCAAACGAATTGGACATCACGTTGTAAAATTTTGCAAGCGCGCTGTACCTCTGACGGTGTCGCATAGCACTGAAGACAGAGAATACGCAGCATCTACATATGAATACACATAAAGTCGTTGTCACGCGTTTTGTGGTGTCTGGGGTGGCGTTAGGTCAAGAGGTCGAATATAGCATATACTTACAGGCACTTGTAACAATTGTTTTATGAACCAAGCTCACTGGAAAGCTTTTCAATCCTTACTTGTGCGATGGCCACCGTGGTAGCCGACTAAGTGGCATTTTCTGGATTTTTCTCTTTTAGGATCTAGGACCTTCTCGTTCCTTTTCCAAAATTCTTAAATGCCCCCCCCGCGCGCAACAGCTTCAGAAATGAAAAGGACGGTAAAATATTATTTCAGGGAAATCTGGCTTCTCTCCCATGAGTTCATGGAACCGTCAGGGCAAGGCCCAGAACTACAGGTATAACCAGTCGGCCGAATTCCGCTACTCTCGACTGATGACGTCACAAGTGTACTCGGCACGTAATGGTCGGCGACCAATACGTGCCTACCGCAGTATGCTTGGTTTTTTTAAACGGTTTTAAAACGGTAAGCCCTTTTATGTTTTGGTTGGATCATAACAAGAATATTTCTTCTCCGACCAGACCATAACAGCTTCAAAGTTAACAATTATTCAAAAAGTGATTGGGGCCTCAGCCGAACGCCTTGGGCTGGAAGGCCAGGAGACGAAGGCCTCGCGAAGTTTTCTCGGGAACAAATTGCTGATTTAGAAACACATGCACAAACAGGAACAGGTAATTGGCGCAACTTTACAGAGACCAAAACGAGAAATCATGCTGGCACGGAAAGTCAAGGTCAGGTCAAAGGCCTGTAGACCTTCTTTACATTACTGTTCGCTGGGGTTGGGCCAACAGAAGTGAATTTTTTTTGTCTCTTCCGCGTCAAGCGTTTGGCCCTTAAAAGCGGTCCTACGGCGATACACAGGGATTACAGAGGGGGCTTCTGCTAGCTTGCCTGCCAGCGGTCTTGCTGCCGACGGCTGCCCACTGCCCCGTCGCCGGTCCAGATCCCATGTGATCCACGGACTCCATGTGATGGATGCTGTGTTGAGCGCCATGATGGATGCAGCGGGTGTGCTTACCAGCTCCGTGTGATCCCTTAAGCTGCCGCTGACGAGCGTATTCGGCGTCCATCAGCTGATTGGTTCCAGAATGCTGCCGGTTACTGCGCTGCCCGTCAAATCTGCTCTCAGCGTAACGGTCTGAGGCGGCGACGCCCAGCCCGCCAGCTGGACGGGGCGCTTCTTCCTCGTTTACGTGCCTCATGCCAGCCAGGTGCATTGAGAGCTGTCAAAATGACGATCCATCGCCCATTCCAGTAATGTTCACCTTGGTGATTTCTTTTGAAACTGCCAGATATTTATCGGAGAGTCGATGACTGTTCATAAAAGTGAACCTGTCGTGACGTGGAAAATTGCCGCACTTTTCGTTTAGAAGCGAGACCATGGAGTTTTTGGAAGACAACTCAAGACTTACCACTGAGCGCCAAATGCTGAAAATTGTCGTGGCTGGGCTTACAACATTTTTGCACCTTTGTCAACACTTGATCACTTTACCCCTGACAGGTCACGAGTGATGCCACGTTCGTCCAAACCGTGTGGGTCTAGTCTTGCAAACAAAAAGCCCAATCATACCTTTTATCGTAGAATACGCATTTTCGTGATCTGTTCTAAATCCACGTACTGAACCTGAACATACTGCGAGTCGACACGATTACATCATATGTTCTTGGGAAGTCAAGCCACTCAAGATGAAGCTAGACCGAACATGCCCATCGAGGAAATCTTAGAGGATAATGTTCCACCTTTCATGGTCCGGTTTAACATAACTTACGTTACATGAACCGCACTCGATGTGCTTTAACGGACGATAACGAGGGCCATTCGTTTCATTGCTTTGCCACGATATCACTCGCTTTTCCTCGGACTCTGTTACATAACACCGCCAATCATGAGTCAACAATGAGCCCCATCAGCACCAGAGGTCAAGTCCGCAGTTCGTGCCGGAGCATCGGCACATGACCGTAGAGAAATCCGAGACAGCCTGGCGCTGGCGGCAGCTGAAACAACTGTGACCCTGATCTAGACCGGCGCGGCGCGGGGGCGGCGCCGTTCCCAGCGATCCTGCACATCGTCCGTCGTCGCCCTGCATCAGCACACCGCCCGGGGTCGGATCTGACCGCGGGCTGCGTCAAGAGTGTCATCTCGTCGCGAGCCAATCAGCGGTGGCGAGAGTGCCGGCGGGCTCCCACGGCCGGCTGACGGCGGCCTCTCTGCTCGGACGTACGCCGGCGGAGGTCACGGTGAGCCGGCCTGTGGAGATTACGAATGAAGTCTCAGGTCGTCGTGCTCTGGACCCGTGAGAAGTCCTGACGTTGTAGGTCTCGGGTCGTCGTGATTTAGACCTGTGAAAAGTCCTGAATTTACAGGTCCCGGGTCGTCGTGCTCTGGACCCGTGAGAAGTCCTGAAGTTACAGGTCTCGGGTCGTCATAATTCAGATCTATGAGAAGTCCTGATATTAAAAGTCTCAGGTCGTCATGCCTTGGACCCATGAGAAGTCCTGACATCATGAGTCTCGGGCCGTCGCGGTTTGGACCAACGAGGAGTTCTGACACCAAAAGTCTCAGGTCGTCATGCTGTGGACACAGATTAGTCCTGGTATTAAAAGTCTCACGTCGTCATGCTTTGATCCACGAGAAATCCTGACATTACAAGTCTGCTCTGGACTCGTGATAAGTCCAGACATTACAAGTCTCGGGTCGTCCTTTGACCTGACAGGTGCGATGTGGCCAAAAAGATAAGATGGGAGGTTGAAAGCAACGCACGTTTGTTGGGAGCTTGTTTGTAGTGGTTGTAGGGACCCGGATCCTCCAGACATTTATGGAGATAAGGAAGACGTGGGACTGAGAAAGCATACTGATGAGGTAGATGAGCTGCAGCGGTATTGTTCTGCAAGTGGGGAAGGCGCCGGGCAGGAAAGGCGTTGTTCTCTTTTCTGGGACTGAGAGACAGTCGTTTGGTGATTCAAATTATTGCACTGCATCTCCGCAGGAAAATCAAACCTTCGTCGGTCTGGTCGAAGTCTTCCGTACCAGGTGAAAGCTTGATATCGCCTCCTTTTTCGTGCGGAACAAACTTAACTGTGGTCAAAGTTCGGGTTACAGGAAAGGTCAAACGGCGCGTTGTCATTTCAGCGGTCACGACAAACTTACACTTAAGTGTAAACTTACACTTAAGTGAGTAGTGATATGCCAGCGGTTTTGGCATGCGTGACCAAATGGAGCGTGACATGAGAACCGCGTCACGCTGAAGAACGAAACGACTTTTGCACTAGCCGTTGGAGACAGACCACGCATGCTATGGTTAAATGGTTGCTACTTCGATAGATATACCTTGGCGATGCAGGCAAATACGGGCAAACTGTGGTCACATAAGGGAACGGAGGGATGTAAGCAGCTTCTCGGCCAATCAGCTCTCGTCGCTCACGCGCACCAAAACCGGCATGGATGGGCCAACGCTGCGCACAACGGAAGTGGGGGGGGGGGGGGAGGGGTGTGAGCGGCCACCTCAGGTCAGGGGCAGGAGATCAACACTTGTAACGCGACACTTGTGAATCTCTCCCCGATCTCCGCATGTGCTCTGTAAATGCGGCAGTGAGTCGTCCGTGTTCTCTTGCACTGGACGCTAAACCTCCCCATTGTTTCCAAATGGTGCTGCTTCTTGTATTCCACGTCACCGTCCTCTCTCGGTCACCACACGCATGAAATCCCGCTCTCAGCTCAGTCCGATTATAACGGCTGGACATGAATCTGGGAGCCCTTGTCAAACCAGTGATAATCGCGCAGACCCGTGTGTACAGAACACACATGACAAAACGCGCAGCTCTCATCTAAGCGCGACTCTTCCACTGCATCAGACAATGCAAGGGGCAGGGGCGGCGTCAGGGGAGGGAGGTGGGGCACGCGTCCTCTACCGTCTTATCAGCGAGGCAGTCCTCTTTTGTCATCGGAAAGAGTGGACAGTC
Organism: Pollicipes pollicipes; assembly: GCF_011947565.3. Taxonomy (NCBI): domain Eukaryota; kingdom Metazoa; phylum Arthropoda; class Thecostraca; order Pollicipedomorpha; family Pollicipedidae; genus Pollicipes; species Pollicipes pollicipes. The sequence goes on along the minus strand of NW_023595962.1, from coordinate 10,010,239 downwards.
CTCCTCTATCACAAAATATTCCTGAGGAAGACAATATACTCTTCACGTACACTTTTACTCAGGGGCTCATGTTATCAATTTTTACCATAATGAAGTTACTTCACAACGGTAGGATTGTATTCTCTACAAAACTGGTATGATCACACTAAGACTAAAAGACCGTTTGGTGGATTTTCTGCTATACTGGCCAAGCACATTTAATGCCTTCCGGGCCTGTAGTTCAAACTTGGATCACGAGGTGCTTGAATCATCACGTGCCTGCAGCCTATGGATGCGCCCTTTTAAAGGAAAAGTGTAAGACTGATATTGAGTTGTATTGCACGTGCTTCTGTGCAATATCCTAAATTATCCAGACACGACTGCTATTTTGGCTGTGCGTTAATGACCATCATGTGTTATCATTACTACTCCTGCCATTGCGTTTTTCCAGAAGTTTTAAGACACAACTAGATACCGGCCTACAATTTTGCGTATGTCCCCTGTTGCCTGCACACCTTCAAACATCTTGCAAACACAACACGCAGGAATGCCTGAAGTGTCTGGCCACCAGGATCGTCTTCTCATGCCCCACCCGCCAGTTCAGCCGAACCTGAATGCAGTTTCAGTGTGCGACAGGAGCTGAAAACTTGCTCTGCTTAATGGTGACGCCGAGAAGGTTCAAAGCAGCCGCAGTGTGTTACGCTCCCGTCTTCGCCTAGACTAAGTGGATCCAGGTCACATCGCAGTTGCCTGTATACAAACATCAAATCAAAGAATATTTGCGGTGCTTAAGGCCGTAGCCTAAACTATGGTGGTGCAGACCTGGAGGGAATATGTGAAATCTGTAATCCTCAGACAGCGTGTCGCTGGGTTGCTATGTCGCCATCGTGAGACACGGCCATATTTACTCCCCGCTGTTATTTTTCCATATGCAAAACAAAAACCGCAAGCGAGTGTCCCGGTCAAAGTATCGCTGGAGCGTAAAAGTGACACATGAAATATCACGCTGCGCAACTTTTGCTGCTGTGCGTACACTCGTTGATAAGCCGGTACATTATATGACCAGCTGATCTAGATGATAAGATAATTTGTACTGAGAAGAAACTACGACACTGCGACAACATTTTTGCAAGGGATGTCCAGCCACGCTGGGAGACAAGGGTATGATAACCATTCAGGTTTTATCTTTCCAGTCGACGCCCAAAGGGCCAATGCTGATGTTCCAGAAAGTTGAGTCTCAACCCTTGCCCTACCCCCAGTTTTCGCGCCCCATGCCTTACGGTGGCGCAGCCCAAAACACGTGAGGAACTTGCACAGTAATGATTATTCGCGAAAACGTCAGTTATTACAAGCATCATTTCACACCCATTTCCTTTCATTGAAGCGGCGTGATGGCTTTGCGACCTCGTCCCCGCTTTCAAAATTGGTGGCGCCGCCCCTGGGCCAAGGGGGATATGAACGGTTAAGAGCGTGTTTGGCAGCCACGGTAATACCCTTGGAAGCGGGTATGGCGATGCTATAGTCATAGCCGTTTATTACAATTCTTCCACGCTGTGGTTATTACGAATTCAGTCCAAAGGCTAATACAACGCTGGAAAAGAGAAGACAGAGCACCACGAAATGAAGCAGCAAAAGCAAAGCGCAGGTGCTACTCAAAACGCTGCTCTGTTGCGTTTTGACACACATAAAAAAAAACAGCCGGAGGGCAGCGCAGCGACGTCAGACGTCGCTGTCCCCGGCGGCCGGCTCTGTTGACCCGACGCTTCAGGAGCCGGCACCGGCACCGCGACCGTGCCACGGACGTCACGTGACGCTGTATGGGCGCGACGAACACACATGCTCGGTAAAGCTATGGGACACTAGCTGTGGTATAGGGCTTTCTGTACTTGTGGAGAGTTGTGGCGGCGCGCGCTCCTGCACGCATGTCAAGCCAAGCACTCGTAGGGCCGGCGAGATGTGTGCCGAGTGCTGCACCTAAGTGACAAGTCTGACCGCGAATTCAGTCGTTCTTGAAAGCTGGAACTGGTACTTGGTGGCTCTTCCTCAGACAGAAAGGGCAGAAATGGATGTCTGCCCGACACGTATGGGTTGGACAGCTTGGTTGTTCCCGTCAGTTGCACTTCGGTGATCCCCCCCCCCTTGCCTCGGGCCCCAGTGATGAAACCTCGGCCCGCCAGCTTCATGAGCTTCTTTGGCCTCGTTCGCGTCGAGAGCGGCGACGTGCTACTAAAGCGAGCAGTTACGTGTTGAACCGCTAGTCAAATTAGGGACGAGGGACGGTCATTTGCAAGAATGTCCCATTCCATGTGGTTTACGACCGCCGGACGATGGCAGGAGCACCCCTGTGATGACGCCTCGTCACAGGGGTGATGTCAGGCACGGCCCCAAGGCTTGGTGGCATCAGCCTGCTGTGCTTCCGCACAACGGGCTCTCTCTCTCTCTCTCTCTCCTCTCTCTCTCTCTCTCTCTCTCTCTCTCTCTCTCTCTCTCTCTCCTCTCTCTCTCTCTCTCTCTCTCTCTCTCTCTGAAAAAGGACGTGGTTACCGGGATGATGATGGGGCGGACCACGCGCGCCCTTGTCAAACGATGCTTATTTATATATATATATATATGTGTGTGTGTGTGTGTGTGTGTTGTGTGTGTGTGTGCGCGCGCGTGTGTGTGTGTGTGTGTGTGTGTGTGTGTGTGTGTGTGTGTGCGCGCGCGCGTGTGTGTGTGTGTGTGTGTGTGTGTGTGTGTGTGTGTGTGTGTGTGTGTGTGTGTGTGTGTGTGTGTGTGTGTGTGTGTGTGTGTGTGTGTGTGTGTGTGTGTGTGTGTGTGTGTGTGTGTGTGTGTGTGTGTGTGTGCTGCAGCTCTTAAAAGATTATTTCTATCTTTTGCAGTGCCGTATTCAATTTGTTGCTGCTTTTGTTTTGTCCGTGTAATTTCACAATTTCCTTGTTTTTCACTTCAAATTTCTTCACATTTGTCGTACCTTGTGTGTGCGACAAATGTGAAGAGTTCATGGTCCAGTCCATGTCTAGTTCAGGCTGCTCCTCATTCGTCGGCGCATGTCGTGGAGGCGGAAGCGGCGCTGCGCGCACTAGCCTAGGCTGCTCAAGCGGCGATGCATGCACATGCCGGCGCAGCTGCTGCCTCGGCTCGGCAACCGCAGCAGGGAACACGGCAGCTGCGACAGCTATACACAGTCGCAGCCCTGCCGACAGTTAAGACAGGCCATTAGCGCTTAAGTCGCGACGGCTTCGGCACTTGAAATTCTCATGTTTGTCATGAGAGGCATAAAATCGCTGGCTGTGTTCAGGCATCTGTAACGCCTCTCCGCCATAGGCGATCAGTGCCACCCGTACACCTGAAAAAGACGTGGTTACCGCGATGATCATGGGGCAGACCACGCGCACCCTTGTCAAACGATGCTTTCTGCCGCCACCGCTCTCCCTGCAGACACCTGTTCTGTTCTCCAAAGGTGAGAAGGCCTGAGTGCCATGAGGTGAAATAACACTCAGGCCTTTTTGCCTTTGGAGGGCGGAGTTGACCTGGTCAGCGCGTCACTCCGGCTGGAGGCGTTCAGATCAAGCGGGCAGGAGTGTGCGTCCGTCGACCGATGAGAAGCTGGGCTGAGCCTCAACTCAAGCAGGCAGGAGAGTGTGCGTCCGTCGACCAATGAGAAGCTTGGCTGAGCTTCAGCTCAAGCGGGCAGGAGAGTGTGCGTCCGTCGACCATTGAGAAGCTGGGCTGAGCTGGCATCCACGCCTGGCCGTGGGGTGTTTCTGATCTCGAGCAGCGATAGGCACCGGGTGTTCACCAGTCTCAGCAGACGTCTGCAGCTTTTCTTCGCGGCTTTAACTGCGCTTTCCGCCATCCCGTTACCCTGGCTGTACCCTGGAGACAATGTGACGCACTGGATTCCCTAACATCTGCAAAAGTCACGAGATGACTCGGAGGAAAATGGAGCGCCTGCTCTTTGGTTCCTGTTTTGCTTTCCTTCAAGGTAACCACAACACCTTGTTTCCTAACGATCAATGAAACCTTATTTCTTCAGGCCCTTTGGTTTGAACTCTTGTTATAGCCCCCTCATAGCTGCGAAAATTGATGGACCTTATAGCTACGACCCTGCTTAATGGGCGTGGAACGTCAAGAGTTCTTATGTATTTTGCTTGGAAAGAAAGACCATGCTGGAATGCTTTTTCAGTGTGCAGAGAATTGCGACAGTCATACTCATGGCCCCGCTCTAAATCTTGGTCATCTTGGTCTTGGTCTACACTACGTCTGGGTTGCTTTTTGGCCATCTTGCCTGTGATGGCCATCAATACAAGCCTGATAGCTTCTAAAGTTTTCAAATGGGGTTAATCAGGTTTTCACTCAAGTTTCCAGAGGCCCTTCATGTTCAGCCACTAGAAGCTGCTAAGACATCTTCACCATACAATCACACAGCACCTGTAGATACAGAGGTACGTACAAGACTGTCTTCAGCCAGCGGCCTCCGGCGTCTGACAACTGACGCACATAACAGGCCTGGCACATTACAGGCCTGGCACATTACAGGCCTGGCACATTACAGGGCGCACATCGTGATATGCAGGATACGAGTACTTCCGTAGCAAAATCGGGCCATACCTTAAACGGCCCGTTCAGTTCACCACTACAGCACCCATGACCACGCGCAGGCATCCACTGTATGGTGGTGAGTTACTCCCCCGCCATTCGGGAGATCGGGGTTCATTTCTCTGTCAGTGAGCAGAGAGCTCCAGAGAGCCATGACAAACTGCGTCGCCTCCGGTGCACCACTTTTGACATCGGTACGCAATGACATAAACATGCAATCTCACTAAACTATTGCCACTAATCATAAACGGAAACCGAGTCTTAGGGTTACAAGTTATTATTAGACAGAGCATGACTGTTTTCCCACCCTGTCTTCATCAGGTTTTGGCTCATTTGAGAAATATTGAACTCTGATGATGTTAGCCGAGAAGGAAATTCATTGATCTTGAATAGACGTGGTTCTGGCCAAGTACGAATCGGATAGGATGGGATGGGATGGGATGGGATGGGATGGGATGGGATTGGACGGGATATTTACTCGTTTCGTACTCTCAAAATGATGTGGAACAGGGACATCTAGGTATAACCAAATATTCGATGCTGAGAAACCCAACTGTGCATATAATCAACTCTGTAAGTTGTTCAATGCATTAGCGAGGGACATTAGTCGCATAGATAAGACAATAGCGCTAGCCTTATTCCTCGGAAAAACCAGGGGACCTGGCTTTTTTTGGAAACCAACTCTGTCTCTAGTCTCCAGGTTTTTCCGAGGAATGAGGCTAATACTACTGTCTTATCTATATTTACAATCAATTACATCGATCCTCATATGATGCATGAAGCACGGCGGTTGCTGGATGCAGCATACGAGTCTATGAGCTTTGTTTAGTCGTTTATCCGAGCTTTTAGTCGTTCGTAGGACATGATAAGACGTAGTCAGAGATCTGCAGAAAATTTCTCGTTTAAATGGGCCGACCAGTCAGTCCGCCACTCAGACCGTGTCACACCGAGCTTTCCATAACTGCAGCCTTCTGACGGCCTGAAACACTCCAGTTGCTGAGCTCGAGCGCAATTTTCGTGTCAAACAATTTCATACCATAGTGCACAGAAAAAATGCACAGAACTCTACCAAAGTTCACGCAACCACAGGTGGTGGAGATGTCCAATATGCCCCGGAATGCTCCTCAAATGAGAGGCAACACTGAGTGATGCATTCCTCACCGCGATGGATGCAAACGTGTGAAGCCGAACAAGAGGCGCACAGTGCTTTAACGCGCCACGGAGATGAATGGAACGGCCCGAACGGCATTCTGTTGCGAAACACGGACCTGAGCAACTCGCTGATGTGCTTTTGATGCGACGCAGTCAGAACAGAGTTAGTTATTGAGCACAGGGTCCGGGAGATGTCGCTAGCAGAGACAAACAGGCGGGTGTTGGCTAGAGCGTTGGCGAACGAGTGAGATGGAAGGCTCCTGGTGATCTCGACCTGCACCCCGCGCATTGCAAGGTGTGTAAACAAAATCGATGTCGTCTTACTTCCTCCTAACTTTACGTAAAACGACAGAAGGCAGCCAAATCCGATATCGGAAAATGCAGCTTCACCAGGACTTTTGCGCTCCGACGGCAACAGGTCGCTGAATTACCTGAGGAGCACGAAACTCTAGGGGAATCTACAATCTTTACGGCCGAAATGGATTGCCTTGGACCATTTCATGCAAAGTTAGGAGGAAGTGAGAAGACAAGTTGCTCTGTTTACATGCATCGCCGCACGCGAAGTGTGCTTCGAGACCACCGGAAACCTTTCAACTGACTCATCAATGCATCAGCGCATCAATGCATCAATGGTGCATTGATGAACGCTCGAAGGCATTCATCTGAACGCCTTAAGGAAGTTCCTGGCTCCAGAAGGTCCTGTAAAGATCATGAGGTTAAACAATGGCACACACTTTGTTGACGTGGAGCACGGTCCGCGAAAACAACTAAAGAAAGCAAATTTAAGTGCCTTCCTGGCTGCCACACTGCTTTTAGGGCAGTAATGGTTCTTCAATCCCTCTGGCAAAGTCACTACGGTGAAGTATGGTGGGGGCAGTGGCGGTCAATGCAAACGCCTTAACTTCGTTCTGAGTGAGCAATTTTTCGGCGACGAGAGACTTGATGCTTTCCTCTGTTGGATCGAAAGCATCGTAAACAGCCGACTTCTCACATATGCTTCGTCCGATCCATGAGACACGGAATCCGTCTCGCCGAACCGCACTTTCCCTACTCATGGTCACGTTAGACCACTTGTGAGCTTCACTGTGAACGACTGAAACAAAAGGTGCTGGGAGCAGGGGCAGTATCCTGCCGACCTCTTCTGCAACTGCTGGTCGATAGGGGCATACCTTCTTCCTGTAAACATGGATGAAGCGGACGGAACGTCAGCGAAGCGCCGCAAACGACGGCGTGGTTTTGAAGTTTGACTAGCATTCTAGAGGACAACTGAAGATGAGAATGATGGCGTCTGTGTGTAGTAACTGCTGGGTCTGGTACGCAATGTCATTAGATGCGGGGATGTGGACAGAATTGCCTCTGTTCCATACCGAACATCCTCCCCTCGTGCGACAAACGGGCAAGCGAAAAACGGGCTAAGAACGCCCTGCATAAAACCCACGCTTTACCCAACCAGCGTGCACGTGTGGCAGCTAACGTTTTCCGTTGAACAAGGTGTTTTGCTCCCGTGGAAGCGTGCATCTATAAGCTTCCGTCATTATCGTCACACAGACCGACAAGGAACGTCACGGGAATCGTCACTAGTCACTCAGCCGGTCGCCTCCAGGGTAACAAAACAGTACTGACGACGTTTATGTCGTTATTTATACGCTAGCAAGTGTAATTTCTCGTTGCTGACAGCGTCATTCCTATGCTGTTAAATACTGGATGTACCTTAAGTAGTACTGTATCCAACATTTTCCTCTTGGGTTTTTTGTTTTCCCCAAAACCACAGCAGCTGGGTTACGGTTGCTAAGCTCAGCTAGCTATCGCCGGACCGTTACCAACACCCTCGTTTGCAGCAGTCTAGGTAGAACCTTCCAAGTCCTTTGCAACATAATACACTGTTGGCAGACTGGAGTCAATGAAGGCTAAGTGGACGTTCTCATTGGCGTTTGGATTGCAATGACGTCACACAGTTTGGACGGACATTCACACTGCAAGCGCTGCTTTAGCCTGCATCATTTGACCAATGCCGAAATCTTCTTCAGAACGAACGGAAGCCCAATAGTGTAAACAAGGTTTTGGGTTGATCATGCACAAAACGTCTTGGTTCCAGTTTCATAAGAGCACAACACATACAAAACAGAACAAAATCATTCCATAGATAAGCCAATAGTAATAGCCTTATTCCTTGAAGAAAAAAACAACAGGAGAATAGAGGTATAGATGGGTTGATATTTAGGTAACATGCTTTCATCGAAGTAACAGCAGAAGTGAATGAAAAAATTTCCTGCCGATGATCCTGCTCGATTTTTCCGTTTGTTTTTTTATTTTTAAACAGTAAGCCGCAGTTTTTGCAGGATACCAACATTCATGGGATTTAACAGAGAACGGTCTCTAGCCATTACCACGATATAGTGCACATCTAAGAATTATAATGCGCAAAATTAGTGTACATGCAAACAAATTTAAGCAAAGAGACACCACGCGTCAAGCCTCACTCAAACATGCATGCATTTATGGGCATCACAACGTTTCTGCAACATTATGTAGTGTGTATTTGGGTACTTCGTACGTGGCCACAAATGTCCTGTGACTTTTAAATGTTATGCATTGTGTATTCGGCTATTTCTTATATTGTCTGCAGTAAATTTATGTTCGAACCTTTAGCGAAATCCTTGTTTTAGTAAATTCGGAAAGTGAAGAAGGTGTGGATGATGTGTTTCATTTCGTGAAACATTGTGTGATCGTACTTATTGTGAGTAGTTGTGTTTGGTGAATGCAGTGAATATCCGCTGTTAGTCGCCTGACGATGCATTGTCATCTGAAAAAGTTAGAATATTTTTGCCTATCTGTTATTTTAGCGCTTATATGAATATATAGCTACGATGTTTTGGGAATGATCAAGCATGAGTTGGCTCAGAAAAAGGTTAGAAAGAGAAAAATCGCAGCTCTAGAAAAAATGTCAGGTTCCTCGCAAAGAAACTCAAGACAACTTTCGCTCCTTTCGTTGGTGCAGTATCATTTACTAGGCACTAGCGGGATTTGTGGGCGGGGGGGGGGGGGGGACGGGATGCAGGATCTGCTTTGTCCAATATTCGTGATAAACCTAAAACGCCGTGAGGTATCACCGGGAAATTCTTAACAGTTGTTAATGTGTGAATTATATGCTTCGCATCGAAATAACAATCATAAAACCATGATAGATCAAGCGCGAGTGACGTCAGAGTGATGTCAGGCTTATGATGACGTCAGATTTGTTTGACGAAAGCGCATAGCCGTGGACAAATTGACACAGAAGCCGAACGAAAGAACGTAAGTTACATCTGAGAACGGGAAATGTGAGCCAACTATCCCACAAATTCATGGTTCTGGTCGTTCTGCTGTTGCAATGTAGCGTATGGAAATGTTCGCCTGTCAAATAACAAAAACAAAAAACAAAACAAATATTTGGAAAAGTGCACTCAACCTTTTGTTTTTTCGTCCCAGACCCAAATTATGAAGATGCCACAAACGTGTCCCAAATACGACTATGAGGGCTGCTTGTACCAGGTTTCAAGCAAGTATCTGTGTCAATGAGTGAATTATGGCGTGAGACGCACCACAGCGCGTTCTGCCCGTGCCCAGGTGGGCCCGGCCCGCGGCGGCGCGCGGCGGGGCTCAGGTCTGCCGCAGCGGTGTGGTGACGGGGCGGCGGAAGCCGTTCATCAGTTTTACACACAAACCGACGGTCACGTGACTGGGGGGAGGGGGGAAGGGTATCGGGGTACCCTGTCGGCAGAACCGAATCGTCGAAAACAACGTGAAGATCGATCCAGCTGAATATTCAGCACCGATGTCATCCATTTCGCCTTGACCTCAGACGGTTTATGAACAAGTAACAGCTCTTGCTCACGTGTCTGAGACCCATAACTACGACTAAACTCTTCCACTTGGCATTTTGATTGTTGAAATATGGCGGAATAGATAGACCAAAATAGACATACACACCGAGGTTTCAGCTCTCATTTCCACGGTACGTGACCTTATCCTGAGCCTGGCACGGCGCAGTTGGATTGAATAACTTCCTACGTAACAGGTTTGATCAGGGAGCAATGGTTTCACACCATGAGATACGTTTCTTATTAAAAGGCCTTGTGGGAGCGGTTAGACATTGTAAAGTAGCATTTCTGTAGCTTCACGTTGACCTGCGAGCTTAACACACATTCCAATTTAAGTTTATTTTTTGGCATCAGGCCGGACGCCACGGCACTATCGATTGCAATTATATTTTTAATTGGGCTCGGCCGTTCCTGAAATAAGCGGAGTTATTAAAACTGTCGCCTCCGGTCAATGGTGTGCCTTTGAGGAACCCGATAAATGCTAGGTTGATAAAAAAACAGCGAAAAATGGCCAGGTTCACCAGTTTAAGTTGTTGGGTTGTGTAGCTGATATTTTTTTTTAGTGTTTCGAGCCGAGCAATTCGGGGAAGCACTTTCATAATCCTTATTTTTCACCGCTCAGAAATGCGTAAACAACATTCAACACATCCAGGATGTTGCAAATAAAATGACGTTCAGCGAGCGAGTAAAAAGCTTTCAAAGGCATTCCTTCAGCGTAGGGCTTCAAAAGCATCTACAGCAGGGAATATTGTGCGTAAGTATCGAACGCTTGCAAAAATCGCTGCGTCTGATTTCTGCGGGGGCACGTGACAGCATGCATGTTCCGGAAAAAGGCATTGTCTTAGCAGGTGACCGAAAAGCAATCACCCTGAACATGTAGCCGGACAAGGTGAAGCATTTGTAATCGGAAGAAACCCAATGCGTTAGAGCGTGGGTCCGGGTGTGAGGACAAAATTGGAACCCACCGAATGCACGTGTGCCGTATGAACTGGCTGAACGCGAGCTGCCGCGAAGTTTTGTGCACGGGCACCTTTGTGAGGTTGTTTGAGGCCGCCCAGGTTTCTTAAACCGGACCATTATATCCCTCATGAAGGAGACGATGGTCCAGATTGTAATCTGAGCGGCCCTAAACTACTTGAGTTGTTCAGTGCAGTAGCGAGGAACATTTTTCACATAGATAAAACAGTAGCATTAGCCTTATTCCTCGGAAAAAAACAGGAGAAGGGAGATATAGTTTGATTGCTATTTCGGAAACATGCCTTTATCGAAACAAAAGCAGAAGTTCTAATAGTTCTATTAGTGGTAATTCTAGTTCTAGTAGCTCTCATCCAGCTACTTCCAGCAGCTATCATGGCAGCTCTGCATAAAGCTGCCAGATCTTGGATGATCTCAGTCTGTCTTCTGCTTTTGTTTCGATAAAGGCATGTTGCCGAAATATGAACCGAACTATTTCTCCATTCTCCTCGTTTTTCCGAGGAATAAGGCTAACGCTGCTGTCTTATCGGTTGTAAACTATTTGATTTGATTTAGAACTAACACATATATCAAAATCAGATGCCATGAAAGCAGTGGAGTCACTCGATCAGGACCAGACTGAGACCATCCAAAATCTGGCAGCTTTATACAGAGCTGCCATGATAGCTGCTGGAAGTAACTGGATAATAACTACTAGAACTAGAATTACCACTAATAGGACTATAAAAACTAGGAAGCGGACTCAGGAATGAGGGCAAGGCGGGCAAGTATGAATTTGGGCAATCCAGATACACCAAAACACGACAACGAAGCGCAAACAGCAAGAAAAATAACCCGGTGGCCTCTACAACGGAAGAGAAGGAAAACCAAGGTAGAAAAAGGGAGGGGAACGCAGGAGCATTGGGGAAGGAAGATAATGGTGTCGAAGTTGCTGGAGAAACAGGGCTAAGCAGGCAACTAACTTGAGTCACGTATGCGGAGGTAAACAGCAATAGGCACAGTTCAAACGTAGGAGAGACTAGCGCAGGGTAAAAGGTGACCGATGTTACAGTAATGCGAATCAATTTTGATCCGTTA
>NW_023595962.1:9954849-9997594 GCF_011947565.3 Pollicipes pollicipes | reverse complement strand
GTTGCCTGCTTAGCCCTGTTTCTCCAGCAACTTCGACACCATTATCTTCCTTCCCAATGCTCCTGCGTTCCCCTCCCTTTTCTACCTTGGTTTTCCTTCTCTTCCGTTGTAGAGGCCACCGGGTTATTTTTCTTGCTGTTTGCGCTTCGTTGTCGTGTTTTGGTGTATCTGGATTGCCCAAATTCATACTGCCCGCCTTGCCCTCATTCCTGAGTCCGCTTCCTAGTTTTTATAGTCCTATTAGTGGTAATTCTAGTTCTAGTAGTTATTATCCAGTTACTTCCAGCAGCTATCATGGCAGCTCTGTATAAAGCTGCCAGATTTTGGATGGTCTCAGTCTGGTCCTGATCGAGTGACTCCACTGCTTTCATGGCATCTGATTTGATATTGTGTTGGTTCTAAATCAAATCAAATAGTTTACAACCGATAAGACAGCAGCGTTAGCCTTATTCCTCGGAAAAACGAGGAGAATGGAGAAATAGTTCGGTTCATATTTCGCAACATGCCTTTATCGAAACAAAAGCAGAAGACAGACTGAGATCATCCAAGATCTGGCAGCTTTATGCAGAGCTGCCATGATAGCTGCTGGAAGTAGCTGGATGAGAGCTACTAGAACTAGAATTACCACTAATAGAACTATTAGAACTTCTGCTTTTTTCGATAAAGGCATGTTTCCGAAATAGCAATCAAACTATATCTCCCTTCTCCTGTTTTTTTCCGAGGAATAAGGCTAATGCTACTGTTTTATCTATGTGAAAAATGTTCCTCGCTACTGCACTGAACAACTCAAGTAGTTAGGGCCGCTCAGATTACAATCTGGACCATCGTCTCCTTCATGAGGGATATAATGGTCCGGTTTAAGAAACCTGGGCGGCCTCAAACAACCTCACAAAGGTGCCCGTGCACAAAACTTCGCGGCAGCTCGCGTTCAGCCAGTTCATACGGCACACGTGCATTCGGTGGGTTCCAATTTTGTCCTCACACCCGGACCCACGCTCTAACGCATTGGGTTTCTTCCGATTACAAATGCTTCACCTTGTCCGGCTACATGTTCAGGGTGATTGCTTTTCGGTCACCTGCTAAGACAATGCCTTTTTCCGGAACATGCATGCTGTCACGTGCCCCCGCAGAAATCAGACGCAGCGATTTTTGCAAGCGTTCGATACTTACGCACAATATTCCCTGCTGTATATGCTTTTGAAGCCCTACGCTGAAGGAATGCCTTTGAAAGCTTTTTACTCGCTCGCTGAACGTCATTTTATTTGCAACATCCTGGATGTGTTGAATGTTGTTTACGCATTTCTGAGCGGTGAAAAATAAGGATTATGAAAGTGCTTCCCCGAATTGCTCGGCTCAAAACACTAAAAAAAAATATCAGCTACACAACCCAACAACTTAAACTGGTGAACCTGGCCATTTTTCGTTGTTTTTTTTATCAACCTAGCATTTATCGGGTTCCTCAAAGGCACACCATTGACCGGAGGCGACAGTTTTAATAACTCCGCTTATTTCAGGAGCGGCCGAGCCCAATTAAAAATCTAATTGCAATCGATAGTGCCGTGGCGTCCGGCCTGATGCCAAAAAATAAACTTAAATTGGAATGTGTGTTAAGCTCGCAGGTCAACGTGAAGCTACAGAAATGCTACTTTACAATGTCTAACCGCTCCCACAAGGCCTTTTAATAAGAAACGTATCTCATGGTGTGAAACCATTGCTCCCTGATCAAACCTGTTACGTAGGAAGTTATTCAATCTAACTGCGCCGTGCCAGGCTCAGGATAAGGTCACGTACCGTGGAAATGAGAGCTGAAACCTCGGTGTGTATGTCTATTTTGGTCTATCTATTCCGCCATATTTCAACAATCAAAATGCCAAGTGGAAGAGTTTAGTCGTAGTTATGGGTCTCAGACACGTGAGCAAGAGCTGTTACTTGTTCATAAACCGTCTGAGGTCAAGGCGAAATGGATGACATCGGTGCTGAATATTCAGCTGGATCGATCTTCACGTTGTTTTCGACGATTCGGTTCTGCCGACAGGGTACCCCGATACCCTTCCCCCCTCCCCCCAGTCACGTGACCGTCGGTTTGTGTGTAAAACTGATGAACGGCTTCCGCCGCCCCGTCACCACACCGCTGCGGCAGACCTGAGCCCCGCCGCGCGCCGCCGCGGGCCGGGCCCACCTGGGCACGGGCAGAACGCGCTGTGGTGCGTCTCACGCCATAATTCACTCATTGACACAGATACTTGCTTGAAACCTGGTACAAGCAGCCCTCATAGTCGTATTTGGGACACGTTTGTGGCATCTTCATAATTTGGGTCTGGGACGAAAAAACAAAAGGTTGAGTGCACTTTTCCAAATATTTGTTTTGTTTTTTGTTTTTGTTATTTGACAGGCGAACATTTCCATACGCTACATTGCAACAGCAGAACGACCAGAACCATGAATTTGTGGGATAGTTGGCTCACATTTCCCGTTCTCAGATGTAACTTACGTTCTTTCGTTCGGCTTCTGTGTCAATTTGTCCACGGCTATGCGCTTTCGTCAAACAAATCTGACGTCATCATAAGCCTGACATCACTCTGACGTCACTCGCGCTTGATCTATCATGGTTTTATGATTGTTATTTCGATGCGAAGCATATAATTCACACATTAACAACTGTTAAGAATTTCCCGGTGATACCTCACGGCGTTTAGGTTTATCACGAATATTGGACAAAGCAGATCCTGCATCCCGTCCCCCCCCCCCCCGCCCACAAATCCCGTTAGTGCCTAGTAAATGATACTGCACCAACGAAAGGAGCGAAAGTTGTCCTGAGTTTCTTTGCGAGGAACCTGACATTTTTTCTAGAGCTACGATTTTTCTCTTTCTAACCTTTTTCTGAGCCAACTCATGCTTGATCATTCCCAAAACATCGTAGCTATATATTCATATAAGCGCTAAAATAACAGATAGGCAAAAATATTCTAACTTTTTCAGATGACAATGCATCGTCAGGCGACTAACAGCGGATATTCACTGCATTCACAAAACACAACTACTCACAGTAAGTACGATCACACAATGTTTCACGAAATGAAACACATCATCCACACCTTCTTCACTTTCCGAATTTACTAAAACAAGGATTTCGCTAAAGGTTCGAACATAAATTTACTGCAGACAATATAAGAAATAGCCGAATACACAATGCATAACATTTAAAAGTCACAGGACATTTGTGGCCACGTACGAAGTACCCAAATACACACTACATAATGTTGCAGAAACGTTGTGATGCCCATAAATGCATGCATGTTTGAGTGAGGCTTGACGCGTGGTGTCTCTGCTTAAATTTGTTTGCATGTACACTAATTTTGCGCATTATAATTCTTAGATGTGCACTATATCGTGGTAATGGCTAGACACCATTCTCTGTTAAATCCCATGAATGTTGGTATCCTGCAAAAACTGCGGCTTACTGTTTAAAAATAAAAAAACAAACGGAAAAATCGAGCAGGATCATCGGCAGGAAATTTTTTCATTCACTTCTGCTGTTACTTCGATGAAAGCATGTTACCTAAATATCAACCCATCTATACCTCTATTCTCCTGTTGTTTTTTTCTTCAAGGAATAAGGCTATTACTATTGGCTTATCTATGGAATGATTTTGTTCTGTTTTGTATGTGTTGTGCTCTTATGAAACTGGAACCAAGACATTTTGTGCATGATCAACCCAAAACCTTGTTTACACTATTGGGCTTCCGTTCGTTCTGAAGAAGATTTCGGCATTGGTCAAATGATGCAGGCTAAAGCAGCGCTTGCAGTGTGAATGTCCGTCCAAACTGTGTGACGTCATTGCAATCCAAACGCCGATGAGAACGTCCACTTAGCCTTCATTGACTCCAGTCTGCCAACAGTGTATTATGTTGCAAAGGACTTGGAAGGTTCTACCTAGACTGCTGCAAACGAGGGTGTTGGTAACGGTCCGGCGATAGCTAGCTGAGCTTAGCAACCGTAACCCAGCTGCTGTGGTTTTGGGGAAAACAAAAAACCCAAGAGGAAAATGTTGGATACAGTACTACTTAAGGTACATCCAGTATTTAACAGCATAGGAATGACGCTGTCAGCAACGAGAAATTACACTTGCTAGCGTATAAATAACAACATAAACGTCGTCAGTACTGTTTTGTTACCCTGGAGGCGACCGGCTGAGTGACTAGTGACGATTCCCGTGACGTTCCTTGTCGGTCTGTGTGACGATAATGACGGAAGCTTATAGATGCACGCTTCCACGGGAGCATAACACCTTGTTCAACGGAAAACGTTAGCTGCCACACGTGCACGCTGGTTGGGTAAAGCGTGGGTTTTATGCAGGGCGTTCTTAGCCCGTTTTTCGCTTGCCCGTTTGTCGCACGAGGGGAGGATGTTCGGTATGGAACAGAGGCAATTCTGTCCACATCCCCGCATCTAATGACATTGCGTACCAGACCCAGCAGTTACTACACACAGACGCCATCATTCTCATCTTCAGTTGTCCTCTAGAATGCTAGTCAAACTTCAAAACCACGCCGTCGTTTGCGGCGCTTCGCTGACGTTCCGTCCGCTTCATCCATGTTTACAGGAAGAAGGTATGCCCCTTTCGACCAGCAGTTGCAGAAGAGGTCGGCAGGATACTGCCCCTGCTCCCAGCACCTTTTGTTTCAGTCGCTCACAGTGAAGCTCACAAGTGGTCTAACGTGACCATGAGTAGGGAAAGTGCGGTTCGGCGAGACGGATTCCGTGTCTCATGGATCGGACGAAGCATATGTGAGAAGTCGGCTGTTTACGATGCTTTCGATCCAACAGAGAAAAGCATCAAGTCTCTCGTCGCCGAAAACTTGCTCACTCAGAACGAAGTTAAGGCGTTTGCATTGACCGCCACTGCCCCCACCATACTTCACCGCATAGTGACTTTGCCAGAGGGATTGAAGAATCACTACTGCCCTAAAAGCAGTGTGGCAGCCAGGAAGGCACTTAAATTTGCTTTCTTTAGTTGTTTTCGCGGACCGTGCTCCACGTCAACAAGGTGTGTGCCATTGTTTAACCTCATGATCTTTACAGGACCTTCTGGAGCCAGGAACTTCCTTAAGGCGTTCAGATGAATGCCTTCGAGCGTTCATCAATGCACCATTGATGCATTGATGCGCCGATGCATTGATGAGTCAGTTGAAAGGTTTCCGGTGGTCTCGAAGCACACTTCGCGTGCGGCGATGCATGTAAACAAAACAACTTGTCTTCTCACTTCCTCCTAACTTTGCATGAAATGGTCCAAGGCAATCCATTTCGGCCGTAAAGATTGTAGATTCCCCTAGAGTTTCGTGCTTCTCAGGTAATTCAGCGACCTGTTGCCGTCGGAGCGCAAAAGTCCTGGTGAAGCTGCATTTTCCGATATCGGATTTGGCTGCCTTCTGTCGTTTTACGTAAAGTTAGGAGGAAGTAAGACGACATCGATTTTGTTTACACACCTTGCAATGCGCGGGGTGCAGGTCGAGATCACCAGGAGCCTTCCATCTCACCCGTTCACCAACGCTCTAGCCAACACCCGCCTGTTTGTCTCTGCTAGCGACATCTCCCGGACCCTGTGCTCAATAACTAACTCTGTTCTGACTGCGTCGCATCAAAAGCACATCAGCGAGTTGCTCAGGTCCGTGTTTCGCAACAGAATGCCGTTCGGGCCGTTCCATTCATCTCCGTGGCGCGTTAAAGCACTGTGCGCCTCTTGTTCGGCTTCACACGTTTGCATCCATCACGGTGAGGAATGCATCACTCAGTGTTCCCTCTCATTTGAGGAGCATTCCGGGGCATATTGGACATCTCCACCACCTGTGGTTGCGTGAACTTTGGTAGAGTTCTGTGCATTTTTTCTGTGCACTATGGTATGAAATTGTTTGACACGAAAATTGCGCTCGAGCTCAGCAACTGGAGTGTTTCAGGCCGTCAGAAGGCTGCAGTTATGGAAAGCTCGGTGTGACACGGTCTGAGTGGCGGACTGACTGGTCGGCCCATTTAAACGAGAAATTTTCTGCAGATCTCTGACTACGTCTTATCATGTCCTACGAACGACTAAAAGCTCGGATAAACGACTAAACAAAGCTCATAGACTCGTATGCTGCATCCAGCAACTGCCGTGCTTCATGCATCATATGAGGATCGATGTAATTGATTGTAAATATAGATAAGACAGTAGTATTAGCCTCATTCCTCGGAAAAACCTGGAAACTAGAGACAGAGTTGGTTTCCAAAAAAAAGCCAGGTCCCCTGGTTTTTCCGAGGAATAAGGCTAGCGCCATTGTCTTATCTATGCGACTAATGTCCCTCGCTAATGCATTGAACAACTTACAGAGTTGATTATATGCACAGTTGGGTTTCTCAGCATCGAATATTTGGTTATACCTAGATGTCCCTGTTCCACGTCATTTTGAGAGTACGAAACGAGTAAATATCCCGTCCAATCCCATCCCATCCCATCCCATCCCATCCTATCCGATTCGTACTTGGCCACAACCACGTCTATTCAAGATCAATGAATTTCCTTCTCGGCTAACATCATCAGAGTTCAATATTTCCCAAATGAGCCAAAACCTGATGAAGACAGGGTGGGAAAACAGTCATGCTCTGTGTAATAATAACTTGTAACCCTAAGACTCGGTTTCCGTTTATGATTAGTGGCAACAGTTTAGTGAGATTGCATGTTTATGTCATTGCGTACCGATGTCAAAAGTGGTGCACCGGAGGCGACGCAGTTTGTCATGGCTCTCTGGAGCTCTCTGCTCACTGACAGAGAAATGAACCCCGATCTCCCGGATGGCGGGGGAGTAACTCACCACCATACAGTGGATGCCTGCGCGTGGTGATGGGTGCTGTAGTGGTGAACTGAACGGGCCGTTTAAAGTATGGCCCGATTTTGCTACGGAAGTACTCGTATCCTGCATATCACGATGTGCGCCCTGTAATGTGCCAGGCCTGTAATGTGCCAGGCCTGTTATGTGCGTCAGTTGTCAGACGCCGGAGGCCGCTGGCTGAAGACAGTGTTGTACGCACCTCTGTATCTACAGGTGCTGTGTGATTGTATGGTGAAGATGTCTTAGCAGCTTCTAGTGGCTGAACATGAAGGACCTCTGGAAACTTGAGTGAAAACCTGATCAACCTCATCTGAAAATTTTAGAAGCTATCAGGCTTGTATTGATGACCATCACAGGCAAGATGGCCAAAAAGCAACCCAGACGTAGTGTAGACCAAGACCAAGATGACCAAGATGTAGAGCGGGGCCATGAGTATGACTGTCGCAATCCTCTGCACACTGAAAAAGCATTCCAGCACGGTCTTTCTTTCCAAGCAAAACACATAAGAACTCTTGACGTTCCACGCCCATTAAGCAGGGTCGTAGCTATAAGGTCCATCAATTGTCGCAGCTATGAGGGGGCTATAATAAGAGTTCAAACCAAAGGGCCTGAAGAAAAAAGGTTTCATTGATCGTTAGCAAACAAGGTGTTGTGGTTACCTTGAAGGACTCTTGAACGTTCCACGCCCATCAAACAGGGTTGTAGCTATGAGGTCCATCAATTGCCGCAGCTATGAGGCGGTTTTACTAAGAGTTCAAGCCAAAGGGCCTGAAGAAATAAGGTTTCATTGATCGTTAGGAAACAAGGTGTTGTGGTTACCTTGAAGGAAAGCAAAACAGGAACCAAAGAGCAGGCGCTCCATTTTCCTCCGAGTCATCTCGTGACTTTTGCAAATGTTAGGGAATCCAGTGCGTCACATTGTCTCCAGGGTACAGCCAGGGTAACGGGATGGCGGAAAGCGCAGTTAAAGCCGCGAAGAAAAGCTGCAGACGTCTGCTGAGACTGGTGAACACCCGGTGCCTATCGCTGCTCGAGATCAGAAACACCCCACGGCCAGGCGTGGATGCCAGCTCAGCCCAGCTTCTCAATGGTCGACGGACGCACTTTCTCCTGCCCGCTTGAGCTGAAGCTCAGCCCAGCTTCTCATTGGTCGACGGACGCACACTCTCCTGCCTGCTTGAGTTGAAGCTCAGCCCAGCTTCTCATTGGTCGACGGACGCACACTCCTGCCCGCTTGATCTGAACGCCTCCAGCCGGAGTGACGCGCTGACCAGGTCAACTCTGCCCTCCAAAGGCAAAAAGGCCTGAGTGTTATTTCACCTCATGGCACTCAGGCCTTCTCGCCTTTGGAGAACAGAACAGGTGTCTGCAGGGAGAGCGGTGGCGGCAGAAAGCATCGTTTGACAAGGGTGCGCGTGGTCTGCCCCATGATCATCGCGGTAACCACGTCTTTTTCAGGTGTACGGGTGGCACTGATCGCCTATGGCGGAGAGGCGTTACAGATGCCTGAACACAGCCAGCGATTTTATGCCTCTCATGACAAACATGAGAATTTCAAGTGCCGAAGCCGTCGCGACTTAAGCGCTAATGGCCTGTCTTAACTGTCGGCAGGGCTACGACTGTATATAGCTGTCGCAGCTGCCGTGTTCCCTGCTGCGGTTGCCGAGCCGAGGCAGCAGCTGCGCCGGCATGTGCATGCATCGCCGCTTGAGCAGCCTAGGCTAGTGCGCGCAGCGCCGCTTCCGCCTCCACGACATGCGCCGACGAATGAGGAGCAGCCTGAACTAGACATGGACTGGACCATGAACTCTTCACATTTGTCGCACACACAAGGTACGACAAATGTGAAGAAATTTGAAGTGAAAAACAAAAAAATTGTGAAATTACACGGACAAAACAAAAGCAGCAACAAATTGAATACGGCACTGCAAAAGATAGAAATAATCTTTTAAGAGCTGCAGCACACACACACACACACACACACACCACACACACCCACACACACACACACACACACACACACACACATATATATATATGTATATATATATATATATATATATATATATATATATAGATAGATGTATATATATATATATATATATATATATATATATATATATAAATAAGCATCGTTTGACAAGGGCGCGGGTGGTCCGCCCCATCATCATCGCGGTAACCACGTCTTTTTCAGAGAGAGAGAGGGAGAGAGAGAGAGAGAGAGAGAGAGAGAGAGAGAGAGAGAGAGAGAGAGAGAGAGAGAGAGAGAGAGAGAGAGAGAGAGAGAGAGAGAGAGAGAGCCCGTTGTGCGGAAGCACAGCAGGCTGATGCCACCAGGCCTTGGGGCCGTGCCTGACATCACCCCTGTGACGAGCCGTCATCACAGGGGTGCTCCTGCCATCGTCCGGCGGTCGTAAACCACATGGAATGGGACATTCTTGCAAATGACCGTCCCTCGTCCCTAATTTGACCAGCGGTTCAACACGTAACTGCTCGCTTTAGTAGCACGTCGCCGCTCTCGACGCGAACGAGGCCAAAGAAGCTCATGAAGCTGGCGGGCCCAGGTTTCATCACTGGGGCCCGAGGCAAGGGGGGGGATCACCGAAGTGCAACTGACGGGAACAACCAAGCTGTCCAACCCATACGTGCCGGGCAGACATCCATTTCTGCCCTTTCTGTCTGAGGAAGAGCCACCAAGTACCAGTTCCAGCTTTCAAGAACGACTGAATTCGCGGTCAGACTTGTCACTTAGGTGCAGCACTCGGCACACATCTCGCCGGCCCTACGAGTGCTTGGATTGACATGGGTGCAGGAGCGCGCGCCGCCACAACTCTCCACAAGTACAGAAAGCCCTATACCACAGCTAGTGTCCCATAGCTTTACCGAGCATGTGTGTTCGTCGCGCCCATACAGCGTCACGTGACGTCCGTGTCACGGTCGCGGTGCCGGTGCCGGCTCCTGAAGCGTCGGGTCAACAGAGCCGGCCGCCGGGGACAGCGACGTCTGATGTCGCTGCGCTGCCCTCCGGCTGTTTTTTTTTTGTGTGTGTCAAAACGCAACAGAGCAGCGTTTTGAGTAGCACCTGCGCTTTGCTTTTGCTGCTTCATTTCGTGGTGCTCTGTCTTCTCTTTTCCAGCGTTGTATTAGCCTTTGGACTGAATTCGTAATAACCACAGCGTGGAAGAATTGTAATAAACGGCTATGACTATAGCATCACCATACCCGCTTCAAGGGGTATTACTGTGGCTGCCAAACACGCTCTTAACCGTTCATATCCCCCTTGGCCCAGGGGCGGCGCCACCAATTTTGAAAGCGGGGACGAGGTCGCAAAACCATCACGCCGCTTCAATGAAAGGAAATGGGTGTGAAATAATGCTTGTAATAACTGACGTTTTCGCGAATAATCATTACTGTGCAAGTTCCTCACGTGTTTTGGGCTGCGCCACCGTAAGGCATGGGGCGCGAAAACTGGGGGTAGGGCAAGGGTTGAGACTCAACTTCCTGGAACATCAGCATTGGCCCTTTGGGCGTCGACTGGAAAGATAAAACCTGAATGGCTATCATACCCTTGTCTCCCAGCGTGGCTGGACATCCCTTGCAAAAATGTTGTCGCAGTGTCGTAGCTTCTTCTCAGTACAAATTATCTTATCATCTAGATCAGCTGGTCATATAATGTACCGGCTTATCAACGAGTGAACGCACAGCAGCAAAAGTTGCGCAGCGTGATATTTCATGTGTCACTTTTACGCTCCAGCGATACTTTGACCGGGACACTCGCTTGCGGTTTTTGTTTTGCTTATGGAAAAATAACAGCGGGGAGTAAATATGGCCGTGTTTCACGATGGCGACATAGCAACCCAGCGACACGCTGTCTGAGGATTACAGATTTCACATATTCCCTCCAGGTCTGCACCACCATAGTTTAGGCTACGGCCTTAAGCACCGCAAATATTCTTTGATTTGATGTTTGTATACAGGCAACTGCGATGTGACCTGGATCTACTTAGTCTAGGCGAAGACGGGAGCGTGACACACTGCGGCTGCTTTGAACCTTCTCGGCGTCACCATTAAGCAGAGCAAGTTTTCAGCTCCTGTCGCACACTGAAATTGCATTCAGGTTCGGCTGAACTGGCGGGCGGGGCATGAGAAGACGATCCTGGTGGCCAGACACTTCAGGCATTCCTGCGTGTTGTGTTTGCAAGATGTTTGAAGGTGTGCAGGCAACAGGGGACATAAGCAAAATTGTAGGCCGGTATCTAGTTGTGTCTTAAAACTTCTGGAAAAACGCAATGGCAGGAGTAGTAATGATAACACATGATGGTCATTAATGCGCAGCCAAAATAGCAGTCGTGTCTGGATAATTTAGGATTTTGCACAGAAGCACGTGCAATGCAACTCAATATCAGTCTTACACTTTTCCTTTAAAAGGGCGCATCCATAGGCTGCAGGCACGTGATGATTCAAGCACCTCGTGATCCAAGTTTGAACTACAGGCCCGGAAGGCATTAAATGTGCTTGGCCAGTATAGCAGAAAATCCACCAAACGGTCTTTTAGTCTTAGTGTGATCATACTAGTTTTGTAGAAAATACAATCCTACCGTTGTGAAGTAACTTCATTATGGTAAAAATGGATAACATGAGCCCCTGAGTAAAAGTGTACGTGAAGAGTATGTTGTCTTCCTCAGGAATATTTTGTGATAGAGGAGGACTGTCCACTCTTTCCGATGACAAAAGAGGACTGCCCCGCTGATAAGACGGTAGAGGACGCGTGCCCCCACCTCCCTTCCCTGACGCCGCCCCTGCCCCTTGCATTGTCTGATGCAGTGGAAGAGTCGCGCTTAGATGAGAGCTGCGCGTTTTGTCATGTGTGTTTTGTGCACACGGGTCTGCGCGATTATCACTGGTTTGACAAGGGCTCCCAGATTCATGTCCAGCCGTTATAATCGGACTGGTTTGACACGGGCTCCCAGATTCATGTCCAGCCGTTATAATCGGACTGAGCTGAGAGCGGGATTTCATGCGTGTGGTGACCGAGAGAGGACGGTGACGGGGAATACAAGAAGCAGCACCATTTGGAAACAATGGGGAGGTTTAGCGTCCAGTGCAAGAGAACACGGACGACTCACTGCCGCATTTACAGAGCACATGCGGAGATCGGGGAGAGATTCACAAGTGTCGCGTTACAAGTGTTGATCTCCTGCCCCTGACCTGAGGTGGCCGCTCACACCCCTTTCCCCCCCCCCCCCCCCACCCCCACTTCCGTTGTGCGCAGCGTTGGCCCATCCATGCCGGTTTTGGTGCGCGTGAGCGACGAGAGCTGATTGGCCGAGAAGCTGCTTACATCCCTCCGTTCCCTTATGTGACCACAGTTTGCCCGTATTTGCCTGCATCGCCAAGGTATATCTATCGAAGTAGCAACCATTTAACCATAGCATGCGTGGTCTGTCTCCAACGGCTAGTGCAAAAGTCGTTTCGTTCTTCAGCGTGACGCGGTTCTCATGTCACGCTCCATTTGGTCACGCATGCCAAAACCGCTGGCATATTACTACTCACTTAAGTGTAAGTTTACACTTAAGTGTAAGTTTGTCGTGACCGCTGAAATGACAACGCGCCGTTTGACCTTTCCTGTAACCCGAACTTTGACCACAGTTAAGTTTGTTCCGCACGAAAAAGGAGGCGATATCAAGCTTTCACCTGGTACGGAAGACTTCGACCAGACCGACGAAGGTTTGATTTTCCTGCGGAGATGCAGTGCAATAATTTGAATCACCAAACGACTGTCTCTCAGTCCCAGAAAAGAGAACAACGCCTTTCCTGCCCGGCGCCTTCCCCACTTGCAGAACAATACCGCTGCAGCTCATCTACCTCATCAGTATGCTTTCTCAGTCCCACGTCTTCCTTATCTCCATAAATGTCTGGAGGATCCGGGTCCCTACAACCACTACAAACAAGCTCCCAACAAACGTGCGTTGCTTTCAACCTCCCATCTTATCTTTTTGGCCACATCGCACCTGTCAGGTCAAAGGACGACCCGAGACTTGTAATGTCTGGACTTATCACGAGTCCAGAGCAGGACAACCCGGGACTTGTAATGTCAGGATTTCTCGTGGATCAAAGCATGACGACGTGAGACTTTTAATACCAGGACTTATCTGTGTCCACAGCATGACGACCTGAGACTTTTGGTGTCAGAACTTCTCGTTGGTCCAAACCGCGACGGCCCGAGACTTATGATGCCAGGACTTCTCATGGGTCCAAGGCATGACGACCTGAGACTTTTAATATCAGGACTTCTCATAGATCTAAATCATGACGACCCGAGACCTGTAACTTCAGGACTTCTCACGGGTCCAGAGCACGACGACCCGGGACCGTGTAAATTCAGGACTTTTCACAGGTCTAAATCACGACGACCCGAGACCTACAACGTCAGGACTTCTCACGGGTCCAGAGCACGACGACCTGAGACTTCATTCGTAATCTCCACAGGCCGGCTCACCATGACCGCCGACGGCGTACGTCCGAGCGGAGAGGCCGCCGTCAGCCGGCCGTGGGAGCCCGCCGGCACTCTCGCCACCGCTGATTGGCTCGCGACGAGATGACACTCTTGACGCAGCCCGCGGTCAGATCCGACCCCGGGCGGTGTGCTGATGCAGGGCGACGACGGACGATGTGCAGGATCGCTGGGAACGGCGCCGCCCCCGCGCCGCGCCGGTCTAGGTCAGGGTCACAGTTGTTCCAGCTGCCGCCAGCGCCAGGCTGTCTCGGATTTCTCTACGGTCATGTGCCGATGCTCCGGCACGAACTGCGGACTTGACCTCTGGTGCTGATGGGGCTCATTGTTGACTCATGATTGGCGGTGTTATGTAACAGAGTCCGAGGAAAAGCGAGTGATATCGTGGCAAAGCAATGAAACGAATGGCCCTCGTTATCGTCCGTTAAAGCACATCGAGTGCGGTTCATGTAACGTAAGTTATGTTAAACCGGACCATGAAAGGTGGAACATTATCCTCTAAGATTTCCTCGATGGGCATGTTCGGTCTAGCTTCATCTTGAGTGGCTTGACTTCCCAAGAACATATGATGTAATCGTATCGACTCGCAGTATGTTCAGGTTCAGTACGTGGATTTAGAACAGATCACGAAAATGCGTGTTCTACGATAAAAGGTATGATTGGGCTTTTTGTTTGCAAGACTAGACCCACACGGTTTGGACGAACGTGGCATCACTCGTGACCTGTCAGGGGTAAAGTGATCAAGTGTTGACAAAGGTGCAAAAATGTTGTAAGCCCAGCCACGACAATTTTCAGCATTTGGCGCTCAGTGGTAAGTCTTGAGTTGTCTTCCAAAAACTCCATGGTCTCGCTTCTAAACGAAAAGTGCGGCAATTTTCCACGTCACGACAGGTTCACTTTTATGAACAGTCATCGACTCTCCGATAAATATCTGGCAGTTTCAAAAGAAATCACCAAGGTGAACATTACTGGAATG
Organism: Pollicipes pollicipes; assembly: GCF_011947565.3. Taxonomy (NCBI): domain Eukaryota; kingdom Metazoa; phylum Arthropoda; class Thecostraca; order Pollicipedomorpha; family Pollicipedidae; genus Pollicipes; species Pollicipes pollicipes. The sequence goes on along the minus strand of NW_023595962.1, from coordinate 9,983,240 downwards.
GGCGATGGATTGTCTTATTGACAGCTCTCAATGCACCTGGCTGGCATGAGGCACGTAAACGAGGAAGAAGCGCCCCGTCCAGCTGGCGGGCTGGGCGTCGCCGCCTCAGACCGTTACGCTGAGAGCAGATTTGACGGGCAGCGCAGTAACCGGCAGCATTCTGGAACCAATCAGCTGATGGACGCCGAATACGCTCGTCAGCGGCAGCTTAAGGGATCACATGGAGCTGGTAAGCACACCCGCTGCATCCATCATGGCGCTCAACACAGCATCCATCACATGGAGTCCGTGGATCAGATGGGATCTGGAACGGCGACGGGGCAGTGGGCAGCCGTCGGCAGCAAGACCGCTGGCAGGCAAGCTAGCAGAAGCCCCCTCTGGCATCCCTGTGTATCGCCGTAGGACCGCTTTTAAGGGCCAAACGCTTGACGCGGAAGAGACAAAAAAATTCACTTCTGTTGGCCCAACCCCAGCGAACAGTAATGTAAAGAAGGTCTACAGGCCTTTGACCTGACCTTGACTTTCCGTGCCAGCATGATTTCTTGTTTTGGTTTCTGTAAAGTTGCGCCAATTACCTGTTCCTGTTTGTGCATGTGTTTCTAAATCAGCAATTTGTTCCCGAGAAAACTTCGCGAGGCCTTCGTCTCCTGGCCTTCCAGCCCAAGGCGTTCGGCTGAGGCCCCAATCACTTTTTGAATAATTGTTAGCTTTGAAGCTGTTATGGTCTGGTCGGAGAAGAAATAGTCTTGTTATGATCCAACCAAAACATAAAAGGGCTTACCGTTTTAAAACCGTTTAAAAAAAACCAAGCATACTGCGGTTGGCACGTATCGGTCGCCGACCATTACGTGCCGAGTACACTTGTGACGTCATCAGTCGAGAGTAGCGGAATTCGGCCGACTGGTTATACCTATAGTTCTGGGCCTTGCCCTGACAGCGGGGGTTCCATGAACTCATGGGAGAGAAGCCAGATTTCCCTGAAATAATATTTTACCGTCCTTTTCATTTCTGAAGCTGTTGCGCGCGGGGGGGGGGGGGCATTTAATAATTTTGGAAAAGGAACGAGAAGGTCCTAGATCCTAAAAGAGAAAAATCCAGAAAATGCCGCTTAGTCGGCTACCACGGTGGTTATCGCACAAGTAAGGATTGAAAAGCTTTCCAGTGAGCTTGGTTCATAAAACAATTGTTACAAGTGCCTGTAAGTATATGCTATATTTGACCTCTTGACCTAATGCCACCCCAGACACCACAAAACGCGTGACGACTTTATGTGTATTCATATGTAGATGCTGCGTGTTCTCTGTCTTCAGTGCTATGCGACACCGTCAGAGGTACAGCGCGCTTGCAAAATTTTACATGATGTCCAATTCGTTTGAGGTATACTGACATTGGGTGGTACACGTCCCATGGAGAAAAATGAAGGGACATCTGCTATATAGTGCGCAAACTGACACAACAATTTTCGTTCAGTTGAGTCACACCAGCGACATAGCGCTCAGTAGACATGCAGCTCACAACAACAAAACTGCCTAAATTCACCCCCATGAGGCCTGCACTGTGTCAACACGAGGGACCCGTTGACCAGCTCAACAAGTGCTCAGTTCTCAGGGTGTCAAAGCATCTTCGCCGCTTGAATTATCACAATCGGTTGACTGCTTCCAAGAATATTTATGAGCGAACATGAAGTGCCTTTCATCTAGCGAATCAGAGAACTGGCATGACCCGAACAGCTTTCAAGGTGCTGACGCAGGATGACATGTCAAGGCCGCCTTTTGGCTCTACCTCAGCAATTCAGCATGGCGCAAATAACGAATAGTTGGCTTTATACTGCATGTTCATGCCGACACTTCACCGCTACTTCGATATTTTCGTCAAACACGCATGCAAACGTTGAATGACAAGGAGATAATCAAACCCGGATATACATTATGTGAAATTTCTTGAATCGTGTCACATTAATTTAGTTTTGTTAGGTTGTACATCTATGTCTATCATATTGCATCTGTGTGATACACAGAACCATGAACCATATCTGGCATTCAGAAGGCTTCAACGTCTTTGGCTTACAATATTTGTACTCGTAAATCACCACGAGATTTGCCTTCACACATCGTCTGTGGACACCAAGTCATGTGTATTCACCTGAAACATATCAGAGCCGATTCTGGTTTATTCCAGGCCCTGTCCACTGTCTGTGTGAAAGATTTTTTTTGGATGCCATACCGGCGTAAACATAGTTGGCTATGATTAGGAAATGGAAGTGGAAATGTCTCTGGGCGCAAAATGACCATGGAAGTCGACGCGCCCGAAAACACCAATAAACAACAAAGGAGTGGAAATGTCTTGTCATATATGGCATAATTTGAGAGAAACCACTTTGTTGTCATAACGTGTGTCCTCGCAACGAACAAAAAAACTGCATCATCCTACGTGAAGGTGGTACCTGTACAATAAGTGCAATGGGCTATGCACTCTGACCTTCCGCCAGCCGCCTCGGGCGAAGCCCGTACCGTTTGGCAGGTTTTGCAGGGGACCGAGGCGCTGGCCGCCAATTTATCGCGTCCACTGTGACGCACAAGCCGGAGGTGCTGCCGCATACATCACATGACCACCGTCAGTAACCAATCGCAGACTTCAGCTCCACAGATCGCGCACGGCACTAACTCGACCCGTCCTCTGAATTATGCAGCGCCCGGCTACTTAAGTCGCTGCCGAGCCCGAAATGAAGGCGAACGGCACCAATCTATTCACCATCGCGGCGCGGGCGTCCCGACGCGGCGCTTCGCCACCGGGCGTCAGCGAGAGCAGCGTTGTTGTCGCGGACGGAGATTGGGACCAGCAGGCGTTGGTGGCCGGGCTGAGCCGGTGAAATTGGTGAGAATGAGATCTGCTGTGCGGTCAGGGATACTGACGACGGAGGGCGCAGGGGCGGCTGGGACCGGGAGTGTTGAGCTTTGCAAACCTGGGGGACGCTGCTCCACTCCATTTCGCTCTCCTTTTTTCATAGTCACCTTCATAGGACTGATTGCCACACCGAGTGCACCACCCAGGTGGTGCGGTCCCAGTCGAAGAGACAGTTTTGCGCCCGGAATATTTAGGAATTTTGCCGGTGGAAAGGTGTTTTCGCGGCGCGCAATGCTACAAAATGACCACTCTGTGCCAGGTCGATGCTTTACAGCCAGTTAGTAGCTGACCTATATATACCAGCCCAGCGGAACGACACCAAGCGTTTCTGAATTACGAATCCTGTAAAATCTATAGCACCAGTGCAGTGACCCTTCTAAAGATTCCTGACGTGCTAGAATTAAGAATCACTTGCACACACCCTTAACTAAGCGTTTCGTAAGCGCATCCTAAACCCATAGCGATAGACCCTATGTAAATATATATATATATATATATATATATATATATATATATATATATATGCATATATCAGTATTAAACGATCGAAAAATGCTTAAATAAAGTACACATCATTTCCTGGCGAGGTAATTAGCTTCGCTCTCGGCAATTCGAAGCAGAAATTTGTATGACATTTCGGTCTCCGTTTCCCTTCGTTTTGGGGACCGAAATGTAGATTGATCTCAGCATGTTGGGGTGATGTATGAAGCTCAGCATTTGAGGCCATGTTCTGGTGGATTTTTTTCTGTTAACTCCAGCCGGAAGTAGATGCATATAAGGGCCTTAGTACTTTGTTTTGCTACAGAACATATGTAAGAATCATGGATTGCTATAGCATTGCCTTATTTATGCTTAAGTGGCGCTTGCAGGAAAGTTGAAGCGACGTAGGCATCCCCAAAAAGACGACCAAAATTATAAAGGGAGTCCTAAACTAAGGGCTTGCAATCGCCCCAAAAAGATTTCATTTTTCCACCCGAAGTCCATGATTTTGGCACATTAACTCGGATCTGGCGTCCAGCAAATAAAACCGTCCGAAAGTAGCATAAGCGTTTCTACATGGGGTAGTTGAGCACGCACTGTCCTAGCAAGAGCCCAGCAGGGCTCTGCCGCATGAGGGCGACTCATAGTTACCACATGATATGTTTGGCAGTAGATCCACGTAAGTGCCTTTTCACGTCCACGCTTAGGACAACAGCACGCTGGACATGCCGAAGGCGCTGCGACCACCGGGCATCTCAGAACTTGTGACGTCATGGCGCGCATGGGTGCGCCAGTTGGCACGCCCGACCAAACGTCATGTACCGGCACCATCAGCATGCTAGCACGACTATCTCAAAGGCGGTTCAAACAGCAGGAAGGCCGTGAAAATGTACTGCGCTGCACTAGAGCTGAGATCAATAGTCTAGCTGCACGCTAAAGTAACCGTTCGAGTTACATGATAGTACCTGCCATGTAGTTTCAGGTATCATTATCATCATATCGACTCAGTGACTAGCGCCTGATTTATTTCGGCCACGACTTGTGGTGAATTTTTTTTGGCATTTAGGTACAGTCAATTACCCACAACGGAGATTGTTTTCATTTTAGCGTCGTTTTCCTTTGAAATTTATTTCATCTATAGAGACGGCTTCTGGCAACATTTTCTTCTCGTTACAGCTTGCGGGATTTTTTTGTTTCTATTGCAAGTTACGGGCGAGGTAACGTTCTCTTTAATCAGGTGTAAAATTTTAAAAATGTTCAGGCGTCACTAATAGTTCATATTGGAAACGACCACCATGGCCACCTCACCAGAAAAATTATGAGCTGCGTAGCTGTTTGTGCGATAACATATGCTAAAAGATCAAATTTCCCTTCGCCAATTCTTTCTTTGTGAAAATGCGTTTCAACGTCGATTTAAACGTCAAACATTTTGGCGTTTCCATTTTTAGAGCATGCCTGGGGAGTCCTTTAGATCCCTCGTACGGAGAAAGTCAAAACACTGCACGCAGAAATCGCCTTTCCCAAAAATGTTACGTACCGTTATTAACTGCATCGCTATGAGCCTAACGGAAGCCGCATGTCTGGAAATGACCCCCCATGACGCCTTCGGATGGAGACTGTACGCAAGGCCGACGTAGCGTCGGTGGTGGGTTGCCACAGTATTTGGCAGCGGACAGCAAAGCCAACGGTTGGTCGCAGCTTTGTATCCACGCGCAACACACAACGCATGGTAACGAAGCAGAGATAGAACATTGATCCGGTACGCAGACATCCGCCCTGTTTCCAACGCATGGTAACGAAGCAGAGATAGAACATTGATCCGGTACGCAGACATCTGCCTCGTTTCCAAAATAAGATTTTCTTATTCATCTATTTATTTATTTACTTCGCATTGACAACCTGCAGGTTCAGTGGATACCCAGTTACAGATGGAGTCAATGAGTTAAAAACAAAATGCTAAGTAAACGTGCTTTACGTGGGTAAACCTTTCAGTTCACTCACGTAATGCCTTGAACTCTTCCTGGTTACATGCGCTTAAACTGGCAGCATAAAACGGTAGAGTAGGTCACCACGCCCATGGTAACCTGCATAAATCACATGGATTAATCACGCACATGTCTTGCTGTGCATGCCCATCAACTGTGAGCTGAAGCAGCTTTATTGCGCATCTAACTCTCGGGAACATTTGAACTGAGAAGCTGTTTGATCAGTCCGGCATCGGTTGCCATGACAACGCAGCCAGCACCCCTAACGGCGTTGCAAACCGAAAAAGAATCATCTCTCGCTCGCAATTGATTCTGCGTGCTTGGAGAACAGCATAACAACCTGGTAGTGTATTAGCTCGCGTTACTTCAAGCAATGCTCCGCTTCGCCAGGTTCGCAACACAGTAGAGCAAAAACACGCGGGAGATTGAAAGCATCATTGCTTGGCAGCCAGCAACGTTGAGACCGAAATGTGAGATATTGGTGGGACGGGCTTAGTTTTCTTAAACCTCGCCGAACAGCGGGGGGGGGGGGCTGAAAGTCCGTCCTAGGTGTCTCTGGGATAACGTCTCAGGGGTTTTGGTCCCGGTGCTGAAATTTGAGTAGGCAAGTTTATAACATTTCCGCACGCGTCGTACTAAGTTAAATCATTTGGCCTTGACGGTTCGCGAACTACGACATCTTCCTCGAGGTCATGTCGGTCACAATTTGCCCAAAAGTGGAAAAACCACTTTTAATAGCAAGAAAAACACTTCAGAAAGGTTTTTAGAATCTTCCTCTCAGCTTTTTCACCATGACGGACCTTGATATCGTTTCGGGGCTGTTTGACAGGTCAGATCGCCCAAGGTCAAGCCTGGTCAAACTTTTTCATCTGTGACCACTTTTCTGCATTTGATGGTCAAGCGATTGAAACGTTAATGACGCATGTCCTACGCATTCGTAAGATCTTATGAATCATGGTCGGCTCATCTATATGGCTTGTTTATTTCTCGAAATAGCAAAACAGGTCAGGATAACAATGATTTTACGTTGTTAACCTGGCAAGACAATATCAGCGTGTCACATTGTGGACTGTCCGTACGTGCCTCTCTGATAGAGTCTTTCCCAGACCTTTTCAACGTCACATTCTGAATCGCCTCAACATGCCATAGTTGTCTTTCAACATAAAGTTTACATACAGTTGGGAGGTGGACAGGTGGAAGAGATGATTTGACATTTTGAACATGGTTGACCGCAAGAGGACTAAAACTCACAATTTCAGACACAAATATTTGCTGCAGCTTAACTACAGTTTTCAATGCGCGTCTTCCACTCGTTTCCACAAGCCTTTGGGGGAAAGCTTTCTAGATTTAGTTTGAAATCTTGTGAGGCCTCTGCAAGTCTCTGTAGTATGAAGATTAAGATCTATTGGTCATGGTACGCGTTATAGCTGTTTACACAGCATTAATATATATATATATATGTGTGTGTTTGTGTGTGTGTGTGTGTGTGTGTGGTGTCTGGTGTGTCTGTGTGTGTGTTGTGTGGTGTGTGTGTGTGTGGTGTGGTGTGTGTGTGGTGGTGTGTGTGTGTGTGGTGGTGTGTGTGTGTGTGTGTGTGTGTGTGAGTGTGTGTGTGTGTGGTGTGGTGTGGTGTGTGTGGTGTGGTGGGTGGGTGTTGGTGTGTGTGTGTGTGTGTGTGGGTGTGGTATGCAACTTTCGGTGCTGTACACAACCTTACTCTTTAGAACCTAACCCCCTCTAGTTTTAAGATATACGCCGGGAGATGGGCGAAAGGAATATCGGGGGAGCGTATTCAGTCACCTTGGTATTCATGACGTCATAATAACGTCATTAAAATCGTGCCATTCCATAAGCCATGCGGCGATCAAGGCCGAAAAAGATATGATGCTCGAGTCGTTGATACCTGGTGTTCGTTATCGTGATTTCCAGGTATAACGGCCGTTAATTGGCTCTCAGTCAATATTGTATCGGGTACGATGACCTTATTAGACCGTGGCGCATTTACTGAACAGAGAATCGTGCTATGTAGAGCAGTTTTTGCACTTAAAAGGTATACCAGTAGCTATAACTGAGGTTGTTTCATCATGTCTGATACTTGCTTTGATATCTTCAAATGTGAAGCCTTCTCTTTGAAGAAGAGCGACTCTGAGCCACCGGCGGCGGGGACCGCGACTGTCGCTGACCCCACCGCACGGCCGAGTTGCTGCTGCGCCTCTCGGCCGTGCAGCATGTGCTGGACCACACGCGACCTCAGCACGACGCCCTGAAGCGCGCCAGCTGGGGTTTCCTGCTGCTGTTTGTCAGCACCGTCGCGCTGTCTAAGGCGGATGTGCTGTACGCCACAGTCCTAATCATCACCCCGAAGAAGGCTCGATGCGCTAGCGGATGCTTGGTTACAAGCCCTCGTGGCAGCACTGAACAGGTGTCCAGGTGTCGATATCAGATACAAGACAGGTATCGCTGCCAGCTCCTTTTTTGCACGATATCTTTGTCTCCCGCTGTTAACTGCGTGCATGCGTTCATGTATTTTTTTAATCCCTTATCACCTTTCGTCGCTTTTTGGCATACCGCTTAATCTTTCAGACAAATGACACGTGTCAGCCACGTATATATGTGGAGCGTCAGCTGATGTCAAATACAAATACAAATATCCACACCTGAAATGCTCTTCCCAGTCGGGGGGGGGGGGGGGCCTGACATGGCCAGACTCCTCCATTGCAAATTTGTTAAGAGCTTCACGACATCGATGACCATTGGCTGGTTTAAGACGAGTGCCGACGTCGTGGCTCTTCGCATGAGGGTGGTCTCGCTTGTGGTGAACATCTGTGCAGGCGCATTTGTGACTATAAGACATTCCTGAACGATGGGCGAGGCCGTGACGTCGGACCCAATCGACGAGGTGCTGCTGACGTCTCCGCAGATGAGTGTGTCTTCTTCTGGCGACAGAAGCTTCATGTGAAGTACAGATAGATAGCTTACTCCCCCCCCCCCCTCCCCCACCTACCCCCCCCCCCCGCTAGGTGGTGCAGCCGGCCCGGTTGGGCGGCGGATACGTCCACGCGTATGCAGGCGGGTGGCGTCCGTCATTCCGCTAGTCGGGGTGGGACTGGCTCCGGCTACGAAGCTGACGCGGGGACTGGCTCCGGCCTCCGAAGCTGACGCGGGGGACTGGCTCCGGCTCCGACGCTGACGCGGGACTGGCTCCGGCTCCGACGCTGACGCGGGACTGGCTCCGGCTCCGAAGCTGACGCGGGACTGGCTCCGGCTCCGACGCTGACGCGGGACTGGCTCCGGCTCCGAAGCTCACGCGGGACTGGCTCCGGCTCCGACGCTGACGCGGGACTGGCTCCGGCTCCGAAGCTGACGCGGGACTGGCTCCGGCTCCGAAGCTGACACGGGACTGGATCCGGCTCCGACGCTGACGCTGGACTGGCTCCGGCTCCGACGCTAACGCGGGACTGGCTCCGGCTCCGACGCTGACGCGGGACTGGCTCCGGCTCCGACGCTGACGCGGGACTGGCTCCGGCTCCGACGCTGACGCGGGACTGGCTCCGGCTCCGAAGCTGACGCGGGACTGGCTCCGGCTTCGAAGCTGACACGGGACTGGATCCGGCTCCGACGCTGACGCGGGACTGGCTCCGGCTCCAAAGCTGACGCGGGACTGGCTCCGGCTCCGACGCTGACGCGGGACTGGCTCCGGCTCCGACGCTGACGCGGGACTGGCTCCGGCTCCGACGCTGACGCGGGACTGGCTCCGGCTCCGACGCTGACGCGGGCCGCCTCCGGCTCCAAAGCTGACGCGGGGCCGGCTCCGGCTCCAACACTGGCGCGGGGCCAGCTCCGGCTCCGCCATTGACGCTGGGTCGGTTCCGGCTCCGACACTGGCGTAGGGCCGTCCTTCTCCGCCGGGGCCGGCGCCAGTACCGGTGCACGTGCGTCAGCCTCACATTACTCGGCGCCAGGCGCAGACCGCCGCGGGAGCCCAGCGCAGAAAAGTGCCCGCCGGCCCGGCTCCGCCCCGGGATCTGGCCGCAGCGCCCGTCGGTATTAACGTCTTCCGAGCCGTTCCTGGCGGAGGCAGTCTTGGTGAGGACGATCAGTGATGACCAGTGGCGGTGATATATATATATATATATATATATATATATATATATATATATATATAACATACATTACGTTGCGTGCGTGCAGTGTCTGATGGTCAAAATGCATCTTCATATTTGAGAAACTCTGCTTTAAGTTCGATATTGATCGTCCCTGTCGTGAATCTGCTTCTGCCAAAAATATCGAGCAACATTTAGTAGTGAGGCATTCCGCGACAAATGGACAGACCGAAAGGTCAATTTAACACCCTAATCTCTCGGATTTTGATAGAAATAGGTTGTAAGGGCTTTCAGCGGCGCCAAAGGCGCCTGTGACATTTTCGAGTCTCTCAGCTGAATGGTTTTGGAATTACAGCCTCCGGCATTTACGGGTTGTGTGGTTGAAGGGCTACGTTCTGAAAGAAAAGTTAATGAAACTACGATGAAATAAATCTGCAAAATCCATGTCTTAAAATGAAGCAAAAGCCTTACAGGCTACGCGCATTTTATGATTAGCATCATCATTGCAAAACAAATATGGATTTTGGAATCATGAATATTTGCAATGCATCCAGAACCATTTTCCTACGGGAATTCGAAGCTTTTCTAATTTGCATGGAAAAGAGCGCAGTTTGAAACTTATAACCCAAAAAAGGAGGTTATCGGCTTAAAAAGGTGTACAAACAATGTCCCAATGAGGGACTACACTTTTTTACTACACTTTATTCGCGCCATCCGCCACCAGCTCCTGGCGCGGTTCCTCCCACGCGTCTCTCCGTGCAGGCGGCGGAAAATGGGAACATTGTAAAAAACAAAAATTAAGCCTAATTAGCCTCAACTCATTGCGCCTGGGACTCAGTCTAACTCTCCCTAACTCATCAAAACTCTTTAAATTAAGCTACCGCTACTTCACTCCCAACACCTGAATTAAACACACTGACAATGGCGGCCTCAGTGCTCACTCGGGTTACTCTGTGAACCTTCAGTCTCTCTTTGACAGTCGCGGCCATAGCCAAGCTGATGCTAAGGTATGCCCGGAATACTTCTCCTTTTGAAACGAGGAAACATACCGCCTGCGCATTAGCCTTGCCCTGCAAAAACTGACAAAGCTTCTCGCAGAGTGAATATGATCGAAATGGAGGCGCCACAGGCTGGCGCTGGCAGCAACTTGTTTCAAAGTTCTCCAACTCCGTCGCAAGAGCTCTTCCAGTAGGCAGAGTGATCCCAATTACGCTACACGACAAAGTTCTCCTCATAAAAATAAATATTCAAATAATTGAACCTGTTTTGTACTGCGCAGCTGATGCATCTGAAAAGTAATATGCCTTTCTATATTTGGAAAGATGCCTCCCGTTTCCGTTAAAAGGCACTGCAGCGGTGTTTGGGCCGCAAAAGTGTAGTGTTTCCTCGCCTCTGGCAGTGCGCAATAGCTTTTATGTGTAATCTGTCCAGTGTCTGGTCAATACAGCACAAAAGGATGCAGGATGCCATACGTGCCACGGGCCACATCACATCACCATATGTATATATATATATATATATATATATATATATATATATATATATATATTCGACATACTGGGAGCCTGGCACGGGTTGCAGGAAAAATACATGTTGTTGAAATCTTCCTCTAAAATTTCATCTTGTTGAGGTTTTGGATTTCTACTATGTTGAAGTTATCTATTTGGTGTTTTTAAAATAATGATCGATATTGCAAGCATTCCTGTACTAGAACAGTCAACTGTTTGTACTTAAGCAATGGCACACTTCGGCAAATCAGCATAACAAAATATATGTCACGTACTAGTCGCTGAGAAAATAGCATTTGTGCACACACTATGTGCATTCTTTTCAGGACAGACTATCCATTCATTTCAAATGATAAAGCATACGCATGATGGAAACTGGCAGACGTGCAAAAACAAATGAAAAGCTTGGAAATGGAAGCCAAGAGTTATCGTTCAGTCACCCAGCTCGTGCATTCATGGCCGTTGTGTATTGTGGGCATGGCCTAAGCTCGTTATACAACACTTTTAAATCTGGAAACATTTCTTATTCGAAGCGGTTTCATGCCATGTTATGCTCCTGATTTATTTTTGCACGTTTCTTGATCTGAAAAAGACCGATACACGGGATTCATGATACAGATATTGCTGGAACTGAAACATATCGAGGTGCCTCAAAACGGCTTCATCTAAAAGATATTGCTGGATCAATAGCATACTGAATTATCCACTCACAGTTACAAATACCATTGCACCCTGCCTGAAAATAACCGTTGCTTAAAAAAGCACTGTTGTCTTCCTATGTACGCCTAATTGTTTGCTCCAAGATTTGCACTCAATAACCGAGTTGCAAAATTGTTAATAACCTCATCCCAATGTACCGTCAGTAAAGACAAACGTAGTGTGAACCACCAACACAATTTCTCAGCAGCCTCAACGTTGTTATAACGCAAAACATAAGCTAAGATGAATAAAGTATACTAGGTATAAGCACTAGATACTTTTGATGTATCACCTGACAGCCTAACACGACATTACTATCTCACAACCGTTTTATCATGCTGTTCTTCCGCTAACTGAGTAAGAGCACAGGTAATACTTTTTTCACCAGGCGCCCTCCATGCAAACTCACCATTCCATTCGTTATTGCTGCTGAGGTTTTTATTACGCACTCAGCTGCTGAGGCTATATGGCACAGCTTAACTCTCACCCTGGCGGGAAGGGCGACCATCGCGAAGAATTCAACCACATGCCTCAGATTTCCCAGACATCAGTGAAACTACCAAAATTATCAGCAATGTTCTCACCGAGTCCTCCACAGCCATAAATCGGCCAATGTGGGAGGTTTTTCTGATGGTAGACTGTTCATTAAGAAGTAAAAAAAACGTGACAAGGAGTTGAATAATATAATTTCAGCGTAATACATCTTTTCAACACTCCGGTTTCAGGTGGTTCATTTGACAGCTGTTTTGTGCCGCCAGATACCTATAATCAGCCATTTCTGCCTTCTTCCGAGAATTACCCGTTGCAATTTAGTTTCCTTGATCTAAGGCCTTACCGTCTTTTATATTTTATTTGGGCGAATATAATTTGAAATGTTTTAGAATATCACCCCTGGATCGAAATGACATCGGTACCCATCCCATGTTTTATGTGAGTTCATATCTTGACCCACTGTTCCAGGTGCCTTCCAACAATTCCCTTTGTTGAACACCTCCAAGCATGTTTGAACTGATGTTGATCATGCCGTGAGATTGTGCAGTCAGAAATACGCATCATCTGTCATTTTTTTGTTAGTTCAACGCTGTATAAGAGCAGCATAACGCCTTGCCGGTGTGCATTGCGTCCAATAATCTCTTCATCGATGACAGTGCTAACGATGTTCAGCTAGCAAGTTTTGTTTCGCTGCAATAAACGTGCTGAGTTTTGACCACACTTATACCGTTGGTGGTTACACGCCGTGCCTTTCTACTCCATGTCTTTATGGCATATTGTCTGCTTTAAGCACTCTGGAAGTTGTACTTCACGACTTGTCGAAATGATGGTCTGCAATTCAAAACAGGGGTTTCCGGTTGGGGGGGGGCTACCCAGGATTTTCTTTGGGAGGCTGAACTAGGCGAGAACGCGTCGCACCTATTTTGATCTTTTGTCGCGAATCATCTGTGATGGAAAGTAAGAAAGAAATGCAGGCCGAAGGATGGGGCAGGCCTCTAGGCTGCGCCCCTGGACGCATTTTTACTGAATTGTCCATACTGCTGTAAGATGTAAGACAGCGCAAGATCTTCAATATATAAATAGGCATCAAGCTCAAAGTCCGTCAAGAACATTCCCGAAAGTTCTTGTGTAATTCAAAGAAAACCCGATCGGTTTGCATCGTTTCACACCGGCTTGCACCGCTTTGCACCGGTTTTCGGCCGACCAAATTTCCGGTCTCCGATTGGCATTAGTAGTAAATTTTTAAGGGCATAGAGGGCATTGACTTGAAGGGAATATTTCACATGCGAAGATATTGAAAGAAGTGTCAGATATGACCAAACAAACCTACTTAAAACTGTTGGCATACTTTTTAAGTGGAAAGGATGACTTTGGACAGCACAATTTTCAGGTTGGGAAGCATGCTTCTTGATCGTCATTGTTTAATTATGTCATCGTACCTCGCACAACACTGGTTGGGAGCCAATTAACGGCCGTTATATCAGGAAACCGTGCTCACAAACGACATATTTGGAGGCTTCGACCACATATTTTTGGCCTTAACTGTCGCATGCCCTACGGAATGGCAGGATTTGAATGCCGTTATTATAACGTCATGAATGCCAACGTGATTTTGGCACACTCTCCGATATAACTTTTCCTTTTCGTCGGCGTGTAGCTCAGAAATTAGAGGAGTTTGGGTTTTAGAAGGGCTGGATTGTGAACAGCACCGAAATGTCTTAAAGACATCTATTTCAGTTAAAAATTCCACGCGAATTTGAAACACGCCCCTTAACGGTGACACTTGATAATTGGACTGAGATTCAATAAAGTGTATTGGAGATCGAAGAATATATATTTGACGTGGCTATTAAGTCCCTTCCTCTCGGCGCGACGCCACAGGCGAGATGTCAAAATCAAAAGCAAGGTGGGGGACTCGTCTTTCCTCGCACCCCCCCCCCCCCCCCCCTCCCCCCGGCGTGCCCCACTGGCTACAGACACCGACCAAGACTGCGCGTCTGGCACGTGTTCGATGCCGGTGGACGATCGGCGCTGGCCAAGTTGGACCGTTGTGGGCGTCGCGGCACCAGACTCAGTCGAGGCTCGTTGCGTCCCGGATGTCCGACTTGTCCGGACGCCCGTCTGGAATCACAAGTCGAGCTGCGGCAAACGACTGTCGCTAACGAGCCGGTAAGCTGAGGGCGCCCGGGGCGGAAGGCGCGACAAGTTGGGCAATAGCCTGAGATCCGCCAAGGTGGCCGCTCCGGTGATTGCTACCTGAGATCCGCAAAGGTGGCCGCTCTGGTGATTGCTGCCTGAGATCTGCCAAGGTGGCCGCTCTGGTGATTACTGCCTGAGAGGTGGCCGCTCTGGTGATTGCTGCCTGGGATCCGCCAAGGTGGCCGCTCTGGTGATTGCTGAAGACCGCGCTGCTGATGCTCAAAGAGGGATGGCGTCTTAAAAAGCAGGATGCTATATCACATCATCAGTGCGCTGCAGACGTGTGGCACTAACGGAGTGTCGGTACGTGCCGCCCGGGGTCACTACTTCACTACATAGTCGGCTGCTTACAGCGGTCAAAAACAAACCACATGACGAGCTCTCCTCATGTGACTTCGATAAGGCTGAGGAGCAAAAAATGCTCGTAGGATGAAAATGGAAAGCGCCCCAAATATGGATACCACATTTTTAAAGCAAGTTATCAGTGTTTGGAATTCACCATTTGCTTTCAGGTGCTCATTACAGTTTTTCATCACCCTGGAAACGGCACAAATCGCAAACTTTTTCAGGAGGCCTCATATCTCAGGCCCTGAAAGGGAAATGGCGACGTTGAAGTTCAGGTGGGCGTCTGCTGAGCAAATACAAGAGACCGCGTTTTTGCAGCATGTTCCTTGCGTGACCTTTGCGATAGCATTTCCAGATCCAGCATGCATTTACCCTCCTCAGCCTACCAAGCTCCAGTGGTTGCATCAGATGCCAATGTGGCGTAACTAAACGACACGCACCAGATGAAGCAGCATGTCACACCGAGCTGAATGCCCGTTGGAGCGCTGAGACACCTCTAACTTTGCGAAATCAACCGGAATCCAACGAGGGATTTCATTCATGGATGTCCTGAAACTGACAGCTTCGCGGGGACGGGGTGAGGACCACTGGAACGATTTCTGAGAGAGGCACAATTCTGCTGACTGAAACTATCAAGTGTCCGCGACGGTCGGATGCCCGCGCCGCCGCGGCCGGGATGCTGCGGCTCTCAAGGTGTTGGCTGGCCAAAACTCAGCGGGCGTCTGCGTACGGAGTCGCATCATCCTGGGACGTCCGGACTACGCAGCCGGCCGCCGGGGACAGCAGCGCGTGGTGTCGCTGCGCTGCACTTGGAATGGTTGTTTGGTGTGGTGAGAGTTAAGGAGGAGTGTTTTGGGTGGCACCTGCGTTTTGATTTTGCTGCCTCATTTCGTGATGCTTTGTTTTGTGTTTTGCAGTGTGTGTAAGCACTTAGACTAAATTTGTGATAACGTTTTCGTGGAGGACTTTTAATAAATGAATTTTATAGCGCAGCAATAATGACCTTTTTTCTCGTAGGATAACCAAAAGAATGAAGAGATAGATGGAATGATATTTCGGCTGCATGCCTTTCTTAAAACGAATATCAGTCGAGCGGATATTCAACTCTGATGTTCGTTTTGATAAAGGCATATGGGCAAAGCATCAGTCCATCTATCTTCCATTCTTCTGGTTATTCTACGAAAAACAAGCGTACAAGAACTATCTTTTCTAGAGGCATAACGCTCCTCAAAAATGCACTTCACACCTGACGTTAATGACTATGACTATGGCTATGACGTAGGCTACATATTCGCTATTTGCGCTCAACTATGTAGTTCCATGTTGTCTTAGATATGTGCGGACGCTGCCGTCCAACAGGAGACGTTCTCCACCAACCCCAGAGGGAGATGACGTCACAGCAGCAACGATTCATCGCCACCACAGGCGTTCCATCATACGCTCGATTCCCGGCCATTCCCCGCGACTCCCGCCGATCTCTCGCCACCACAGGCGTCCCACCCCACCCCGGCCGGCGCACGCGACTCCCGACTATCTGTCGCCACCACAGGCGTCCCACCACACACCAGCCCGCCCCCGCGACTCTCACATCGCTGCGACGGCGTGTTTTCCCCAGCGGCACCTGATCAGGCATCGCGCGGAAGCCGGACGGGGCTGCTGACCGCGCCAGCACACTGTCCGGGAGGTAACGCGATCAACGGGTGGTGGGCAACGCCGCTGCTGATTGCCAGAGACCGCCCGCGCTTCTGAGATGAGCACCGCGCGGAAGTGGGCTGCCGCAGCGAACGAAACGTGTCGGGGCGCATCTGCCGAGGGGCGGGGATGGTTACGCTGCGTGCCTGGGACACCAAAGGCACGAAGTTCGATTCCGCGCGTGCGTACCACAGAGAGGTAGGTGACGTCATCAGAGCCTAAGCTGCATGGTGTCAGCATGAGAGGCATGCGATGCCCCACAGCCTAAGCTGCTCAGTGTGTCGGATATCCCAGATGATTGGGAGTTAGGGAGTAGGTTCTGGGGCCTCAGCAAGCGGATTGCTCTCGTATTGTCCTCGTTCTCGTATTGCGAGGCATGGGAAGGAATTGTGCCGCTGATATTTGTCCCGGCAATGGGATGAGAACTTTCAGCCAGAACGCGGGGCGGTTGGCGAGTGGGAGGCGCCCTGACAAATCTGGTCTGACCAGGTCCTAATCCGGCTGGGGCGCTGCTTTAATGACCGGGGATCTATCATTACACTGCATAAGACTTGGATATCCGCTCGTTGCCGAAGATCAAGCTATCGGGCTCAACCCACGCCCGGCAGTATCTATGCAATTACTGCAGAGTGAAACGGAGTGCGACGCATTGGTAGTGTTGATCATTCAGGGAGCTAGAATCGCTTTTGAACTAGGGTGGGAGTGAAAAATTTAATCGCAAAAAGACCGTGCGGGAGTGAAAAAGTCAATTCACAAAAGACGGAACTTATGAGCTCGTGACGGATGCTTCAGCAAACAAAGACATCTATTTCAAGTTGGCATGGACGTAATATCAGAAATCTGACAAAACTGTTTAGTTTTTTAACATCTTAGACCATTAAAGTGAAACAGAATACATAAACACGCGCTCGGGTGGGGTGGGGGGCAAATTGATCCTCCCCGGAGGGTTTTTCCCGAATGGTTTTTGAACGGCGCGGCGTAGCCCCGCCACATTTTGCATAGCTGTAGACAATAAGGTCGCTGACCTGTGACAGGTCAAAGTCAGCCCATGGTTTCAGCGAAGGCAATTTCCAGGGAATTGTTCAATCTGATACAACAACAGAGTGTTTGACGAAGACATGCATATCTGAGATGCTTTCTTAGGCACCACAAATATTGAATGAGCAAATTACGTTGACATAAGGTCAGGTATGATGGTCAGACCAATTTCAAAATCAACCTGATTTACTACTATTGGATTGCTGTATGGGATAGTTTCTGGTGTTAATTTCCAATTAATTGACAGCAGAACCTGCATTATACATTTTCGATTGACTTCTTAGAGATAAGAACAGGCCATTGACCTAAGACGACCCGGATCGAACGTTTTGTTTTAGGAACATCCTGCCTAGCATAATCTTTGTCGCTTATTCAAATGAAAACGCAGAGCAGTCTTGTACCATTTTGGTCACCATGACCTTCAAAGGGTCAAACAAGGTCAATGACCTCACATGGGCTTGAGACCTTTTGCTTAAAGACAGATGCCTAGGTTCTGGGGGCGCTTTGGAGGCCAACCTGGAGTTTGACCTTGTTTGACCTTATTCGACCTGAAGGTCATGACCTAGGAAGCTGAAACCTTAACCCAAGTGAGTTCGCGTATAGGTCAAGACACCCTGTAAATTTGGTGTCTCTAGCTTTCTTAGTTCAAGAGATCTCAGAGGGGGGGTTCAAACTGACCCCCCCCCCCCACACCCGAGCGAAGGGTGTCTAGCCGGCCAACCAGGCGAGTGTTAAAACATAGTAATTTCATGACAGTATTATGAGCATAACAAATTATTAACACCAATAATTTGATACTGCACTTTTCAAGTCCCTTCCGCAGCACTTTTAAAACAAAACAAAGCAAAGGAATTCAATAACAAAATAACAACAGAAAATTCAACAAGTAGAAAACACTCAAACAAAAAAAACATTGGACTCCTACACATCAGCCTATCACCAAGTCAAGCACAGTAGACATACTTCTGGCTTCTGCTAAGGTGGGGTCAGGGAAAACAAACATTCTGTCACTGTTTCTCACAAAATACCAATGCTTATTTCCATGAAAGTAGCCTATGCCTAACTGAAAGAGGCCTTACATCATCTCATCCTCTACAACCAGTTTGTATCACAGCAGCAGTTGTGAGTTACTGATTCTTGCACAATTCCTATTGCCACTTGCCATGCACTTGACCAACTTAACCTATCTTAGAGTAGCCCATATGATGAACATCATCTCAACTCACCTATCTGTTGACAGCAGCACTTGTGATAAAAACATGATATTTAAAGCTAGTTTTTGACTGGTTTCAACTTGCAGCTGTATTCAGTTCATCTGTGCATGCTTGTTGACATCGGACAAAGTTGACTACATACAAATCAAAACACTTTAAATCACTTTGAACGACTTATTTTGACTGTCATGGTTAGCCTATGTCAAGGGCAATAATGGGTGTGCTCCACAAAACAATCTTTTCACCAAAAATAACATAACTTTTAGATGGCCATGCCAGTATTGCTGCCTGCCTTTTCAGCTGCAGCAAATGCATCCATTTGGGCTTGTTTATTCATATTTAATGACAAAGTTTGAGATGGGGTGGTCTGACTATTTGTTACATACCAATATTTGACTCATGTTATAATTGCCATGCAGCTTAGAGTATCCCTGCGTTAAAATATAGTGCATATATACAGTACAGTCACTTGCCGGTCAGCAAACCATGACAATTATAGCAAACATCTGGTTAAAGCAGCCATGAGGGACCACTTTGAGAAATTTGGGGCAAATAACCAAGAATATGTAACAAAATAAGTCCGTTGCATGCCATGTGGCATCACAGTTTGTTTTATGGCAAAACTTGATGCATTAAAACAGAAAATGGCTAGCTCTGGTGACCAATCATGTGTTGAAAGCAGGTAAGGTAAGCAAATACTTGGTCCACAGGAGACTTGCCGGCTTCTTCCTGCTCCCCAAAAACAAAAATTCAGTATCTTTTGCATGGTCTGCTGGCAGACAGAGTCATCCGACTCACCCCTCAAATGTAAATACCAGTCATGCCCACCAACCTTCGAGATTAAAGTCCGAAACAAGTAAGAGGTGCGCATGATAAACATCTCCAGAGGGCAGAATTTGGCCATCAAACACTTCTGTATTAGCTGCGTCAGGTCTGTCCCAAGGCTCTATGTGGCAGCGTATTCTAATGCTGCCATACAGAGGCAGCATTCGGCAAGGCCATTCTAAGCCTTGCCAGGTAACCTGGTAAGTCAGACACTCGAAAAGCTTGGATTTATCCTTATTGATCACCGCCGTGAACCAAGAAAACAGTTAACCGAAGGTTAAAGAGGGCAAAAATGGCGGTAAAAATAAGTTCTGTGCTTTAAATTGTCTCCTCCATTCCCTGTGAATTGTTCACGCTGGGTGTATAACAAACATGTCTGGGCGGCTGACGAGTTAATCCAATTTATGTATGAAATACGTACAAGCTTGCAGTTGGAGCATCTTGCAGAGAAATTGGTCAACATTTTAAGCAGCAGATGATACCTCTAAGACAATCGAAAATAAATAAAGAATAAAGTGGTATCACACTGGTATGATACCAAGAAATACATCAGTCGCTTAATAAATAGAAAGACTGGTACTTTTCTCACAAAATTTTATAATCAGATGATTTGGCTTAAAATCAGAAGATAAGTGCTCAAATGGTGATATTCATCTCGTAAGTTTAATTTAAAAGACATATTTTAAACTTTTCACTCATGCATTTCGGGAGAGGTGCAATTCAGTGGTCAAGTTCCCTCGGGGAAAAAAGTACGTAGAGTAAAATTCTCTACCAGGCCTTGCTGGTGTTTGCTCCAGGCTCTGCTTTCGTGGTGTGGTGGTGAGACCACAAAAATAGGGGATGCGTGAAAACCTTGGATTTGGTGCACAACTGCAGATTGTGATGCATTTTGTAAACAAACCAAACTTAATGCGTGCAAGCGGCTGGGGTCGCTTGGGTTCTTGGGCTTGGAGGTACCTGGCGCCTTTGCTCTGTGCAGACATAGACGTGATTCAGATGTAGGTGAGGCACGATTTACCCATAGATGTCCAGGTTTTGCGGAGCCTCGTTTATGCTTGGTGGTTTCAAGTGAGCTCGGTTTTGGATGACATCGTAAAACTTCAGAAAGGGAAATAGGGGTTTGGCATGTGCGATTAGACAATGTCAGGCAGGAGTGAAAAATTCACATAAAACATGGGGAAAAGGAGCGAAAAATTCCTTCTCACAGGGTGTTGCTTTACACCCAAAGTCGGCAATTCTAGGACACTGTGATCATTTCGACAACTGCGCATGCACATGGCAGCAGCATATGACAGCAGAATACGGCAGCGGCTTCCGAGCGAGGTCGCCAATTTCATTACCGCTATGCTGCTGGTAATTGCCGGCACTGAGCGGTGACCGTCGTAGATTGAGCTCATCCCAGGGGTCACCAGGGGTCACCGGGGCTCGATCACTTCCGCGTGGCGGCCGCTCAGCACCCAGCTGTGCCCCCCCCCCCCCCCCGCCCTCCCCCCCCCCTCCCGGGAGGGTCAGTCGGCCGTGACTGCCAGACGGCCAGACCTTGTCAGTCGACCGTGTCGGCCAGACATTGTCAGATGGCCGTGACAGCCAGACGGCAAGACCTTGTCAGACGGCCGCGACAGTCAAACAGCCAGACCTTGTCAGGCGCTCGTGAAAGCCAGACGGCCAGACTTTGTTATCCGCTCGCAGAGGCGCGCCTCACACCTGCTGACATTGCCCCTTCTGAAACCAATGCAGCATCGCTCGTAAGAGCTTAAAGGCTGGGGAATGGCCAAGGGCGAAAGGGGCGAATAGTCTCTGGAAGCGAGTTCTCGGAATCTTTATTTGCAAGCATCACTGGGAATTATGAACGCTCATCTAGATACGCATCTTAGGATGAAAATACGAGGGTTACCCGCCAATTTGGTGCATGGAGGTACCGAGTTGAAAGCAAAACAGCCCTTGGTTGTATATGCATGTGATGGAGACCAACATCACGCAAGTACGTCCACCTCGTTTCGATCAACAGCACGTACCATAGAGTTTTATTCGATGTGCCCCAGATCCACTTAACATCCTGGCGCTACTCAGTACGGAGCAATAGGCAAAACTTGTCGATTTAAATTGGTCAGCGGGATCCAATGTTACGACGCTAAGGCACTTTAGACATCGCTTCAAAACTTGTTACATTCCTTGCACAGATATAAGTTTGCGTGCGCAGGATGAGTGCTGAGAGACGGGTATGCACTGCGGCAAAATATAGGATGAGTTTGGAAGATACGGACAAAAGAACAGAGCGTAGAGTTGCAAAAGTCAAGCCTGTCATTACTTTGGACACATCAAAATCCAACCAAACAATCGCCCAGGAAGTTAGCACAAGTTACTCAGCCGTGTGTCAAATTTTGAACACCATTTTCCAGCACACTGATCATCCATTAGAAGCTGACATAAGCTCATAGAGAACAGCGGATGGGTTTCGTTCCGTATTTGGAGCCAGAAACTGAAGCCAATTTCGGCTTTTTAAACCGCATCTGGATTAGCGACGAGAATCACTGCTAACTGAAAGACGCAGGAAACACACAAAACTGCCGGATTTGGGCCTCAGAGCTACCCGAAACCATGCTGGAGCGCCCGCTGCACAGTCCGAAAGTCACCACATGGCGCGACATGAGTTCGAGCGGCCTCAATGGGCCCTCATTCTTCCAGTGCCACGTGTCAGTGTCATGCTCCACGGTCACCGTACGTCGGCACGCTGGAGCGCTTGTGGTGCCAGCTGGAGGCAGACCCCGGCAGAGAAATGGACGCGCGACGAGACTACTCCCCACACGTCAAAGATGGTCCTGGCACAGCAGGAATGTCGCTTTGGAGCCCGCATCATCAGCTGAAATGCTCTCAATCGGTGACCGGCTGACCCCTCGGATCTGGCTGTTCTAGATTCGCATTTATGGGGCTCAAGAAATGTCTTGTCTCCAGCAAAATCCCCCAGAGCCTCATCGACCTAAAGAGAGCTGTCCGCCAGATGGTGCGCAGAGTCTCATCTAACACGTGCGCGAAGGTTATCTGTGAGGTGAAAAGACTCGTAGGACTCTGCTTGATCCGAAAAGGGGCTCACCTGGAGCACGTGCTCTAATGAGTTTCCTAAGTGGTCACAAGTGTGTAAAACTTATAATGCAAGTATTTATCGCTCGGCGAATCTTTTGCATGCATATGACCGTCAACGTGACTCGTCATTTTCATACTGCGGGCTGGCGGAATCAGGACATTATTTTCTTTCTGCTCTGTATACTATCATGGTTGCAAGTTGGTGAGTAAGTGAGAGCGAAACCCTCCTATGTTCTCTTATGCATCCACATTATTAGAGGACTTGATTGATGCACCATAATTAAGGCTATAATATGAAAAACAAAAATATTCCCGAGAAAACAAAAATTCAAGCGGATGTACGCGGACAACTTTTGAGCACTGAAAAAGCCGGGGACGGTGGCAGGAATAATATTTTCAATGCAGCTTTGCTATGCAATACTTTATCGTTAACGTCGACGTTTCCCACAGCAGGACAGACTTCGCCCCTGCCGGCATGTTCTTCCGCCACTGCAAGCGTCCATGGGAGTGCCTACAAATGGGGCTTATCAGTGGCCGTGTTCGTCCATTACGGGAATTCAGCTGTGCAACTGGTTAACCGAATTACCAGTTGTGCGCTAATGCATTACCAGTGCTGGACCGCGGTGGTCGAGACGGGTCGGAATGCTCTGTTAGATTTTCGGATGGCTGAAATGCGACTTCTGCCTATGACCTCCCTCACAAAATCCCCTTTCGCGACACCGAGCGAGCATTTCCTAAGCCACCATCTGATCTCATTAGCTTGGATTTCAGAATGCAGCTCGCAAAGGTGGCAGTCAATTTTTAGGGACTTAGGAAACTTACATATTAGGTTAAGTCTACATTGCGATTTTGAAAATCACAAAAACGTTACAATTAAAAAGCTTGTTCATACAAGCAGGTCAACAAAACTCTTCCTTCATGGCCACGCAGCTGACGACAGGTAAAAGCTCTGACGTCACTGGCGTGACTCTGCCGAATCACTGATAGCGATGTAAGAACTCCATCAGTGCGAGGTCCGTCAAGTCAGCGGGATCAACAGCCAGGCAAGTCTGCTCTCGAGACATCGATGGCCCGTTCTAGAATGCTTGTGTGCCGTGCCTCATATTCAAAATATTCATTCCAGTTACAGGATGCTCCGTGCCCAGAAAGTCTACCGGCACTGTCTGTGCGGCCTGCCGACCCCTGTCTCGTGACCACTGACCGTTCGCACGCGCAGCGGTCCCAGCGAGCGAGCGCCTGGTGGCGCGGTCAGGCGGCTAAGGTGGCGACAGGGGTGAAAAGCTACCGATCTACAGAACGTGATCGGTAACAAAAATGGACGCTTTTCCCAGCGTTTTAGTGACAAAATTGCGAACAAGCAAACCAGTTATAACAGAGAAAATATGAATGGAACGCGAGTTAGATCGCTGACACTTGAAGCGTGAGCTAGTGTAGAGCACGCGTCGGAACATTGACGTTTCGCTGTATGAGCAAGCTGAGCCATAAAATAGAAGCTTTAATCAGGATAATTTTTAGCAGGTGACAAAAACACTACAAACTATACTACATCAGTGCTGACGTCACAGATCAGTGGTGACACATTGCCCGTCCGATGCCCCTGATCAGATGATCAGTGATTTTCAGACTTTTTAGTCAAGATTCGCTTTGGGTGCTTAACAGTCAAAAGTACCTTATAAGTGGGCTTGTAACTGGTCGTAAGAGATGTGGATGACATCAGCACCTTGCAACGAAGGCGACAAGTCTGCTACGCGGCGTTTTAAATCGTCATGCCATTTGAAATGATCGATGATCTTCGAATGCCGCTGTGATGATGATCAGCTGTGAACTGGGTTCAGTGCAAGGCTGCAGACCGCCGTTGGCTACGTTCGTATCGTGAGAGCCCACCAGCTCCAATGACGTAGCTAATTGTCAATTCCTTTTTGAAGGCACTGGCCAGTTCTCCTAAGGGGCTACTATGGAGGAACTTGGAAGAGCTGTTCAGCGCCTTCATTCTGTCTTCACTTCTGTCCAACGCCAGAAGGGAATTCTGAATACACTTCTGCTATTTATTCCATAAAGGCATGCTGCCGAAATATCAACTCAACTATATCTCCAATCTCCTGGTGTGTCTCCGAGGAATAAGGCTATTTCTACTGTCTTATCTATGTGAATATTGTTCCTCACCAATGCATTGAGCAACTTACGTAAAGCCCCACCGATCTTGGAGGCTTGTTGTTTGTGGGTACCCGAACTATCCCCGAGAAATAAACAGAAGACGTTGAAGCAATACATGTCAGGGATTAACCCGGGGCTTCATGCCGCCGAGAGGAACAGCGGCTTTGGGGTAAGAGGTCGCCAGCGTCAATAAATGGTCTGTGTGCATTTATGAAAGCAACTGGTTAACATACAGCTGCATTCCAGTATGGAATTGATAATCACCCTGCTGCATGCCAGATAGCTAAAAATGTCGACTTACCCGGGATTTAATTAGGATTCACGCAAGGCAGTGTCCGAAAATTCATGGAATAGGGTGTGCAGGATGTTCATATAAATTCATGCTACTAGAACTCTGGCTCTCCGGCGGCTCCTGCACGCAATTCGTCTGGCTAATTCGTTGCCTTTTGACCCCGACTCAGACATCTCACCTACTTGGCCCATTTGTCAAGCCTGAGGCGCAAAGAAACTGGTTTGACCACCGCCTGGTTCGATGCTGATTGGCCGATTTTTAACAAGGGGAGGGGCCACAAGCAGTGAACCCAAACACGGGGTGTTATAGCATGAAAAATATCGACATCCCTGCCACCCAAGTGGCCGAATATTGGAACGCTGACTCAAGAAAGCAAACGGTGACCTTGGGCCGAAGCCGTTCCTGAAGGTCACCCAATTATTGATGTGTAGTTGATGCCGCCGTGAGACATTCCAAGGCCATCAGGCTGTTTAACTCATGCATACAATAAAATAACCAGCCAATGGTGATAATGGATCTCTTACGTAGTTGCCGGGCACTTTTTACAAATAAACACCATGGGGTCGATGCTAGATTTTGGAGATTCGGGTGTGTTCAGGAAAGTCTTATGTGCGTGCATGCAATACCCGTAATTTCATCAAAAGCTCTCTGCTAAATGACTTTTATGCATCCTCTTTCCTGTTGATATCTGGGTAATGTCATTGGGCGTACTCGAGTGAAAATCTCAACTGCATGCTGAGCATGTCAAACATGATGTTTGGCCAGGGCCTTTCATTAGCCTTCACCCTGATTCGTCGTTTTCCATAATGCGGACTTGTAGGGGGATCGGTGCGACCACTCCTCATAGCGTTTCAAAACTAAGGCAGCTAGAGCCAAGCCAAAGGAAAGCTGTAGATTGGTCTCAACCAGATCTTGCGATTGGTAAAACGTGTTTGTTGCCAGATCAAATTAGGTAAAGGGTCCAATTTTCGTGAAAATGGAATATTTCTTTCATTTTCACATTCTTATATTCACGATACAACGCCCCAAAGAGACACAAACCTAAACAAGCGTGTTCCTCGTTTACTTCTGAGCGCAATGGCGTTGAGTTGTATGTGTTTTGAGCATAGATTTATCATGCAGGGCCCCGTTAGTGTAGCAGTACTGTAGCAGTACTGGGCCACTGTAGCAGTACTGTAGCAGTACTGGGCCACTGCCCGCGCCGTCTGTTCTAAAAAAAACCGTGCCGTGCTCCTTAAAAAAACGCTTCAAAAACCAGAAATGTTAGGGACAAGTTTACTTGTCCAAACATGTGCAATGGAGGGTGTATCCCCCTATCAGGGCGAGGGTTAAACTGTTATTCTATGGGTGATTGCCACTCCACGCAATACTATGGTTCATGACAGATTTATAAGGCCTGAGCAAGCGTAATAGACATGATCCTTTGCTGAACTGATTCTATGATAACATTGCGGGTGAGTTGCATGTATATCAAGGGCTTGGAATGGCTGTCTTATGGAGCTTCTGTTTCATACGAAAGCAGTACCCAGCGCATGCTTTCTAACGTAGTAGTAGTTTTAACAAGTGGCTGCAATTCTAGCTCTAAGTTTTTGAGATATATTCATATTCAGCAAAAACCAACGACCCCTTTAATTTTCACAAAACTTGTATCAAAACCCCAAGGCCCCTGACAACATACGTAAAAACACTTTTTAGGGCGTCCAGCGGCTTCACTTACCACTGGTCATAAAGGGGTCAGCTGAAATGTGTTATAGACATGTTACATTATAAATGTCATTCTTTAGAGATATGAACATTAATACACACACGCATATATATATATATATATATATATATATATATATATATATATATATATATATATATATATATATATATATATATATATATATATATATATATATATGCATGTATAAGCATAGTACCTCATGATG
Source organism: Pollicipes pollicipes (assembly GCF_011947565.3). Taxonomy (NCBI): domain Eukaryota; kingdom Metazoa; phylum Arthropoda; class Thecostraca; order Pollicipedomorpha; family Pollicipedidae; genus Pollicipes; species Pollicipes pollicipes. The sequence continues at coordinate 9,956,295 of NW_023595962.1, read as the reverse complement.
GTTGCTAAACCAGGCAGCCTAATGCGCTAAAACCGATATCACAGCGCATTATTTGAATGCGCAGACAAACTGAGTCAAAATCAAAGGTGGCAAAAATAAAGCACCTGCCATGGAGTGAAGGTCATTTCAGGTCAAGTGATGACCTCACGCAAACAATAGGACACATTTCCAGACGAGAAATGTGACACCGTTTTGACTGGTGCCACTTGTTTCATCAAATGATGCCTATTTCAAAAGTCGTACACAGACCAGACCCATACCACCATGTTTACTTTTGAGGTAATCGTAGCATAATTTCCTGGAACCTTTTGATTTATCTATCGGTACCGTTTTACAGCTACGACGCTTTGCCGTATTGTCATCCTGATTTCTCACAAAGTGTTCCACGCTGCGCTGCCCTGAAATTCCACGAAATCGGACATGTTAAGCAACGTTAGTTTCTCAAAATGCACACCATTCTCTGCCGATGCCCCAAGGCGCTCGACCCGCCCTACGGGCCCCTCATCCTCGGGGCACTGGCAGTAACTGTGTCTCGGGACAAGATTGCTCAAAGACACGACAGCCGGCCTGATCAGACGCGATAGTCGGTATCGCATGTCCTCGGGTAATATGAGCTGTCGTGCCGTGTGCGTGAGGAGACGGCGCGCTGGAGACATGCTTAATATTTCAGCCTAACACGAGGCGAAACAGTGCAGTGCATTTATATAACCAACACTCGCAGAACGCAGTATTGGTTACCAATTGCCTTACGAGAGTTCACAAGTTTCCAAAAAACTTTGGACATAAAACCACACGAAGTCTTTGTTTTTACGTATTTAACACTGTCAGCTCCTGTGTGGTTTCCCGCATACCACCAGCGACGGTTTCTAAATAATGTTTTTGTTTTGGAAAAATCCAGGTGTTTCCGAAGTCCCGAGAGCTTCTTACAGTTCCGGCATTCCGGGATTATCAGTCCTAATCCAGAGGACTGCAGCGACAGTCAGCTAGGGCCGCCTCTGCCCAGAAGACTACAGCAGCGGGTCCAGAGGACCGCAGCGACAGTCAGCTAGGGGCGCCTCTGCCCAGAAGACTACGGAAGCGGGTCTAGAAGACTGCAGCGACAGTCAGCTAGAGCCGCCTCTGCCCAGAACACTACAGCAGCGGGTCTAGAAGACTGCAGCGAGTCAGCTAGGGGCACCTCTGCCCAGAAGACTACAGCAGCGGGTCTAGAAGACTGCAGCGACAGTCAGCTAGAGCCGCCTCTGCCCAGAAGACTACAGCAGCGGGTCCAGAAGACCGCAGCTACAGCCAGCTAGGGGCGCCTCTGCCCAGAAGACTACAGCAGCGGGTCCAGAAGACCGCAGCGACAGCCAGCTAGGGGCGCCTCTGCCCAGAAGACTACAGCAGCGGGTCCAGAAGACTGCAGCAACAGATGGCCGCTGGCTCCCCTGTCACCAGGACTGCATC